>NC_047530.1:13184051-13487081 GCF_012275295.1 Melopsittacus undulatus
CACCAAACACAGAAAACAGAGCAATTACTGCTCCTGCCTGATGATGGAAGTGTCATCTCATGCCACCAAGTGACACGTAAATTCAGCTGAAGCCAACAGAAGTTACAGGCACCCAATATCTTGCAGGATCATGCTAGTAGCTCAGAAGCTACACAGGACATGAACAAGGTCATTTTCCAGCCTGTGGATGCTATACACATGACTGTTGACATAAGGAGTAGTAATTGGCCAGCAGAATAATTCAGTGAGAACTATGACCTGGAGGAAGCCTGTCAAGCTGTGAGCAGGCTGGGCATCTGCAGCAAAATGAAGTTCAGCTAATGCAGAAAGCAAGAAGAGAGGCTTTCCACAGATCTGCCCTCTCCTTCTATGGTGCTCCATGCCAACAACCAGCACGAGTCCTCATCCCCATCTGGTGCCAACCCTGCAGAAAGCACCACTCAAGCTGGTGGGTAAGGGCTCACCTTCAACTTGTGCTCGTGCTCCTTGTTGACCCGGGACAGCAATTGGGCTTTCCTTCTGTTGAGGGCATCAATGAGGGCATCACACTGGGCCACCAGGCAGGCTTCAAACTCCACACTGTTCTCCTGTGGGTCAGAGCAGAGCATCACAACCCTGGACACATGTCCATTTCAGTTGGAAAACCTGATTTTTTATTATGATACCACATGGGCCATTTCTATATGTGCTGCTGCACCACTGCAACTTGTAAATCCATAGGATTAGCATGTGGGATGCTTACACCCTTGGCTCACAGCAAATGTGGTGGGGGCAGGTGGGGGATAGGTTTGGTCTGTCTGCCACATCCTTGGATCTACCCATGGCAGAGACTGGGGTCTCTGCTGCTTCCTCCATGACACAAGCAGCTTTGGGAGGAGCATTTTTTGGGAGGGTGTAGGGGAGTAATACGAAAAGTCAGGGGTGAAGCCCTTTGGGACAGCACCCACCAAACAAAGGTGGGGAGATGGGACAGGACTGCAGAGAGCAACTCATCTTGGTGGGAAGGGGCTGACTGTTTTCCAGCCAGGAGATACAGTACCTGGATTTGCTGCACCATGTTGCGGAGTTGGACCAGGAACTCTTTTGCTTCCTTGGCTCTGTCTGACAACCCATTCAGGGCTTGGGAAAGCTGGCTCTGCAGGGAGAAGAAAGAGCAGATTATTGCCATGTCCTGGACTCATCCTCATGCTGGAGGACCTGATATGTGTGTGATTTGGGGTGGGGATAGACTAAAGCTCAGCACTGCCTTCCTGGGGTGTGCAGCCTTCCAGCTCTTGCTGCCCTGAGTGTAAAGAGAGGAAAAGGAGAGTTAGCCATCATCACGGATGCCTGGGTTTGGGAAGCAGATAATCAGTATCCACCTCCTCCACGGGCTTCCCTGAGTAATCAGGGACAACCCACACCCATCCAGGGTTTCAAAGTGAGCCACTCACTACCTCCCCTGGATCTGTGCTCTCCAGGGAGCCAGACAGCAAAAACCCTGTAGGATCTGATCCATGTTTGCTGCAGCTGATCAGCATAAAGGCTCAGGTAAGGCTACACGAATCAGACGGAAAATCTCCCTGAAAGGTAAAGCTGGGTCCTCCATTACCATGCAAAATACTGCTCCCTCCTCCTACCGTGCTAGAGATGGGAGCACACACCCACAGACTGCTCTTGCCTGTGCTGAGCTGAGCAGGAATCTTCCCCTTTTGCTGTGATTTCAGTAAGAGTTGATCACCCATGACAATTTACCTCTCAGAGGGATTTTGCCTCTTTTGTGGGCTGCAAATTGCCTGCAAACACCACACAGGTTCTGAGGTGTGATCTTTCTTTGTAGCAGACACAAAAGGGAGCACAAATCTCCAAAAACCTAATGTATAATCTCTCCTGTGATCAGGATGCTGGCATCAGGCTGGCACTTGCCTTGTGCCATGCTCTCCTGGATGCCAGCATGGAGAAAGGGAGAAGGTGAGATGGGAGAGAGGAGTAAAGGGAGTGATGGTGTCAGAAAGGATGCAAGGTCACTGGTGCGTGGTGCCTGCTGAGATGGTGCTGGGCTGAAATTGAGAAAAAGAGGCATTGCTATCAGAGAGGTGAGATAGCACACAAATGGCAACCATTTAATGGCCCAGAAAATGACCTTACTGCTGCCTCCCCAGGAGATGTTAATATAACCCTAGTGATTTCTGAAATTCCTTTGTAATTTATAGTGCCCAAGTCATTAGGATGCAGAGCTAATCAGCAAATGCATTTCTAATAAAAATGGGATTACTAAATCAGCTCAGTAGGTCTCCCTATCTCTCCTCCTTCCCCTCCCTAAGCCAAAGCTGAAGGAGAGCTGAGGCCAGAGCCCAAACTCCTCCCCCAGTCGCAGCGCCATGCACCCCAGCCCTGCCTCATCCTCTCCACTGAGCCCATATGAAAGCCTCCATCACCCTGCCCCATGCTTGCCCTCTGCAGCCATGCATGGCTCCAGCCCTCCCAGATTCAGGAAGACATCTTAAACCCAGCAAGGTGGTTTGTTGAGAACTGCAGGGTCCTGGCCTTTGGCAACACAGGCAATTGAGAGAAAATCAGCAGGAGTTTGTTATGTTTACAAGCTCCTCATTAAAACTGCAGCATGCTGAGGTTTTTTCCTTTAATAAAGTCTTTGGAAGGCTTTTTCTTTTCCTATCAGTATACATCCCAGAAAGGGGATCTTTATATCAAAATA
Organism: Melopsittacus undulatus; assembly: GCF_012275295.1. Taxonomy (NCBI): domain Eukaryota; kingdom Metazoa; phylum Chordata; class Aves; order Psittaciformes; family Psittaculidae; genus Melopsittacus; species Melopsittacus undulatus. Next base: position 13,186,747 of record NC_047530.1, read on the forward strand.
ACTCTTTGAGTCTTTCCTAATGGGAAGGCATTTAAAATGTGCTCTTGAAATTTAGTAATAGCTCTGTGATGCCAGTGCACACTGTCCACATGTAGCTCTTTCACTCTGAACACTCCTAGCCTTGCAGCACAATGTCTTCCATGGTACAAGTTTTGAGCCTGTACACAAAATGAAAAAGATGGTCCATCACCTTCAGAGCATCTCTCCCTGTGGTCTTACAGTGCATCCCACTCCTCAGCTTAGCCCTTCCCTCTGCTCATGGTCTTCTCAATGCCACCAGTGCCTGCAGGTGGGGGGCATGAACTACTCAGGAAACTGTATTTTCTCCATAATTGTAAGGTTGGTGAGGTGCACAGTGGACTCCCTGCCCCGTGCCTTGTCCCCAGCATGGAGAATGGGATGCCCAGCTCACAGTGATGTGCTAGCATTGCCTGAGCAGACCTGGTATTCCCATACCTAGGGTTCTCACTGGACATAGGAACTCTAAGGTTTCCATCAGCATGAGCTTTGTGCTGATCTCCAGGAAGGGTCCCCACTAAGACAAGACTCTCCCGGAGTTCAGACATGTTCCTGGACACATCCTCTTTGAGACAAACATCTGCTCAGCTCTCCTGCTGCATCCCTGCTGCTTATGGCAAGAGTCACCCCGCTGGGGACTCTGAGCTGCAAGCCATCACAGTCAGCCCATTAAACAAGGTTAATTAATGCTATACGACAGTGGAGCGCGCATGGGAATGTGTGCAGGGACTCATGGGCATGCCTGAATGTATTCATTAAGGGCAGTGCTGCAGGCACAGTGACAATGTGATTCATAACCATATGCCACAGAAAAACAAAGCCCTTCTGGTTTCTGTTATTATGTTAATAAGTCAGAGGCTGCAGAGAGAATGAAATAACTGATTGTGTTTGTAAATTCTACAGGTACCTCCAATGACCCTTGGAGCAAACCCAAGCTTTAATGCAGTCTTGTCACCTCAGAGAAGGATTAAATCACCAGACACAGAAGGCAGAATCACAGGTTCTGCAGGACCTATATGGAAGGAGGAATCCTATATGGAAGTAGGAGATGGACACTCAGGAGGAGTCCTCCATCTGGGAGCAGGGGATCAGAAGGACCTCAAACCTTGTCTTCTGCAGGTGCTCTACCAGCTGTCAGGAAGCAAGATGCTGTTAATGTTTCTGACACACACTGGAGGAATTTCCCCTCCTGTGAAAAGCTGGAACGTTGCACTTTGCATCTCCACGTGGAAACAAAATCATTGGTGCTTTCTGGGGCCGGGAACCCAGTTCTGGGGACCACTGTCCCCTCACAGGGCAGGGGACAGTGGATAGAGAACCGTTGTCCTGCTGTGAGCCAGCCAGCCCGCATGTGCTGGACTGCAGCAGAATCCCACCAGAAGCTAGCACAGGCAAATGAATTAATGAGTGTGAAATGAAGAAAAATCCCATTTAGTAGCTCTTAAAATCAAGTGAATTTGTTCTTTGCGGAAAGCTGGCCTCTTTTTCAATGCTCTTGTTTCAAGGCAGTATGAAGAGACCTCTGTAACTCGCATTAACATTAATGGGAGCTAAGCATTTAAATCTGTCCCCAGAGCACTTAGGAGAGAATCCATCCCTTCTTTGTGCTCGCTAATAGCTCTGTAACCCTCCTTCCCAGGCAGGCTGACAAAGGGATTTCTGTCACTCTTTGATTCTCCCTTGTCCCAGAGCACGGATGAGCACAGTTGGGCAGAAGGCTGGTGGCTCAAAAGGTCTGAGCAGGCTCCAAGAAACAGAAAAGCACCATTTTAAATGCTGCATCGTTTCTCAGACAGAGCTGATCTGGTTCTCCTGCTGTGTAACACAGCTGCCAGCAATGGAGCTCCTCCAGGTTTACCTTGAGGTGAGGAGGGAGATGGGATTGTTATTTTAGGAGGCACTGGGTTGTGCTTGACATTGGAGTCATGAAGCCAGCTCTGTGTGACAGCTCCATCTGGCATAGTGAGAAAAGCCCGAAGTTAGCTAGTGCTGGCCACCAAGAGCAAGGAGCAGTTGCTCCTATTTCAAACCTCCACTTGCTTTCAGGCTCTGACACTAGACAAGATGGAGTAGTCAGGAGATACACTGTTCTCCTGCTCTGCTCAGCAGAGAGGAGGGCTCCTCTGCAAGTCAAAACCCAATTGCTAGCCCAGGTCACCCGACCAGCTGGAAGCCCTGCTCTAAGCTCTGTCCCCAGCCAGCAAGGGCTGCACCCACATGGAATCCTGGAATGGTTTGGGTTAGAAAGGACCTTAAAGCTCATCCAGTTCCAACCCCTGCCACAGGCAGGGTCACCTTCCACTAGACCAGGTTGCTCCAAGCCCCACCCAACCTGGCCTTGAACACTGCCAGGGATGGGGCAGCCACAGCTTCTCTGGGCACCATGTGCCAGTGCCTCAGCATCCTCACAGGGAAGAGCTTCTGCCTAATACCTAATCTAAATCTGCCCTGTATGTGCCCTAAGGAAATAGGATTAATAGGAAATTCGAAGTATGAGACACTGGCACAGGTTGCCCAAAGAAGCTGTGGCTGCCCCATCCCTGGCAGTGTTCAAGCCAGCTTGGATGGGACTTGGAGCAACCTGGTCTAGTGGAAGGTGTCCCTGCCTGTGGCAGGGGAGCTGGAACTGGATGCCCTTAAGGTCCTTTCCAACCCAAACCATTCCGTGATTCTATAATTCTATGATCATATACAAAGTCCTGTAACAAGGACTTCACAGCTTAAACGTGTGCCCTGTGAGAGCTACTTTCTCTGGGTGGTGCAAACTCTCCCTGCTTCAAAGGGCACTTGCCCCTAAGATTTCAGATGTCTGCACCTCCTCATCAGTCACAGATGAGCTAGGTGCTGCCTGTCACCCCAAGACAGAAAAACCATCTCAAAATTGCTCTTGGCATTACACTGAGAGCCCAGTACCTGCACTGACATCCCAAATGTTGCAATCAGCTCGTTTCTTCTCTCCTTCCAACCAAGGAATCTCACAGCCAATTCCTCTGCTGGAGCATCCATAGGAGGTAAAAGAGAAGAGGAATAAGCCACAGCAAGAAAAGCTGCTGCTCCCAGCTGTTCTGCTTGTACCCTCAAAATGATGAGGAGCTGTCACAGATGCTGAAGTCCTGTGCTTCTTTCTTTTAATTAAAGCAAAAGACCTACAGCCTTTAAATCTTGAGGCAAGCTTACTGTATGTGATGCCTGACTAATTAAAATGGGATGTTTAATTAAAACTTGCATTCAGTCAGGAAGTTGATGAAGCTAAACTGTTACTAATTGGCTTTAGGCTCCAGTCACGAGAGCCTGACTTTTGGATACAGTGCTTCCTAAGGAGAGGATCCAGGAGTTCTGTCTGGAGCTGCAGTCTGGGCTGAACTCAACCCTTGAGACCAGAGCCTCCATCACAGGGTGAGGGGAGACCAGAGCAGATGGGGCCATGTCCCAGGGTCCTGCAGGAGCCAGTTCTCCTGGAAAATGGGCAACTGTGGAGCTGGCTATGCCCTGTGCTGCAGAGCAGCCTAGGACCCACCACAGGGAGCCTCCTTCCTGAGCCTGCTCTCAGCCATCATCAGTGCCCACATGAACCCATGTCCTCATCCTTGTCCTCGTTCTTCCTTTGCCCACCTGACATCAGCCACTTGCTCCTGCAGGGCCTGCTCTGAGGACAAGCAAAGCCAGAGCATCTTAGCTGCTAAGAACCATAACTGAGCCAAGGCAGGCGACAGGAACAGAGCATGGGTCGGAATGACCCCTCCTCAAACACTGCAACACCACCACTGCTGCCCATTTGACATGGGTCCAGGTCAGCTTCTTCTGGCTTCCCATGAGAAGGATGTGCTCTCAGCCTGACATAAGTAACACACATAAGGACACATAAAGTAACAGGCAGAAGAGCCTATGCTTGTCAGCAGGACACAAATACACATGGCCAGTTTGCTGGCAAAGCTCCTGGTGTGAACCGTGGGCTAGAAATGAACCCTTAGGAATGGCTCCTGCTCCTCTGCTGCAGAGAATGAGATCCCTGCAAGAGACGGGAAGGCAGCGATTGCTCCCACTGTGTATGGGGTCCCTGGTTCTCCTTCGCTGCAGTGATGCCAGGGAAATTGGGGTCTGCGGAAGGAGGGTGAAATGTAAACTGTTAAATAGAGCAGCCCAGGGAGAGGAGCTGCACATGGGGAGCATGTGCAGGGGCTCTGCAGCAGCCCTGAGGGCAGCTGGGGTCTGCAAAGCAGATGATCTCTGCACGAGCGAGACAGTCTGGTCTCTGGGCTGGCACCTGCAGAGCAGATTATCTCTGGGGCAGTTTTTATTGATATCAGAGTTAATTCCAGGGCCTGAGGAGGGGCCCCTGCATCTTTGGAAGAGGCAGAGTTCCCACTGCACCTGTTACTATTAATCATAGACCCTGGGGGATCCTGCTGGGACAAGCACACAGCCCATTGCCACTGCAGCACAGGGAAAATCTCAGGCAGAACCTGAGGAGGGAGGACATCCGAGATGGGGACACTTTCGGGTGTCTTCCCTCTGCAGTGGTGACATCCATGTACATCTCCAGAAGGATCCCCATCCCTGGCTGGGTCATGGGTGAGTTACAGGCTTCTCAATGCAAACAGAGAGATGTGGTGGGTTTGGGATGTTCAAGGGTCCAGCCCAGCAGAGCTGTGTTGGTCTGTGTGGAGCACAGGTTGTGCTCCTTTCTCTCATCTGCCATCCTTTCCCTCTGTCCCTATGCAGCAGCACAGCAGACTCACAGGTGTCACCTGAAGCTGGCAGGGGGAAGCCTTGCTCCAGAAGGGACTGTGGATCAGGCCAGCATGAAGGCAGTGGAGAATTCAGCTGGGAAAAAGCCTCACGTCCTCTGTGCCAGGCAGCCAGGATGTCTGCAGCCTTCCAAGACCTGGAGGGGATGATGCACTGAGTTTTGCCCCTTGCCAAGTCCCAGAGCTGGGCTGCTGCCTGGCAGTTGGTTGGATTCTGTTAAAGCCATTCAGTTTATGGCAGCATTGATAACAAGAGCAAAGCTGGTCTGGGTGCTGCAGAAATCACTGCCAGCCGTGGGAGTGCCAGATTTGAGGCCTTATCAGCTCAGCCTAGGTTGTTCTTATTTCCATCCAGCCCAAGTCATTCCTTATCAAGGTGAAATCTCACACGTGGACTCCTGCAGTAAGGAGCTGCCGCAGGGTTATGGGTGTTTGTGGGGTCTGGGGAGGCCTGGGCACTGCAGAGTCCCCAGGAGTAGCACCAGAGATGTCCCCATGAAAGACAACCCTGAGGGCTTAGGTCAGATGTTGCCTGTCCCACTGAGGCACTGTGCTGGCCTAAACAACCCTTTCGATATGCAGCTAAGACTATGTCTGCATCATTCCATGGCCAAGCCCTGTGTTTGTGGGATTAGTTGCTTCCTTGGGATCACCATCCTACCACATCATCTCTCCTATGCTCCCTATGATGACTGCAAGAGCCAGCCAGGAGTTGAACCCCCCAATACCGATGTGCTGTCACTTGGGTGCACAGATGGCCCTGGCCGCTGTCTTTGTTCACACAGACACAAGGGCAGTGTATTTCCTCAGCAGGCAGAATTGATTCAAAGGCTCCAGCCTGGAAATAAAACAAGGATATATTCTTTTCAAGCATGACCTTGTTAAACCCTTTCATTGCCTCCCATGTGGCTATGGGATTCCCTGGCCCTGGGCAGGCAAACTGCTCTGCCTTTCCCAGCCTTGCTGTGGGCAATGCTCAATTCATGCGGAGTGTCTTGTGCATTTCATTGAGCCTGGTCTCAGTGACACCTGCAGCAGCAGTGGCAATGTCCCTCAGTCCATCTGTACTAGCACAGCCACTTGCCCAGCTCACAGCCCCTCTGCACAGAGCCCCTCACCTGCACATGTGGCAGAAGGGGATGGGGGTCTATGCCCTGACCAGCCCCAGCCTTCTGAGAGGGGTCCTCTCTGAGAGGACACTTGTGATGTTTTGAACATGACCTGCTGTGATTTGGCCTAAGCCCTGGAACCGCACATGAGCCAGCGCTGGGGACACTGCTGGAAACAAGAGATTTAGGGTCAAAACATCAATTATTCTCTTTGCGTGGACTTCCCTGCATGCAAAATAACTCTGGTCCCCAGTCCCACTGCCAGGAGCAGCGTGCATGAGCCTAGCTGGGACACCCAGCCAGTGCCTAGCTGGGGGCACGGATGCTTGCTGCTGCTTCCACTCAACCAGCAGAGCATTTTGCTCCTGCTGTGAATCCTTGTGCTCACCTGAACCTGCTGCTCCCCATTCACAGACCTTCTGTGGCCAGCACAGATGGTGCTTTGCAGCCTGCAGTGGTTTCTTAGCAGACTTTGGGAGAATCCTGTACAAGGAGGAGGGCCTGAACCCCAGCTTCCAGCATCCCTGCACTTTAACCCCATTTCTTCAAGGAGCAAACAGTCAGGCCTGCAAAACTCTCCAGCAGAAGACAGAGCTGCCAAATAGGCAGAGAGAGAACAAGCCAGAGGCTTGCTTCCAAAAACATGGGGACACCAGATGAAGTTATTGGAAACCACTGGAGCCTCAGTGACCTCCTGTGTCTCCAGCAATGCTGTGGGATCAACCCTGGTTTAGCTCAGCCCCCTGGAAGAGGGCAGACCTAGGATGGTTCCTGACAACATGATGAAGGCCAGCTTTGCACGCAGGGACACCCGCTGTGGATCAGTTCATGTGTGGCAACTTGCTGGGCAGCCCCCGGTTGCTGGCCTAAGCAAATGTAAGAGGTATGCAATGTCCTGGGCTGCTCCTTGCTGGCAGTTCCTTGCTGTGAGGATGTGTTGGAGATGCTCTGTCCTTGCTTTGATGTAGGATATAGTTCTTGCTTTGATTTTCAGAGAGAAGAAATGCAAGCATCTAGTAATAGCCCCTTGATATTGTCCAATTAATTCCTGTTTTGCTTCATTAACACTCAACAACAAATCACATTAGCTTTGCATTGGGAAAACCTAACACACACTTCCCTTTGAATTCACAAACAGAACTGCCAGCTCTATTACAGGGATGCCAAGAAAAACACAAGCTAAGCTCTCTTGCCTGCCCACAGGTACACAGAGGGGAAAACAAGGTAATGGTGAGTAACTATTTGGAAAAAGCCAGATACCGAGGACTGATCTGCACAGATCTGGAGAGTGAGCTGATGCTGAGCTCCACTCTCTCCATGTTTCAGGAGAGCCCCTTTGGACTCACCCTTGCCCGGTCCTGCTTCAGCTGCACTGCATTAGGCAGCGTGCTGCTGGAGTGCATCTTCCAGGCTGTGTCCTTGGGAGAAGCCCAGGTCCTGCTGCAGCTCTGCACACAGGCATCCTCAGGCCAGGAGTACTGCACATACGTGGTGCAGCTGCGCTGCAGGCTGCTGGTCTGAGCTGAGCAGTTTCCACATCCTGCTCTGTGCAGCTGTCTCCCTTGGAGTCTTGAAGCCAAGATGCTACTGATGGAGTCTGGCTGCTGCTGGGATCTGAACCCTGGCAAGAATGCCTTGAACTTTGCTTTTGGTTGGTTCATGCACATAAGGGTACAATAAATTCCTCCCTATTGTCCCTCAGAGGGCAACTCAGTGCACTCAAAGTAGCAAGAAACTCAGCCCCAGCTCTAAAGCCTGTGGCTCGCTGAGATCCAAATGGGATCCTCAGGACACATCTCTTCCCATCTGGAAATTTGCAGACCTAGGGGCAGAATTTTGCAGTGGCTGGAGCACACATCTGTACATACCCCTCCTTTTCCTTCCCTCAGCTATACAAAAAAGATGTGGACAGGCTGGAGAGGGTCCACAGAAGGACCACAAAGGTAATCTGGGACTGGGAAACTGTGTGAGGAAAGGCTGAGAGAGCTGAGCTTCTTCAGCCTGGATAAAAGAAGGCTCAAGGGAGACCTGATCACTATGGAATCATTGAATCAGTCATGCTGGAAATTACTTTTAAGACCATCTAGTCCAACCATTGCCCCAGCACTACCAAGCCCACCACTAACCCATGTCACTGAGGGCCTCGTCTGCACGGTTATGCACACTTCCAGGGATGGTGATCCCACCACTGCCCTGTGCAGCCTGTTCCAACGCCTGAGCACCCTCTCTGTGAACAAATGTTTCCTAATATCCAACCTAAACCTCCCCTTGTGCAGCTTGAGGCTGTTTCCTCTTGTCCTGTCCCTTGTTACCTGGGAGATCAACCCCCACCTCACTACAACCTCCTTTCAGGTAGTTGTAAAGAGTGATGAGGTCCCACTATGTTCCAGTATTTAAAGGGTGACTTCAAAGAATACAGAGACCCCCGTTTTACAAGAAGTCCCATGGAAAAGATGAGGGGTGATGGACACAAGTTACTCCTGGGGAGATTCTGACCGTACGCAAGAGGAAGGTTTTTCACAATGAGAACAACCAGCCATTGGAATAATCTCCCTGGGGAAGGGGTGGATTCCCCAACACTGGACTCTTCAAAGATTCAGCAGGACAGAGTGCTAAGACATCTGGTCTAAGTTGTGCTTTGCCTAGAAAGGTTGGACCTGATGAATCTTGAGGTCCATTCCAACCTGGTATTCTGTGATTCTATAATTCAACATCAGTGATCTACCAGCACTGTGGAGATCCTCCCATAGTCGAGGTACACCTCCCAGGTACCCCAGCCACAGCACAAGGTGTAAGCTAAAGTAGTGCTCTTTAGGCTGAGGAGACATGCAGATGTGATAGATACGAACACCAAAGCAACACACAGCAGCAACAAAAGTACATGGGTTGTAATGTATGGGTTGTAATGAGGCTGGCAGGAAAAAGTAAAGAGATCCTTTGGCTAGAAAAGGCATAGTGAAGATCCTGGTGCAAGTCAGTCCATCCAGAGCTACAGCAGCACACAGCTCCCTTTAATGACTGTGCTGAGCCATGTCTTGAGGAGGGCAATCGTAGTGATGGTCCATTACCACTTGTGACCCAGCTGGGAGCACAGTGATCTATAGTTGCTGTCATGCAGCTGGTGGCATTTCCAAACGACCCTGGAAGCACAGGGCTCATTTGCTGTGTGTCAGTGTTGTTATGATTTGAGAGATGAATGAGGCTGGTGAGAGGCAGCAGACAGCTTGCAGTTGAGCAATGCCTACTCCAGGCCCCCTCCTTTGTATGGCATGGTCCAGCAGCAACAGTGTCCTGAGAAGGTGGAAATGCGTGTAGCTCTCCTGGACCAGCACTTACAGTCATGTCCCTGAGCAGACAGGCTGGTTCTTTGCTAGAAGTACAATTTACAGGCAGAATAAGCACGCAATTCCAGCTACACTCTTCTCTGGAGAAGCTCGGAACATACCATCTTGCACACACTTTTCCTGTATTTGTGGAAAAAGGAGGTTTAAGCATCCTTTGCTGTTCCCCAGCCCTCAGAGGGCTGAGTGCTGGAGCACACCCCTGGGTGATGGAGGGCAGCCTTGTGGGGACTGTCACTGCAGGCACAGGGGCTGTTACACTGGCTCTGACCCCATGGCAGACAGTGCCTGGGCCATGCCCTGCTCCTCCTGGGCTGCCACTGGCTTCAGACTGGAGCCTGTTTCCCCTATGGCTGGAGGAGTCAGGCGGGACAGCACGTACCCCTCTCCCTGGGTGCCTCCTCTCATCTGCAGAGGGGCATTCCCACAGGCACGGCTTCCGCCAGGCTCCCCTGCTTCCGACTGCAGCTGCGGCTACCACAGGGGCAGAGAAATGAACCGAGCAGAGATGAATCCTATTAGAGAGATCCGGAAACAAGAGAGGAGATGGGAATGCATCCAGGTTTCTGAGAGCTCTGTGTGCCCTTGTGCCAAGAGAGGAGAATCACAGATGAGGACAACATGTCCAGTCCTGCTTAGGAATGCTTTGGCCAAGCTGTGGTGCCAGAAATCTGCAGGTGAGAGCTAAGCACGACACAGTGCAGCACAGCTTAGCATCACACCACAGTCCCTTTAGCATGCCTGGTGCTTGGGCTAACTGGACTGGGTGCAGCTCTATGCTATGTGGGCTGTGCCTAGAGAAACCTCTTGAGTGGCACCAGAGAGATGCTGTGGCCTTCTGCTTGAGATGAGCAGACTGGGGCTGGTGGAGGTCCTCCCTGAGAGTATGAGTATAGCTGTCAACCTCCTAACATCACTGGGGCTGCCTGCTGAAAACAGGCACATCCTGGCCCCATCAAGAGATTTCCTTTCTGTAGGCATGACAAAAGCCAGGACACATTGCAGACAGACTACTAGGAAAAATACCCAGAAGACAAGTATATGCTGGAGGAAAACTGCAGAAATTTGGCTTCTTGATGCACTAGGAAGTAAGATGCATGTTACCCAGAGTTGTGGCTTGTCCTGGGTTCAGCAGTAGCAGTCATTTTTCTCCTTCTTGGTAGCTGGTGCAGTGCTGTGTTTTGACTTTCGGGCTGAGAACGGTTGCTGATAGCAAGTATGTTTTGAGTTACTGCTCAAATGTTTGGTTTGTCCAAGGCCTTTTCTGAGCCTCATGCTCTGCCAGGGAGGAGGGGAGGCCGGGAGGAAGGAGAGACAGGACACCTGACCCAGGCTAGCCAAAGAGGTATTCCATACCACAGCACGTCATGCCCAGGATGTAACCGGGAGAGACCTGGAAGGGCTGGAGCTCTGGGGGGATGGAGGAGGTATCGGTCAGTGCTCGGTCGGGCAGGGTGGGGTAAGTTATGAGTCGGTTGCTGGTGGGGTGTTGTATTCTCTTCACTTGCTTGCTTTATCATTATTATTTGTAGTAGTAGCAGTAGTGATTTGTGTTATACCTTAGCTATTAAACCGTTCTTATCTCAACCCGTGGGGGCTACATTCTTTGGATTCTCCTTCCTAACTCTCCAGGAGTTCGGGGAGCAAGGGGGGGAGTGAGTGAACGAGCTGTGTGGGTTTGGTTTTAAACCACGACACTGCTAATACTGCTTTTCTTTGCTACCCTTACCAATGCAGAACCATCCCGGAATGAGCATCCAGGAAGAAAAACAGAGATGTCTTACTGACACAGAGCTACCCACCGATCTGCTGCACAACTCTTAAGGAAGTCAGTGCATGGCAAATACTGAGAGTAATAATGCTAGGCAGTGCAATGTAATCGAGACAACTGATCTAGTTACAATCAGCCTCAGCAAGCACGGAGTTCAGTTTCTGGAGGAGTACTCTGCAGGTCAGAAGGAACTGGCTCATCAGGCAAGATCTTCCTCACCTCAGGCAGCCTCTAAATAGTGTTATTATTGTTTTAAAAAAGTCACAAATTCATTGCACAGCCTTAATTAGAGAGACTGGCAGTGAACAGAACCAGGCACTGCATTTCCTGAGAAGGCGCTGAGCAGCTAATCTCTCCAACAGCTGATCCCTCCTTAAATCACTGCTCCCTGTGGCATTTTCCCTTCAGTCTGAATAAGCCTCTGAGCCCTGGCTTCTCCTTTGAATGGTGCAGAAGACAGAAGGGAACAGGTATTAAGCACTCAACTTGTATCCTGAGTTCCTGGGGCAGCTCCAAGTGTAGTCCCAAGCACTGTCCTCTGAGATGCAGTGGTCATGTCTCTAGGTTATCCCTCCAGCAGCCTCCCAGTCAGTGAAGTGGCACACATAAGAAACCCCAAGCAGACAGCTCCAGGGATCATCCCTGGGCGCATTAGAGAGGGAGCTGCCTCTACAAGGGCTCTGGAATTAAACAAAGGACAGTGGAGGAGAATGAACAAGAAGGACTTGGACCTGTTGGAGCAAATCCAGAGGAGGCCATGAAGATGCTCAGAGGGGTGGAGCACTTCTGCTATGGAGACAGGCTGAGAGAGCTGGGGCTGTTCAGCCTGGTGGCCCCAGGTGTAATGTGTTGAAAATCACCAGAGCTGCGTCCAATACTGATACAAACCTCTCAGGTTCTGGTATACATTTTCCTGGCAAGATCCTCTCATTATTTTTCTTGCATGGTTCTTTAAATCCATCTGTGTATTGTGAAAATATCCAGCAAACAGTCCATTTCCTACAGGTCAGACTCAAGTTTGCTGACAGAGTGATCAGGATAGAGGTTTGGGTTTGTATCTCTCACAGTGACGTAAAAGTAACCTGCTGCTGTCTACCTAGAAACACCTCCTAAGCCAATGCTCCATTTAACCTCCCTTCTCCTTCAGGCCATTTTTCTCCATGGTGCATGGAAAACATGTAAGCAAAGACCCAGATTATGATCTCATGGGCCAAGATATGTGTCATATATAGAATAAAGGTACTGTGGGTGCACAAGCATGCAAAGAAAACCAGATCATGAGCCTGCAGGCAAAGCTGTCAGGGGATCAGCACACACTTCTGGGGTACAGTTAGTACAGGAGCACACAGATGCCTGTTCACTTGTGTGCAAGCACCGAGCATCTTCCCCTACACAGTCACTCAGGCAGTGCATGTGGTCCAGGCATCACCCAATATCAAGGAAGGTGCACACTGCAGATCTTACACTTTCTGCCTTCAAATTATGCTCCATCTGCCTTCAGTCCAATTACTTCCTTCCCACTCAGCCTGCCTCTGTGGTTACTCACACTTTAGCTCTTCCATCCCATTATTGTATTAAGTCTTTAAATCTGATTAGTTCATTTGCAGTTAAATTTAAACCTGATTAACTGCACAAACAATGATTTTTACCAGTCTGGTAAACCAGGACACAGTCCTGGCCCAAACACGGGAGAAAGCAGGTTGAAAGCCCTATGGGGCAATTCCTCTTTCTGGAATGAATGCACTGACTACCCTTTTGTCTTGTCCTACAGCCTTTAATAACCATCTGTGTGTTGTAGTCTGGCACAGTCATAAACAGGCTTGACAGCTAGCCAGCACCTTGACTTTGCTTCTGACATTTAACTGCCTAGAAATGTAAACTGCATTGCACCCTTCAGCTCTGGGCTATACCCACTGAGGCACTAAGGTAGAGGAATACACCCCATCACTGCAATCAGCCAGCATTCATTGCACTCACTGGGGCTAGCATGAGAACAACAGCAACTCATCATCCCCATCACTGGTGATCATGAAGTCCAACCACAGAGGGAGCTTAGCGAAACTGCCTTCCTCCTGAACGTAGTCCTGATATGACATCCAGAAGGCCTGGTGTCCAAGCCCTGCTCTACCAGAGGTGGCCAGTGTGATGCTGGGGAAGTCCACTTCTCCCACCTCCCGCCAGTGTAGACCAGAAAGCTCTGGGGCAGTTGAGGTGGGGGCACTCAGTTTAAGGAAGCCTCATGTGCTTCAGACAAAAGTAAAAGCACAACTTTCAAACAACAGCAGCACGCAGGCAGACACCAAACAGGTCACACAGCCTTAGCATCCTCACGGCTCTGCATGCTGTCAGTCCTGGCCAGTATCTCACCGGCCATCTGAACTGAACCAGCAATACACTGTGGCTTTCAGAGATGGTGCCTTATCAGCAGCTTCTCATTTCACAGCCCTTTGATTCTTTGGCTGCTGACCAAAACTGGGATTTTACAGAGCATCAGCAAGCACTTGCGGACTTAGCTGAGGGGAGTTTTTCAAAGACACAGATGGGAGATGTTATCTCATTCCCTTTGGCTATCAACACACAGGCCTCCCCTTCAATGGGAAGAAGTATGTATATCCCCCAAGTATCTCCACTGGCGATTGGGATGCAGGGCTGCACCATGGCCTTACAAACAGCCCATCTGCTGGTATTTTCTAACAAATCCCTGATGCTGCAGCCTCTGAGAATGGGCTGGTGTATCCAAAAGCTTGAGTGCCTTTCCCAACTGAATTAGTGTAACAAAAGGTATCTCCTCTCCCAAGGCACCTCTTACTTTGGGCACATCCAAGGTCCTACACCACTACAAGAGCGTTGCTTTTCTGTGTATGTTCCTTCTGGCTATTTGCTCTTAACCATCTGCCCCTGCAAAAAGCAGTCTGGCATGTGCTGAAGCACTAAAAGGGTTGCACCTTAAAGGTCTCTTCCAACCGAAACCATTCTATGACTTTATTAGTACAGCCTGCTTTTGGACTTTTCCATCATTGTCTCAAATCGAAATGCTCTTAGCCTTAGGACATCTTTCCCAATCTGATACTCCCTGATGGGATACTAGCTACTACCTGTTGAAGGATATGGTATTGGGGTAATTCCTTCAAATACAAAGCCTTCAACAGCCCACTGTTGGCTTGAAGACTGTCACAGTCCCTCTCTCCAACCTCCTTGTCTCCCTTCTGTGCATGCCCATGCCCTGCAGTCACTCCATCTGCTCTCCCTGCATGCCACAAACATGGTTTGCAACTGCATCAATGCCAGAGTGCCCCACACTGTCACCATACTCCAACTGAGGCTGTGTCAGCATGAATTTCCCCCACATGCAGCTCACAGCACCCTTTTGGAGTGTTTCTTGTGCTCTCCTCAGAGGTATTTAACTGAGTGCTCTGTGTGTTGGCCTTGACCAAATAAATCGCTGGGCATTATCTCTTCAGGCAAATACAGCCCAGAGTACACAGAAAAGCCCCTCTCTGCTTTTGTGACATATTTTTAAGAGAACGTGGGTTCTTTGCTCCTGTTTTTCTCTGAACGTTGCTCTTGGTTTATGTTTTAAAGTTTGTGTTTATTGGTGAGCGCCTGATGAGCATAACATTAAAACAGTAAATCTCCGGAGAGGTTCTGTGTAACAAGGATGCCCAAAGCCATGTGAAACACACTTTGGGGACTTGAGCCTTTCCAGCAGCTGTCCTGAGCTCTTCCTCACATCTCTAGGTAACAGCAGCAAGTTCCAGCTCTACCACAACCCCCTGTGCGATGGCTGAACCACAAGCAATACCACTTGGCACAGCCATACCCTGTCACTGAAGTATGTTGATGGGAGCTAAGGCGGACATCACTGCAACACACTCAGCTGCAAGGTGTGAATGCTGCTCTCACTGTCACACCTGAGCCCCTGTGCAGCAGGGCAGCTCTCCTGGGTAGATACCAAACAGCCCATCTGACTTACCCAGCCTGGCTGTGCCAGCCAGTTTGTTCAGCAGAGACACTACCGACGCTGGGAGATCTCTGCTTTGTCACTGGCAGACAAGACTGCACTAGCAACAGAACATCAGCAAATTATTGCTGCTTTCAGTAGTATTGCTGGTATCACACAGCAGCAGGAGAAGGGGAAAAACAAAATCAAGATACATATGAATTGTCTTTCTGCTTCACTCCTTTCCTGTCCAACAGGTGGATATCACCACTTTGGATGTTTACTTTCAGCCATGAGCCTCTTGACTCCAGCCAGCCCAGGCAACAGACAAGTAGTATCTCTTGGCAGTACCAAAGCTTTTCTCATGCCTGGGAAGTTACAAGGATTGTAGGCTTGGCATCACTTCTTCTGTCTCTTAAAAGAAGCAGAGGCCACAGAGACTTTCCCCAGGTTGAGCTTACTAGAGAAACCATCTCCTTCAGTTGTTGTTGTTTCTGGGCAGAAGGCTGGACATGAGCTCTCTGAAGTCCCTTCTAACCTGAAGTTTTCTATGAACAAAGCTGTATTACTCAAAAAAGAGCTTTTGTGTGCTGTGAACATCTCTGCCTAAGCAGAGACACTCCCACCAGTCACCTACTGGGGTTTCATTGTGGAGACAAAGCAGCTCTTCAGCAGAGCAAGGCTACTGCCACCCCCTTGGGCTTCATGTAGTCCTACCTATACATATGTGATTTCTCCAAGAACAGCTCCTCTTTCTCCTTTGGGCAAAGGGGAGACTCTGCAGGCACACACTGAGCTCCTGTTCATTTAAACCAAAGATTGTTGCCACTACTGTGCATAGGGAAGGGCTCTTTCTGCTCTCCAAAAAGAAAACCCAGGACAGACGCAGCAGAGATCAAGGGGCAGGTCCAAGGAGCAAGATTTCATATTTTTATTGATGCATCACTTTAGAAATACTTCTCATCACCATGGATACTAGTGCACTGGGAATGTAAGTCTCACTGAAGCAACAGCAGAGACACTCTGATGTGGCTGCTGCCAGGAAAGCACTTAAAGCAGAGCGAGGAGGCTCAAATCTCACCTCAAGAGCAGGAAAAACACAGTTAATCCAGCCTTTCTCCTCTGTTAACTCCTTTCTCCAGGCACTTGAGTCTGAGCAGCTACTTCTGGATCCAAGCTTCCCAAGTTAGAAAGGGGTGGATTTGGAATTAATCCCAAAACATGATAGCAACCAGGCTGCATTTGGTGCTGCAGATACCCCAAAAGCCAGTATGGATTATGGGGACTTCAAAACATGGAGGCAACAGGATTTCCAGGGAAGGACAGATACGGAAAAGCATCTCATTCTTAGACTAAGAGTAAGCAGAAATCCTGCTTCAGACAGGGAGCAGACTGTGCGTGTGCTAGATGCTCTGTCCCCATACTGGGTGGGCACAAGGGGCATTTTGCAGGCCCCTCACCTTCCTGTGGCTGGGTGCTGGAGATGGTCTCAGGCAAACAAACTCAGTAGTGCTGCAAACCCCAAGCTCCCTAGCAGCTTCCAGCAGTGAGATCAAGCTGGTTGTCATGTCTCCAGTAAGCTCAGGACATGCTCCTGTGGCTGCCACACTTTGCTCCAGAGTCCATGAAACCAATCCCTTGGCACATGCCATGCTTTTTTACCTCTGGGGACACTGAGCAGAAACCAGCCCTGGCATGTGCATCACCTCGAAGTCCTCAGGCCTCCCAGGCTGCACAGAATATGTCATGATGAAACCAATGGAGCAACTCTGTGTGTGTCCCATTTGCTCAAGAGCATTGGAAGGATTCCAAGAGGCAAAACCCCTTGACCCCTGGTCTCCTCACTTGCCCACTTGAAGGCCTATAATCCCTTTTGGAAACATGCTGACATGGCACAGAACAAGGCAGGAAGGAACAAGCAGCCAGTAGAAGTGCTTTAACACCAGGTCCTCCAGGAAGGAGCCTACCAAAGCCAGCAAGGTGCTCAGAGAGAAGGTGCAGGAAGGTGTGAATTTAGCAAGCACCAAGATTTAAAACCTCTGAGGAATTCAACCTCCAGCTCTCCTAATGCAATCCAGGAACAAGCTCTTTGGAAACCCCACTCCTTCGAGTTCATATGATGTGTTTGAAGTGCCCACACTAAGATCTTCAAGGAAAATGAACCACAGAGAGAGGCATGGAGAGAGACAAAGTACTTGAAGGCAGGATGAGAGTAAGAAGGGTTTAAGCAGGGGAGGATGGGAGTCGTTATCAGAAGGACAACCAAATGAACTGGATGGATTATGAAAAGAATGTAGACCCATTAATAAAAGAGGAAGAATAGATCAATAATTCTAGAAGAGCTGAGATAGTGAGTGCCTTTAAGAAAATTATTCTTTAATAAGAAAGGATGTATGGCTAATTAGGAAGTAATGAAGAATTTAGCAGTGAAAGAACGTGAGGGAGCGAAGGGGTTCCGTACCCAGAACTGAAGGAAATCCAAAACACTGGAGCTGAGCAATACATCTTAGTGTCAGGAGGAAAGCAGTTAATGGATTCACTGAATCATTCATGATTATTTATGAAGAAGAATCCAGGAAATACCAAGGGATGGGAGGGGAAATAATTCACATTTACTCCAGTAATAGGTTGGGTTTTTTCCACAGGAAAAAAGTGCTCCAAAGACCTTAAAAAAAAAAACAGCCTATGGAGAAAAGGTGCCATGAATACAGTAAATACCTCTAAAAGTCTCCAGAGAGTAATCCTGTGCCTTCGTGTGGGGAGGACACACCTGGATATTGGACTCTCACATCTCCTTATAGCAAAGGTATCGTCAGCAAGGCCCGGGCTCACTCACAGGGAGCCCAAGCCTCTCCAACCATGTTGGAGGGCCTCAAGAAACTCAGCTTCTGCAAGGACTTCAGATGTGCGGCTGGGATCCAAGTACTGTGATTCTCTAAACATAGAATTAAAAATAATCATCCTTGTATCACCTCAGTCTCACAATAAATAGCGATGCTTTGCTGGAGAGCTGAGGCTACCAGCTTTTTAAAAATACTCAGTAACGAAGAGGTAGATTTATGTATTCATGCACATGCAAAATTGCAAATGCAGAAAGTTGTTACATAAGCTTATATAAATTACCTAACAATTGCATATAAATTTTCAGTGTCAAATTCCACCAACCTCACACTGAAGGAGTAAATTGTTTCACATTACCACAATTTTTCCCAATGGCAGGGACCACTCTGCATGAACGAAGGAGGAAGACTCTGGCCTTAAATGACACACTTGACACACATTTGTGATATTACTTGTATTCAGAGATCTCTTGGCTCCTTCAAACTGTAACTGCAAACCAACTTGGAGATGCCAAACCAAGTAAACTGTCTATTTAAACTAAATGACTGCAATATAATAAATATTGATTTTGCAAACATTTTGCTGAGGTTAAAAGCTTCTCACAGAAACAGTCATTAGGCACATAACTCTGCTCCCAATCCCTGCTATGCACATTTATTAATAGGTCATATATTATAGCAGAGTCCCAGGCAATCTAAATCAGCACAGCTCCCCTGAACTCAACACTGCAGCACATGCTCTCGCCAGGTGATAATGTTGGTCCTGTAAGCTTCATTGTGTTTAATTTAAATCAAATGTCTTTTTGGTCAAGTACAAGTGAAGTGGATGTCTTCTTAGATTCAGGAACCCTGCTATGATGTAAACTCTTTTGGAATGGCATAACACCTGGTGGCTGCATAAATACAAACTCTACTCAACATACCAGGTGATGAAAACCACATCCACTAGAACAGAACTGTTCCATGACCTACCAGAAGACAACTCTGGATAAATCACACTGCCCGGTACCCTTCAGACAGCCTTGGTGACCTCTCTGCTGGAAACCACCAGTCTACATGCTGGGTGAGGAAAAACTCCAGTATCTCACCCTTCCAGTCTGAGCCTCCTTGATTAAATATGAGCTCAACTTGCTTGTTTTCTGGGTAGCAGCTTTCTTCTCATTTGACAACATGGAGTATTCCCTCCAACTCAATGATAAAATCCCAAGAAGCCCTTGTAGGACAGGGGGATGATGAAGCCCTCAGACTTTTGCAATTGACATACAGTCTTTATCGGGTGCTGGGAACAACCACTGCATGAGGTTCATATCACATGCCGAGTGCCAGCCAGGTGCCATACCTGCACCTGGGCAACCACAAAACCCTCTGGGTTTGCAAGAGTATTTACATTGATCATTGGGTTTCTGTCAATTCTCATCAGACAGAGAATGAAGAAGGGAGAAATCACTGTGGTCAATGGCATTCAATAGCATGATTTACATAAGGCTTTAGCCATATCTTTAGATTACCAAGTTCTGCACATTTTCATTCCAGACCCATCTGGTATCAAATTGCTCATAGAAATGTTTGAGTTGGAAGGGATCTTTAAAGACCGTCTAGTAGAACCCCACTGCCATGGGCATCTTCAACTAGGTCAGGTTTCTCAGAGCCCCATCCAACCTGACCTTGAATTTTCCAAGGTGGCGCAGCTTTTCTGGGCAACCTGTGCCAGTGCATCACCACCCTCAGTGTAAAAGATTTCTTCCCTATATCTAGCCTAAATCCCCCCTCTTTAAGTTTAGTCCTAACACTACAGGCCCTACTAACAAATCTGTTCCTCCCTCTCAGATCTCTCTGGGTCCCCATGCTGGTTTACAAAACCCAAGACTTTTGGACCTGACACAACTCATGACAACTGTAATAATTCACAGGCTTATTGAAGCCATTGTGGCATATGTCAGGAAGGGCTTTTGTCCTACCTTACACAGCTTGCTGCAGTTGTGACATAAGTTATTCCCCTAACTTTCCTTCTGATGCATCACAAATGCTGACTGCATGTGGTTGTGGAGAAAGATGATCTGTGCTAATTGTCACAAATGACCTTGCACAGTGTCATCCTCCTGTCACCGCCTCTGCCAAGTTGCAAATGATCCCAGGAACTAAAACAGCTTCATAAAGGTGTCCCACTTTTCCCTCTCAGCAGAAGAAATATCACGTAATTGTAGGAGGTGTTACCCCAGGTCACACAACTCATGGTTTCTGTGGACTGTATACTCCCCTTGCATCTATGGGAGTCACAGGAAAAGGATCATGCTCAGGAAGAAAGACACTCGAGTCAATGAATCCATGTGGACAAATTCCAACTGAGATATAGGGCAGGTTCATGGGATAAAGAGCACTTGCTTATAAATCCAATCTCACTACTTCATTTACAGTGCTTCCCAAGGTCCTGAGCACAGCCAGACTGCTTCCCAAGTGTCTACTCTCAGGTGAAAACTGACCATGCAGTTATCAGCACCCAGATAGCTACAAACCTGTGAGACATTAGCTAAGAGCCAGCTAAAGCACTACACAAGCAGCTCCATGAGCTTTGGCATTTTGACTCATGAAAGTCTCAGTATACCACTGGGAAGATGTGGCTTGCTTTTCCTCATCTTGCTTCACTGCACAGCACTCTCACTTCCTATGAGCTATATATATATGTGTGTATGTATATATATACACACACACACAAATATATATGTATATATGCTATAATTGACAAAAATACCTTTTGCCCAAGCAGAAACTGGGTTGTTTCAAAATGAAATTCACCTGTATTGGTTCTCGCAGTATGCCAACTTGCTCAAATCATAAAATGGCTCTAGGTCAATCACAAAAAGGGCTCAAATGAAGTTTCAGTCTCATCAGATAGTGCTTCTTACACTCTCTCCATCACTAAGGGGAAGAGGCATATTTCTCCTGACAGCAGTTAGGAAAGGAGTCGAATCTCTACTAAATAAATGGCACTCCACTGTCTCTCAATCCTCCCAAGCTGCTGAAGCACTGCAGCTGCAAGGTGGGGAAGGACAAAGCAACTGAGAGCATGGGGTGGGATCTTACCTCCTTTTCCCTTTCTTCCTCTCAATTTTCTCCCTTGCAAGGGAAGCATTCCTCCAGGCTTCCAACAACTATGGGGCATCCCAGCAGCAGAGCAGGGTGGTGGCCTTCCCCTGGCACCTACCTACGACTCACAGCTCAGAAAGGGATGAGTGAGGCCCATCAGCCACATCTGGCACATCTGGCACATCTGCCAAAAGCAAATAGTGGGGCTCAGCAGCACAAGGCAGAAACCTGCTGCAAGAGGCAGCTGATTGGCTTGCGGCTTGGCAGGGACTGCCCGCTGGAGATGTGGGCAAGTCACCTTCCAGCCAGAAACGGAGGAAGGATCCTTCTCAGAGCTGCTTGCAGCATGCCCTTCGCCATCTGACAACCCAGCACCGCTGCAGGAAATCAATAAAGAGCATAACCATTGCCCAAGTCACAGATGGATTGACCAATCGGTCATCTGGTTCATAGCTCCAGAAGCACAGCACGATACACACAGTCGATACAATCAAATAACCTTCTTGCCTCTCAGTCTGGGCTGTCATCTGCCATTAGCAGAGCAGAGGGGATGGTACAGCACACAGCTCCTCTCCATCCTGCTGAGCAGCCAGAGGGCAAAATCAGAAATGATTCAAAACCACAACTCTTTGGGCATATATAATCGTTATTTTTTATAATTTTTTTTTTGCCAACAACAAATTTTAACTGCTGAGCTCTGGGGGAGGTGAGGAATAAGCTCATAGGTGAGAAATTGCATCTACGCACTTGCTCTGATTCACCAAGCTGTGGGCTGCTGGCAGCACAGAACCCTCTTTTGGGTCCTTATTTCCACTGAATTCAGTATCAGGATGGAAGAAGTGCTGCTGCAGGATGGATACAGGACAAACTCAGCCATGTCTGAGTTATGGAGCTGAGTGGGTTTTATGCAACATTGCAACCTGAACCACTGCTGCTGCCCCTCACAAAGAGCTGGCTGTAGATTAAAAATGTCAGAAGAAGAGCCTGAACTACAAAGTACCAATAAAATATATGTTGGGACAATCAGAGGCATTTTGACTGCTTCCTTAGACAGCAATACTAAGACTTTACTGGTTTTGCCATGAAAGTCAAAGCTTGTTTTACACTTCTGTTTTGTACCCTGCCAAAGAAAGAGCACTGTGTTCCCAGGAAACAGTAGCATCTGTCACAGAGCCAAGGGACAATGCCAGCTCTCACCCAGGATGCAGTTAATCTGATACTGTTTGCACATCAAGGACTCTCACCAGTTTACCGTTTCAGGCACCCTAACTCAAGAAAGCATTTAAGTCACGCCCTTAAATCTCTGTGACTTCAGTTTAAGACTGCACATTTATGGAAGTGTTTTCCCAGGGAGGTAGGCTGATGCTCTCATTATGCTCTTGATGGGATTTCATCCAGCCCTGACAGCTACAATGCCCTCTGCATTGTTAGAAGTTCTCAGTACATCTCCCCATGTAGCAGGCGGTGCTTGGTTATGAATTTGTATTACACCATGATCAGGCTGCTGGGCTGGAGGAAGGGAGCTGTGCTAAACACACATTTCTAAGAGGCAGTTTTGAATAAGCTAGGGCAGTCTGAGGCAGGGGAAAGGACAGACAGGGATGCTATGCAATTATTTGCCCAAGGGCACAAGGCAAACCCTGAGCAGAGAGAACCGATCTTCAGTCACAGCCACAAACCCAGCCTTCTTTTTCCAGCATCCTCACAGAAACAATGCCATAGTTCCTTCCCTTGCTTCACTAGAAGCAGCCAGAGCTCCACCTGACAGCATCTTCCCATTCCTCTCCTGCTTCAGGCTGCATTACTAGGTGCTTTGGGTAACACAGCCCAGCCCTGCCAGGAAGGGGAGCAAGGGAACAGTGGGTCTGACCCCAAAGCGGTATGTCTGTGTCTTGAAATCATCTAATAGGGAAATGATCTATTTCAAAGCTTGACACAACCCCCCTTCTTCCAGCTTTACATACTCCAATGGAAAGACCACAGCAGAAAATCAAAGAAACCTGTTTGGAAAAGGATTATGTCCTAACAATACCCTGGAGTCAAAAATCAGACCTCTGAGTCTGCTTCTGCAGACAGAAAGGCCCTTCCTAAGCAGAAAACCCATCAGTACAGTGAAGCCCCCAGCTAGCAAAGGGACAGAGACCCTGGGCAATCAATGCACTGAGTGCTAGGCCAGGAGCTGAAGTTCCTTCCATTGCCTACAGCTGATGCCTGCAGAGGTCAAGAGGTAAAGAGCAAGGAGGAGAAAAGTAGTTAAGTCAAAAGAATTACTGAATTAATGTCTCTTGAATCAAGGGGCATTGATCATGTGTGAAGACAGAGGGATTTCATCAGAGAAGAGCCCAAGAGCAGCAGGTGGAAAGCAGCTGCAGTTTCACAGCTCGGGCTTAAACAAGTGGTGCTACAGATGCATTGTGCACTCTCAAGCGGTAAACCATCATTAATTCACACACACTAACAACCCTGCTGCAGGGCACCATGACAAGAGAAGGGCCAGCCACAGGAAAGGGAGAAGATGGAACCCAATGCAAGGGCCTGACACTCCAAGAAAAGGAAAAAAAAACAGGATCGCTGGTTAAAAGATGTGCCACAGTTTATGCAAATGATTTAACTGGTATTTGCTGGGGTGCTTAGGCATTACACCTCTTCTCCAAGCTGGAAGAAACAGCAGCCCCATGTGGGCACCCAGGTTGGCATCCCTGTGTGAGACATCCAAAGTTACAAACCTTATCTTCCACTCCAATGGCTCAGTGCTTCTGCATCTGCTCCAGTGGAGCTGTCCTCATTTACACCAGCTGCAGATCTGACCTCTGGCTGCTGGGCAATGGCAACTGTGGCTCCAGCACACTGCAGTTTGGGCAGCAAACACACATGCCTTGTTAACATCCAGTGCCCACCCTTCTTTTAAATCCATCAACTAATATAAGGTTAGCAAAGGGGAAGTAGCAGCTCACACTGATGGGAAATCCCTAAACTGTTAGGTCCCTTTCAGAGCAATTTCTGTTGACAGTGTTACAGAACTGAGTGTGCACCTATAACCACCCCTTTGTTACACAGGGAATTTAATGGCTAATCAAATACAAAAACAGAGCCCAAAACCTAGTCCATGCTGCATCTACTGTGCTTTAATCTGGTGTCATTCTGCACAGTCAAGGACCTCTCTGCTCTTGCCTGTTGTTGGCTCAAGAAAATTTCAAAACAAACTTGGTCTTATTCTTCCATGCCAGAAATTCAGCTCTTATCTGAAAAAGTGAAGGCTCCATTGAGCTTTTCCAGTCAGCTCCAGGTCAGGCTGTCCCCCAAAGCAGCATTCAATTCTGAAGGCTCCAGAGAGCTTTGGTACCATTGCTTTATACTTCACAGTACTGGGCTTCTGCCACATCAGCCTCTGCCTCTCCTTCTAGGACACTACTTGAGCTAGGGTCACCAGAGATTTACACCATGAACTCTCTTTGGCTTATGGGCTTGCTCTAAATAGGTATTTATCCAATCCATCCCAGTAGGACTATCTGAATGAACAGGGAATGAGCTGGCTTATTTATAAGCCAATTTAAGAGGTAAAATGCATACCACAGCCACACAGAACACCTCATCCCCAAAACAAACAAAGCAGGGAACAAGGCTCACAAAAGAGCAGTTTTGAGAGCTAAGGAGTTGTAATGTTTTAACTGTTTTCATTTTTTTAATTACTTTTTCACACAGGTGTGAAGAGCACATACAAATTGAAAGCACTCAGCTTTGAATAAATATGTGTGTGAATGATGCAAGTTGATCAAGGGATGCAGAAAATTCCTTCAAACTTTACGAAAGAGAATGAAAATATCTCCAAATGGTATGGGCTGTATCTTTAGAAAGTACGCTGCAAGACTCCTCAACAGGATTTTGCAGTCATATGCAAACAGGCTTTGCCAAGTGACACCAAGCAAAATTTTCCCTCTGAAAACCTCAATATTTGGGTGCTGATTTATTTAGAAGAGTAGGAACAAGCACTGCAGAGCAGCCCCACAAGCCTCTTTGCACAGATTCCCGACAAAGATTCACCCTGCGCTACTGTCAGCTCTCTTAGTGCAACTTGAGAGACCTGGTAAACAAACAGCAATGCGTTCTTCTCACTTATGTCATTTACTTAACACCAGGTTCAGTGTTTGCTCTGCTTGCTAATTCTCCTGGTTTTTCAGGCTAGGAATGTGGAGAGAGCAGAATCACTGGATGACACACTGATACCTGATGAAATTTCCACAAGAGAAATACAAGAATTAGTCCTGATTTTTCAGCCATCTCACTTGTGGTTCTCCTCACTTGCACAACAGTAAATGTGGCAAGAAGTACCAAGCCAGTGGATCCTTCATTCATAAAGGGGCCAAGAGAATTAAAAAGAAATTAGATACAACAGTGGGGGGAGAATGGAAAAAGTTTGATATTTACAGAGCAGTAACCTTCTGGATGAAGACAGATTCCACTAGACACCAGTCTGCATGTTTTGATGCTTATAAGCCTTTGGGAGAGCCTCAGCACAGACGGTGCCACACAGCATTGTCCTGTGAGGTCAGTCTAGTTTCAGACTTCCCACCTGAACTGATGAAACTGCAGTGATTTACACCACTCTGATACAGCCCTGGGCTTGCTGTACCACATTACCTTTGATTAGCATGGTATTTGTGGTTGCTTCTTACTTCATTAACTGCAGTAAGTGCAGAGGAAAGAACTACCTGACAGAAAGCTGTTTTCTAAATAAATCCATACAAGAAGGCAGCAGCACTACTGAATCCCAGGCAGACAGAAGCTGGTATAAACTCATGGACCTCAGGGACATTTCTTTGCTTTTATCTGACTTCAAAGCATCTCAGCCTGTTTGTCACTCTTGGGTTTTGGCCACAGAAAAATGGAGCCATCGGGATGTTTGGCATTGCTAGAGAATGGCAGGAGGGACAGCTGATGGAGCAAGGACAGTGGGATTCAGGACTCCATTGGCTTGGGAAAGAGCATTGCTTGCAACAGGAAAAGATGGATTCTCCATGCTTCTGTTTTAGCAGCAAATATTTTACTTTGCAAATGCAAACAGGTCTTCATCATACAGTAACTCCCTGGATACTTCCCCAAGCACTGAAGGCTACAGGAATTCCCTTGGACCCAACTGCAGTACATTCACAATGCCTCAAGAAAGCAACTTCCCACAGAAATTTCTCTGGCAGCTAACGCAGACGTGCAGCCAAGCTAATGAATAACACTGTCTGCTTGTACCTATCTTGGCTCTGATGCCTGCTGTCCCCTGAGCAGAAACTAAGAGGCACTGATAGAGTTTTCCACCTCTTAGTTCACCCCAGATGTGCAAACTGACTGGAACAAAGTCATGTCTGGTATACACAGGATTTTTGATTCTTAAAGGAATAGCTCCCACGGCATCCCTCATCCTATCTGTGCTAGTCACAGTGTGGATGAGCTGAGGCCTAGATAACACCTCTGCTAATTAGCCTCTCTGCTAACAATCATTACAGCTGATTCAACACAGTACATAACCTCAGTTCAGAGCGCTGGTCTCTACTGCAATCTGCAGGGACGCTGCAGGATTCTGCAATGTGAGGACAGTTTGTGCCTTCAGCTGGGAAATCCCATCCTGGGCAGTTAAATCCCATGTAAAAGTATAACTGAGAGCACAGTTTAACTTCCACCAAAGTCAAGACCTGTTTTGCCTTCACTACAAGAGCAATTGGACAGGTTGCCTAACCTCCTCCCCTTTCAGTGGCAAGGTAAAAGTAGATTAGTCCCACCCCAGGGCCTTGATATAAGCAAAAGGAATGTGAAAGAGATGTTAGTGGAGGAAAGAGAAAAAGGCCCATAAGCGTCTGTAAACAAAC
The DNA here is from genome assembly GCF_012275295.1 of Melopsittacus undulatus. Taxonomy (NCBI): domain Eukaryota; kingdom Metazoa; phylum Chordata; class Aves; order Psittaciformes; family Psittaculidae; genus Melopsittacus; species Melopsittacus undulatus. Next base: position 13,213,453 of record NC_047530.1, read on the forward strand.
CCCATGGTCCCAAACCAGAGCCGAGTGAAGCTTCTTGCTGGACTGCCCAAAAAGGGAGCAGAAGCTTCCATCACCATTCACTGTGTGACCACTGAGCCCTTCAGCTTATTTCTGCACATGGTGAACCCAGGTTCATGTTTGCTGCAGCTGAGATACTGATCTCAAACAAAAAAGCAGCCTCGGGCAGGCAAGAGCCATCCTGCAGATGGTGTCCCCATCTCAGAGAGGGTGTCCAGCCCTGAGGTGAAGAGACCAGGGACTCTGCAGATTGTTGCAGCACCGGGCAACAACCCGACACCCTTTGAGAAACAAGCAGGAATAACTACACTACATCACTGTCTCTCCATTGCCTAACCCAGAAAGCTTTCAAACCTGCTTAAAAGCTTCTACCAGAAACCATCAGCTTCTGGGAGACCTTCCTAACAAGCATCAGCAGAGTAAAATCCTTTTTAAGATAGTGCTTGATCAACTGATGGATGGGATTTCACAGCTGTCAAGAGATAGCTGGGGACTGCACTGCATGATCCTGGAGGTCCCTTTCAGTCTGTCTATATTGGTATGTATGCATCTATCTATCTATCTATAGAAAAACATTAGCAAGCTACTCGGCCTGCACTCACCACACACTTCTCAGCAAAAGCAAGAGGGACTTGAATGCTCCAAGAATAAATGATTCAGCTCCATCTTGTGTTTCTGCTTTTGATATACTAAGCAGGACTCCAGCTTGTCAGGATAAAATCCAGACAGCTGCAATATATGTACAAAATTCGGACAATTCAGATTAAAACCCCATTTTTCCTCTGTGTTTCTCTGAATACTTCCCCCCTCCCAACAACCATCCTGAAAGGAAGAGAGGAAGTGGGAGGATTTCCCACAATCTGTGTTCAGCTCAGAAACCCCAGCTCCCTGAATTATGCTTGATTGTGCCTTAGCACAGATTATTTTGAAACGATCATCTGCGAGAGCCACACAATCAGCATCCTGTCAAAGGAAAGCAAAAACTGGGGCAGTTCCTGATGAGGTCTGTAAAAAGCCCTTTGGTCTCCTTTCCAAAGCGAAGCACACTGCACTTAACAGCAATCGCCCAGGGCCCGGCAATCATGTACTGATGCATGAATGCTGCTTTCAAGAACAGTTCATCAAGGCACTCTGGGGTCATCACATGCTGCAGCGAGAATCACAGTCTCCCTGGGTCAGAAATTAAGGGCACACACATATCCCAAAGAGTATTTTGCACTGAGAGGTGGTGTAATTGCAGAAGAGAATTCAACACCTGATGACTCTGTCCTTTCACATGAGCTGCAGGTACTCACTACAACCACTCAACACAGCAAAAAGATCAGACAAAAAGGGACAGTCACTATTTCGGCACATTTGTCTTGCTGTTCAAAGCCTGGTCCCTCAAAAAATGACACCCAGATACTTTTGCAAGAGGTTCACTGCTCAGATCCACAGGTGGTTTGGTTCCTAATGCCCAGCCCCAAGGGGGACTGGCTTGAGATGTCAATAGCCTCTCCCCTTGGCTTTGTTATGCAGCTCTGAGGGAGCAATCTGAGCTCTGGCCATGAAATCACTCCTTCAGTTATATCCTACTGCCACATTTGACTCAACAGACTCTTTCTCCCTCCCCTAACAAGCAAACATCAAGCAGCAGCAGTAAACCCCTGCAGAAACACAGGCTCCCTCAGGGCAGGTGTGACTTCACCTTCTGATTTCCAAATATCTGTGAGAAATTGCATGACTATTATCATTTCAAGCAACATTACAGTTCCATGTCTGATAGCTACATCAATGAAATACATGGCTAAAGCTCTCTGCCACGAAAAGGTGTTTTGGAAGCAAAGCTAAGCACTCAAGGAAGAATAAGCCTAATCAAGAACACACGGAGTGAACCTGATGTATCCGAGTACTTTCATATGAAGTTGTCCAGATACTCATATACCTTGCTGCATGTGACTCAAAGCAGGAAAGTGAAGCCAAAACCTTATTAAAAGGCCTGGTACTTATTAGATTTGCCTCGTTTTGGAGAACACCAAAGGCTGGATCCAGCTCTACTCCTGCTCTGTGTCAGCACAGACTGAACACATTCATCCTCCATCAAGAGCAGGCTCTGGAAGACAGGCTCCTCTTGCACAGCAAGCCCTTACTGGGTTTCATAACAGGCAAGAGGAGCAAGATGCTCCCAGCATCCAATGGCTCATGCCATGCTAACATGCCGGTGGAGAGCCCCTGTGCTCCTGGGAGCAGGTCAGCAACTACCTGTGCTGTGGTGGACCCTGGCAGCCCAATACTCGCTGGGTGCTCCCACTTGGGGTCCTATCTGCTGGCAACTTTGGGAGCAGTGACTGTATCTCAAGGAAGGACAAGAGCATGGGGCACCAAAACTGCTCTGGTACATGGGCTTCATCTTTGTAAGAGCACTGAAAAGGAGGCACTGAGGAGGGGATCAGGACAAGCCCTTCGCAGCAGCAACAGGCACCACCATATTCTTTCCTCCCACTATTCCACGTAACATGGTTATCCTCCTTCCCAGCCCTCTCAAGGGGCATCATTACAAGTGATGGCCTGAGCCCACATGTACCCAAAGACCCAATATAGAACACAGAGCAGCAGCCCAGCAGTTTACATGCTCCATGGAGCCACACAGACTGTGAACAGCACAACAGGAACAATCCTGAAAAGTGATTTGGCCAAGCCCCTTTTGACAGGGGTGTCATGCACCTCCCCATCTCCCCAACAGCTTGTCACAGGTCCCTCCACCTGCTCTTGCCTGCACAGATTTGCTGGAGCAGAGGACAGTTATTTCAATGCTCATCCAAGGAGTGATGCCTATCCCCTTGTGTCCTGTCTGCCTGCATCCGAGTCACTTCTGCCCCAGTTCCTTTGGTGAGGGTGTCACTGGAGCAAGGAGGGAGGGAGACAATGGGGAGGAGGGATGGAGTCAAGCTGAAGCTAATGATGCCTCAAGCGACAGCACCTACTCCTCCAGCGAGGACGTGTGTGGGAGTGAGTATGCTCAAGAGGAGCTGATCAGTATTCAGTGAAAGGCTCTGCCACCGCACTGCCTGCTCTCATCCCTCCTCCTCCCAATGACTCGGAGTCCGGGAGAAGGCAGCAGCCCTTTCTCAGCACCACCCCATGGTGCCTCACTCCCACATCCCTGTCCTCCCCTGTAGTGGATTTTGTGCCTCCCTCTTCACACAAGTATCCCTCCATGTAATTTCTCCAGCTCTGCAGCACTGATGTCCCTGATCCACCACAGACCATCACCCGCTGGCCCTGCAGCTTCTTTGGCAGAGCCTTGGCCTGTGGGCACCCACCAGCATGGCATGATTTGGGGACCACAGGTGCATCACTTGCCCGATGACAGCCTCCCTGTGCTGGGAAGCAACTCCCCTCTCAATGAGGGATGCAAAACGCAGCCCTCGTGCGGGAGAGGATGGGTGGCAATGCTCCAACCCTGCCAGCATGGGGAAGGTAGAACATGTGGGGCAAGTTGTGCTGGACGAACAACCCTCCATAGCTAGCTACCCACCGCGGGGCTTAGCCGGGGCTGCTGGTGCAGGCCGCCACGGAGCTCACCTTGTGGAGCTTCCACATGGCGCCCAGGGCCTTGACTTCGTGGCTGGAATGCTTGCCCTCCTCCAGGCACTGGTAGCAGACGGGGCTCTTGCACTGCACGCAATACATGCTGTGGTTCTCCAGCTCATGGTCGGTGCAGGTGGAGATCTTGCGGGGGCTGAGGCGGCGGCTGACGCGACCCTGTGCCGGCGGGACCAGGCGGTGCTTGGCCAGCGGGCCCCGCGGCGGGTGGCACCGCAGGCGGCAGGGATCGCAGTAGAAGACGTCGCACTGCTCGCACATGACGGCCGCCTCCTTGGGCGCCTTCTCGCAGAGCTGGCAGCGCAGAGCCGCCGCCCTGCCCTGCTGGTAGCGGTCGATGACGCCCTCCAGCAGCCGGTTGCGGGGGAAGCCCCGCAGCCCGCGCTCGTCCAACACCAGGCTGCGGTGGCACTGCGGGCAGGTGAGGCAGGCGTTGCGCGGCGGCGGCGGCGGCGCCAAGGCCGCGGGGGGCGGCGGGGCGGTCGGCGGGAAGACGCGGACGCCGTTGGGGGACTTCTGGCAAGGGGTGGTGGGAGCGCTGGCGAAGCCGCCGTAGGAGCCATAGCCGCTGTCCGCCTCGCTATACAGGCTCATCTTATCCAGGTCCAGGTAGTCATAGTCGGAGACGGCTGAGCCCGAGGCGCGACGGCTCTGCGGAGACTCCGTCTCCGGTGTCTGCACCAAGATGTTGCGGGCGCACGCCTGGCACAGGTTGTGCGAGCAGGGCAGGATGATGGGCTCCCGGTAAAAGGAGCCGCACACCGGACATTTCAGCTCCTCTTCCATTTCTTCCATAGGGAAGGAAGAGCACCGGCAACGGCCGCGGCACAGCGACAAAACGCTCCCGCACCGCCCCGCGGCTCAGCACCGACTGCCGCCAGACAGCCCCGCCCCGCGCCTCGCCATTGGCCCGAAGCCGCCGGGAAGGGCGGGACGCGTAGACCGATTGGCTCCGCCCCCCTCCCGCCCCCCGTGGGCCGTGCGGCGGGGGTGTCACCGCGGGGCTCCGGTGCGGAGCGGCGGGGGGGTTGAGGCGTGGGTCTGGCTTGGGGGCTGCCTCTGCTCCCCCGGCGCGGCTCCGTGCTCGCTCCCACAGGGAGCATCCCCACGGGCACGGGCGCGGGCGCCTCGCTTTCCCCCCGTGGGGCCTGCAGCAGCTGCCCCGGGGTGCCCCCAAGATGGCGGCATCCTTTAGGCTCCTACACTGCAGCGGCCCCAGGCCCACATCCTGGCCTGCGAAGGGCTGCGGCGGCCTCGCTGCCGGCAGCAGGTGACCCGCAGGATCCTGCTACGTGCTGCTGGCCTGTCAGGATTGTGTTGGGTCGGTGACCACAGGGTACTGTGGTGGTCCACATGGTCCGATGGCCACAGGATGCTTTGCAGCCTCTCTCCTTTTTTTTACGGGACCCAGCAAGTGAAGCTCGGCTGTGGGGGGCTTTGAGGGGCAAAGAGGCTGAGCCATGGGGCCCTGGCTGCAAGAAGGAGCCCCCATCCCAGGGAGAGTGTATTTGGGTGAGCGTTTTGCAGAGGACAGGGTGTGTGTGCAATACAGGGGGGCTCCAGCAAGTTCCCCTCTGACAGCACAAGGTGAGTTTTGGAGCTGGGAGTGCTGGAGGTTTGCAACCTGCTGAGGGGCTGGGCGGTGAGCCTGTAGTAATAGTGATTAGAATAGCCACATGTATCTAATAAATGCAACAAGCTCAGCAATGCTATAGCTTCCTATTAATCACCTCTGTAAGATGACTGTGCTGATACGCAGGCTGTCACGCTGTGGTCCCTGAGCCTGGACACCTGAGCACCCCATGGGATGCTGCTCTGGCTGTGGAGAGCAGGGAGGGGGCCTGGTGGGACTCCTGCAGCTGGCTTGTCAACCATGCCTGCTCTGAAGGTCGTCTAAGGTCTTTGAAAATACCCTGGCAACATGCAGTGCGGCATAGCTGTTCCTTCTCAGCCAATGGAAAAATAAGATTACTTGGAATGTCTGTGTTACCTCATTCCCCTCTCTCTGCACATGTTTGGGGCTGCCCCTTAGAGCAGTTGCTCTGTGCCTCCCTTGTTGTTGTTATCTTTGGGTCTCTCTTGGGAGAGGACCCATGATGTGAGATGCACAGTATGAGAGTACAGGGACAGACAGTCCAGCCTGTGGCTTCAGATGGAGCTCAGAGGAGCTGCAGATCCTCTGTGAAGCTGCTGTGGGAGCAGCAAGAGCCTGAGAACGTTGGCTTCTGATCCTGTGAGTGGGGTAGGGGACCCAAAGAAAAGGATGAACCCTTGCCAGCATTCACAGGCAGTTACTGAGGGTGCAGGGAGACTGCCTTTGGGATCCTGATGCTCCAACAGCATGGGGTGACACAGGGAGGTTGGTGGCAAAGCTGGGGAGACTGAGGCAGGCTCACAGCAACTGCCCAGTAACTGTGAGAGGGGGAGGGCTGGATTCTGACAGGCATTGAGGGTTTGACCAGTTTGGGGCCAAGGGCCAAGACCTGAGCTCAGCTGGAGCCCTGGGACCCTGGGCAGAGGGGTGGGAGAGCCCCTGGTGAGGCTCATAAGCCCTCACAGCCCTGACAGTGTGTGATGGTCCCCACTGGTGGGGATAATGTCCAGGATCATCCAAGAGGTGAAGTGATTTGCTTAGGGCTGGAAATGTAAGGAAAAAATGGGACAGTCACAGAATCACAGAATGGTTTGTGTTGGAAAGAACCTTCAAGCTCACCCAGTTCCAACCCCTGCCACACCTTCCACTGGACCAGGTTGCTCCAAGCCCTGTCCAACCTGGCCTTGGACACTGCCAGGGATGGGGCAGCCACAGCTTCTCTGGGCAACCTGTGCCAGTGCCTCAGCACCCTCACAGGGAAGAGCTTCTGCCTAAAATCTGGTCTAAATCTCCCCTCTGCCAGTTTAAAGCCATTCTTCCTTGTTCTGTCCTTACAGGCCCTTGTCAAAAGCCCCTCTGTAGCTTTCTTTTTGGCCCCTTTAGGCACTGGGAGCTGCTCTAAGGTCTCCTCGGAGCCTTCTTTTTTCCAGTCTCAACAAGCCCAGCTCTTGTGTGTCCATAGCAGAGGTGCTCCAGCCCTGGCAGCATCTTCATGGTCTCCTCTGGACTTGCCTGCACAGGTCAACATCCCTCTTGTGTTGGGAGCCCTAGCGATGGACGCAGTGCTCCTGGTGGTGTCTCACAAGGGTGGAATAGAGGGGGGATTCACTGGTGCTCTCTCCTCTGGCTGCTTGTTACACACGTCCAGAGAGCTGGGAACTGGTGTAGGTCCCTCTACTCCAGCAATCGAGGCTATTTGCTGGAATAGCCAAACCACATAATGCACTTACCACTGCTCTTGGCCACACCCGTTTCCATGATGGGGAGATGGCAGAAGTATTGAAGGCACCCCAGGGCTGTCTGCCCCCCACTCAAGAGTTGTGTGCCTGGACAAAAGGCTGCCTTCCCCCTTTGTGAGGAGCCATTTTCGCTGAGCCACGCTGTTAATCTGAGTTTTGTGCAGATTAAAGGGATAAGGTGTGAGTGGTGATGGCAGCAGGGCCCTATTGCTGCCATGCTTATTTTATCCCTCTGTGGATACCTGGGTGACACCGTAGCCCAGGACTGCTGATCCTGAGCTGTGGTGTTTCATAGGCAAGCATGGGGACACACGAGGGAGAGCACTGCTCCCTGCATGCCTGCCCATTAGCCAACAGCTAGGGTAGGTACAGAAGAGGTTTGAGTGGGGTTTATCAGATTGAGCCTTGCAAGGCCCAGTCCATTGCAGGCCCAGCTAAGGGCAGGGACATGGAGGGGTTATTTCCATCCCCAGTGGGTTTGTGCAGTTCCTGGAATCCAGTGAGCAGGTAGAATTTCAAGCTCCTGCATTGGTATTCAGAAGGAGAAGGAGCCCAGGAGCTGAAATGCACAAGGAAGGTGCTGCCATTTCTCAACCTGATAAGGAGGAGCAAGTGAAAAGGAGAAAATGACTTTCTGAGCATTTCTCATACAGCAGCTTTGTGCTTTCCTCTCTGCTTCTCCAAGCTCATGCTCACTTCATATTGATCACTGACACCATGGCTTCCCATGGACTCTGCTGAGCATTCCTCATTTTCTCCCCTTTGATGTCTGCTCAGAGTTGTTCATTTGTTTCCTGCTGTCATTCCTCTAGCTGCCCTGTTGCCAAAGTGAAGCTATCATTCCTTGTTTGCTCTGCCTCTTGCTTCCTGTGGCCATTTTTTACTCTGGCAGGTATGTGATGTCATTTCTGCTGTAGTGATATACTGGTCATGTAAATAGGAAGAAAGAGGAAAAAGCCCTGCAAAGAAGAATGCAGCCAGTGCATTGGGAAGCAACCCTTGGTCATAAACATTCAGCTGTTTTCTTTTTGGCACAGCAGCTTATATCTTCACTTTCATCTCACCATGAGGCAAGAGTCCCTGTGCTCTGGCTCTGTATTATTTACAATGATCAGCCCTGTTACTGCCCTGAGAACTGTGCAGCATGCAGCTATGAACCTGCAATAATTACTTGACCCAGCTTCTACATCCATTTATCTAATGTTGCTGAGCAGTGATTACAAATTAAAGGAGCAAGAAGTCATCTTGTTCTAAGCTGGCTCTTGCTTTTGTCATGTATCTTTTGCCAGGAGCCTCAGCTTTGGAAATGGCCCCGGATCCCAACGGAACGGTGTATATCTGTTTCTGCTGCGTCCAGCCTCTGCTCTGGGAGTTGTGGAAGATGTCACTGGGCTGAGATGAATTACAGTCATTGGGACTCTATGTAAGTGCGGTTGCGTCCTTGTGGTGATTCATAATGACAAGAGGGACTGTTATCATGAACTGTTATCAACCGCCTGCTCCTGGCCATTCCCCTCCATACCCCACCTGGTCTGTTTGCTTTGTCTGCTGGAAATGCAGATTAGAAATCAGTAACAAGCTTAGATATATTGACAGGAGCAAGACGGGGCAGTGGGCGATGCTGTTTGGATTGTCTATGGTAGATCACGACAAGACTGCAACACCACTGCGGCTATGTTCAACCCATCAGAAAACCACAGTACCTGGGCTGTGACACAAGGGCTGGAGGTGGCCTCTGGTGTTGGGACCTGCTCCCATATCTGCCTCCAGCCTCTGTCCCAGCCACCTCCTTTGGCTCATGGCATACAACTGCTGCATTGTGTCTCTGAGTTGTTCCTTGAGAAAAAGGAATATAGGGAAAGAGAAGATGAGCAGATGCCATGAGGCCCCAAGGGACCACGAATAGGGAGGTGGAAGAGAATGGAGAGCATGAGAGCCCCTCACCCCACCCACTTCCCTGACAGGATGGAGGTGATGGTGGGGATAATGACCACGACTTGCCCAGTGCTGGGAGCTGGAGGGAAGAATTGAGTGCAATATTCTGGAGTTATCTTGAGGAATGGAAAATCTTCATCGCAAAGTGGCACAAAAGGTCTGAACCTTGGTGTTTCTCCATGGAAATTCTGCAGTATTTAATTCCATTAAATCCCTATGAGAGGAAGGTGGTGGTGACACAAAGGTGGAGGTGGGTAGCTGAGAGCACGTCTCCACCCCACTGCAGCAAGATCCACAGGGGATGCAGAGCTCCTGGGCAGGACACCACAGGCACAGAGGGCTGGGAACCCAGCCCATGAGGCAGGGGCTGTTTCCTCCATTGTATCAACTAAGTATGTTCTTATTGTTAATATTACCTTGATGACAAATAACTGAACTTCATTTGCTTTGGCCAACAGTGGTTTCTTAAACCTCCATTGTTTTACGTTTATGCCTGTGTATGTGCAAACACACGTTCGTTACAAAATCTTCCCCCCAAATCCCCACCAGCAAAAGGATTACAGGACAGAAGAAAGGCAGGACTTGGGTAATCAATAGTATTCATGTCTCCAGAACAAGGAGCAGTGGGATACAAAGCTGAAGGCTGTCTGTTGCTAATTAATCTGCCAGCATCATCCCTGCAATGATGATCAATCTCCATCCACCGGGCAGAACAGGAGCCTGCCTGCATCTCCCCACAGGTGGGTCTCAGCAAGGTGCTAGGTTTGCCCCCACCTTGGCCCCTCTCCGCCCCCATATTGCACAGGGTCCTCAGGTCCAGGGTAGGGTTTCAAGGGGAGAGGTGGACTGAACAGACAATGGCATACCAGCATATAGTGTATGTGCAGGTAACGGGTAGCTGGGAGGGTGAGTTTAGGTTGATTTATGAGGGTCTGAGCTGTGCTGGAACTAATATATGAGAAGAATGAGCTGAGACAAAGAGATCTGCAGTCTCCTTTGTTCATCGCACTCCCATAACACCCTGAGGAGATAAATATCTGTGGATGAGAGGTCAGGGCTCCCTTCCTGAAAGGAAGGAGTCAGAACATGGTTGGGGTGCCCCATGGCCTTCCCAAAGGTCCCCTGTGATGCTGGAGAGGCCTCAGGTGTCTGATGCAAGCAGATGATCTTCCACTGCTGCAAACCTGCTTCAGGCTCTGGAGATGCATGGTACCTTGTCAGCTATGTGGGTCCTCTCCAGCCTTTTGCACTGGAACGCTAGTGTTTCCCTGTGTGTACTGGAAACATCTCAGCAGACATAGCCTAGGGTTCAAGTTGCCTTTTTATGACTTTAAGACATCGGCAGCTGGTAATTCATCCCATCATGAACCAACACACCCTGATCCTCCTTCCCCTCAGTCATTCTGAATGGATGAGCTCTTGGCTGACAGCAGAAATCTTTGTTTATTAGTCCCTGCAAGCGTGCATGACCTTGAAGCCCATAGCCTCCCTGTCCTTCCACTCCCCCAGGTCATTCCAACTGTTCAACATATCCTGCTTCTTCTCGGTGCTGAGGACACCTCCTGGCTTTGTGTCGTTAGCGCATTTGCTAGGGTCACTCATCTTTGGCACCATCAGCAGCAGCAGAAATGCTGGTGAGATGTCTAGCAGGATCCCAAACCTGAAACTCCCAGGGCTCCAGCAGTAGCTGCCTTCCAGCACAATTTTCAGAGCTCCTTTCTGGTTTTATCATTTATTCCAAGCACTATTTTAGGTGTGCTGGAGAATCTCAGACAGGTGAAACAATCTCTCATTTGTTTCTGAGGTCTCTTCAAGGAAAAGCGCTGTCTTATTGCAGGTGATCGACCTTCATTTTGAACCCAGGTGGCATCTTTGCCCATTTTACCTCACTGTTGCCAACTTGTCTGAAAATGAGGGATCAAGAAGTACTTTGTGCTGTAGCCAAACAGGAGCCCACCTCTGCCCTCACCAGCTGCCTCCTCGGGCCTGAAATATCCCAAACACAGAAGGGTGAGGAACATTAACAGGTAAAATTAGGGTGCAACAACCATGAGTGAGAGGGGCTTTAAGAACCTGTTCATGTTACCTGGACGCCTGAAGGTCCTTGCACAGAAGATCCCAGAAGGACTGATCATTGGCTTAGGTGCCACTGTAGATGCTAAGGATGTGTTTTTATGGTTCCCCTAAGGGAAGAAGACAAACCTCATTTTGGACTAGATGATCTTTCAAGGTCCCTTCCAACCCTTGAGATTCTGTGATTCTGTGATTTTGTTTTCACTTGGGAGGGGACAAAGTACACCTTTAACTGACTCCTGCAAGGGTATAAACACTCCTGCACTGTAGCAGATGATGCTGAACTTGCCTTAACATGTGGGATGCAAGAAATACTTTGTGCCTATAGCCAAACCTCCAAGGTGTTGAATGCTTGATGCCCAGTTCTCACAAACCAATTTCCCCTGCCTGGGCCAAGTTGCTTTCCATCGCTCAGAGCCTGCTGCAGCAGTCTGAAGGCTGTTGCCAGCTCCATTGCCTCACTTCTGGCAGCAAACAGCAGCTTCCTGGGGTAGTGATGAGGTTTCCTGGGGCTAGATGGATTTTGGAAGCTAGAGGAGAGCTTCCCAATGGCAGAACACTCAAAGTCAGAGTTTTTCCTGTTGTGTAGGAAACAGGCTAAGCTGCTGGGAAGTGGCGAATGAGAATTCCTCATCAAAGTGGTGGCTTGAGTGCCATTGGGTCTGCAGCTCCTGTTTCAGAAAAGCAGCAATCATCGAGTCACAGGAGATTTGCTCGGTTTTGAGCTTGGGGCTGAATCAACATTGGGAAGAGACTTTTCACTGGGCTTGGTGGGCCCTGAGTCAGGAGCTATTTGAATCACAGTTGGAGTCAGCATCTGACTGCTTCCCTACTCCCCAAACAACAGCACTGAGGACTTGGCTGGCTGATGAGCAATATCTCCGGACTTATGTACCTGCTGCACCAAGAGAGTTACTCACTGCTAGCCACACAAAGCGGGTGTTAAATAAACCCTTGGTTCTTAACTGCTTAAATCCCTCTGTGTAACCTGTGGAGGTGGTTGAGGCTGCTGCATACTCTGGAAGCTGTGTCTCTTTGGTGGGGAGGCCAGTGAGAACATCAGCAGTGTATTTAATGATTTTTTCCCTGTAACAGACTCTAATTACAATCACTGAGCATACACTTTCTTTATTTAAACCAGCACTTCAGTGGTAGCACTGGGATAAAGCTCCAAATGTTGAAGAGCTTTTGCTCTTCTCTGAGGACTTCTTGGCAGTGACGCCAGCAGCGACCGTGGGTATCAGCCGGCAGCTGAGCTCTGGGGGTCAGTGCCTTGTATCGCCTCCTGGAAACATCTTCTGAAAACCATTTCTGGAAATGAAATTCTTCATCAGGTAACTCCCAGACTGGCAATACACCCGGACCCGGGGATGTGTGACTGCTGCAGGAGGACTGTGAAAGAGAAGCTAAACACTTAAATGATGCCTCGGAGTGAAAGGTATTGAGCATTCTGTAAATCTAACTTTGATGGTTGCTTTCAAAGTGACATAATTAAAAAAAAATATATTTATTTATTTTTTACTCTGGGGAGCCAGTGGAAGAATTCTGATTTTAACCGAGAGGGAGCAGAAACCATTGATAATACATGGGAGGAGCTAAGATGCAAGTACAAATTGTGATGCCCCTTTGATCATTGCCTTTGATGCTGCCCACTTACTCATCTCCCCTGAGATTAATGTTCCCCTTCTCTGGCCTGTGACTCATTTTGGAAAAAAGCATTATTAAAGTCATCCCACCCAAAAAATCTGTCCTTCCTCCCACAGGCTGGGTTTGTCTTGCTCCTTTCTCTGCTGCCTAAAGCCTCAGCTGGGGAGCATTGAGAAAATGTGCTGAAGGGGTGATATTCCTTGTGTCTTTGGCATTGACAAGGAAACTCCAACCAAAATATATCAGTTTCACAAACAATTCAAAGCTTCTTTAACCATAATAGGGTCCTGCCACAGGGGATCGTAATGGTGCAGAGCCCTAGCAGGGTGTTCATGACAGTCAGTGTGGGTTTTGGCTGCTCTGAACAAGTCTGTGTTGGGCTTCTCCAGCAGCAACCCATGTGATGGAGGTGTGTGCACTGCTACGGCACTCAGAGGCTTGGTGTGGCATTCAGCTTGCCTTGTGTGAGCCTTTGTGAGCCACTGCTGGCAAAAGGGAGGAGAGACTGCAAAGAGGGGATTTGCTCCCAGGCAAAATCCAGGTTCCAGGGATGTAACCTTGCATCCAATCTCTTCTGTGTCCTTCGCTGCAAGCCAGAACAAAGCAGCCATGCATTTGCATACGCTTGGAGAGGTGACATAGATGTCAGTATAGATAAGCCGATGGTGATGTAAGGGAGTCTAAAGGTATCATAGGATACTCCCCAGCAGGAGCTGTTAAGAGAGCAGAGAGAAAACACAAAGGTCATGGGAAAATGGCCATAACCAGGACCTGTCTGGCATTGCCTCCTCGTGGGAGTCTATGGAAGTGCCGGGATTCAGCAGTGATGGTGCTTTGAAAGCAGAGGCTGGGGCACTGGGGACTTGGATGTATGTGGCCAGAGAGGCTGAGCAGCCCTGGGAGCCAGCTCACCCCATTTGCTCCTGAACTGAACCAGCAGCTGGGGAATAACGAAATCAAACTGCCCCTGTGTGTGAGAGCTTGCACAGCAAAGCACCAGTGAGGGGAGGCATGTAGGAGCTGGCTGAAGGGGCTGGGTGGCATCCAGCATGGGCTGCTCCACTCCACCAGCAATGTGCATCATGCCCAGGTCTTGGCTGGGCACCAGCGGGGTTTCTGTGCCTCCAAGCTGCCCGCTCAGGTCAGTCAGCATACAAAGCCTTTAAAAGCCTTTCTGTCTCACCCCTGAGGTCCTTATGGTGACTGCTCATTTCCCAGTTGCTTCCCCCAGATCTCTTTGGGGGATCTGGCATGTGTGCACCAAACCCAGGGTACATCAGTCTGCACTGGCTGTGGGAGAGGAGGCTCAGGGCAACTCTGGATTTTCTGAGCTGTGAAGTAGTGATCAGTTCTAGGATGTCTGCAATGAATTACCATGTTTCATTGGAAAATAAGTGGAAGGCTAGTGGGATCATTTTCTCCCCCAGCAGAGATTCAGCACACACACACATGCCAGGGTGGCTCCCCGTTAGGTTTCATCCTTGCTTCTCACTGGGGAGGTCATTCCCAGCAATGCCCCAGCTCAAAACCCCCACCTCTGGGGATGCAGATGGCAGGGACAAGTCTATCCCAACACCATCCCTCAGTGATGGCTCATGGGGTGCTTTATACCCCTCACTTTCTACCACACCTCTCACTGCCATAGAGTGGCTGTTCCCTACCAAAGGGGTTCATTGTCCTAGCCCTAACTCTGCAGATGCAATGCAGGGTCCTTCCTTTGCCTCTGCAGTGCTCCAGCTCCAGAGGCTTTCCAGAAGCCAAGCCCAGCTGCAGCACAGCAGGCACTGCAGCATGGCAAGCCTGCAGCACCCGGAGCTATTCCATGCAGCAGAGCGTGGGAGCAATGCAGTGCCCATGGGCAGTTTTTTAGTACAGCCACCCTCCATCATTTCTTGGTGTGCTAAATGGCTGAGAGGCTCAGGAGGGCAGCAAAGGCATTTTGCATCTTGCTTCTCAATTAGGAGAGCTGTAAAAGCCACCCTTTATTGGTGTATCAGGGTGACATCTCTGCTGATGATCTCCAGCAGCTCTGGCTTCTGCAGTGCCTGGCCGCATCTTGGGAATGGTACCCGAGGTAATTGCAGGATATTCCTCTTTTCAGACAATTCCTGCTTGCTTTGAGCAGAGCATGGCTCATTCATCATGATCTAAACCCATTCAACCTCTGCTAACCTCTGCAGTACAGCCTGCTTTGTTGAGATGTCTAAATAAGTAAAACTTGAGATGATAATGGGCACCTGCCTTCACCCAGGCATTAGAGAGCAGCTTCAGGAATAGCTTCCCCATTACAGGTCAGTGTGCAGGACCATTTCTTTTCAAGCCTTATTCCACCCTTCTCAGCTTATTGCCAAAAATTTTGGGGAAATCAGTTGAAAAGTTTTTGGCTGTATCGAGTGGGAGGCCAAAATCTAATGTATAGCTGAGCCTACTGCAGACTTCTTCCAGCTGCCATGGTAACCAAGCTAACTAAAAATAAGAAGTATTCCCATAAATGTCAAAACACACCATGCTTCTGTGACGTACGGGGTATTTGACCTGAAATCTGTAATCATTATGTAACAATGTTTAACATAGAATCACAGTAATTACATGGGGAAATCGTCTCCAGGTTAGATGCTTTGCATAACTCTGGTAGTCAACCCAGTTCCCGGTATTCTTTGATATCTCTGCTGTTAATGTGATAATTAGATGCTCAGTGCAGCTGTTTAACATCTGACATGCGGAGGGAGACACTGCACTCATGAAATCAATGCCACTGTCCATCTTCTCTAAATAACCACTAAATAAACCTCTATCTGGGGCTTGGCAAAATCTGGTCTTTTGGGAGATCTGCCTGTGCAGGTGGCAGCACTGCATGGACTCGGACAGCCGGGATGCAGGGAAGACTCAGTGGACTCATTTCACTGCCAGATGTGCAGGTATGTCACCAGCTATGAGCCCTGTGGTGCCTCTGTCCAAGCACTCGATGCACCTCTTCCTAGAGCAGACATCTGAGATAAGGCAGGGCTTTGGAAATAGAACCTGGGGGGAATTCTCAGGTATGGATGTCTTCAGGGTGGACATCTAATGTTAAGTGGAATGAGACAGATGGGCTGATACCCACCTGATGAGTTTTTCTGTTGCTCTGAGTGGCTTTCAGATGAAGCCCATGGCTCCAGGACACTCACCCTGCTTCAGAGACTTTGCAAGAGCCTGGGGTTATCTCTGTAAATCAGCAGAAGGTACCACCATGCCTCCCCATAAGTTTGCTGGTGCCCATTGCTGCTGTCTGTTTTCCCTTCTGGGACATGGAAGGTGGGTTCTCACCAGAAGGAAGACAAGGGTGAAGAGGAAGGATGTTCTGGAGAGGTGCTGTGGATGACAGCACTCTCCCTGGCGCCATCCAGCTTCAGATCCCAGGTACTGCCAGCTGAATGCCAAGCCCTGGCAGACAGAAGTTGACCTAATGCCATGGTGGTGGTCAGCTGTGGCAGAGGCAATGATGGGACCAAATGCCCCACCTTGTAGTGGTGTGACAGTACCTATCCTGGCACTGCTGCTGTCCTGGTGCTGGGTCTGATGCCCCTTGTGCCTCCCCTGTAAATGGGGCAGGCAGAGCAGCTTGTTCAGGAAGTCTGGCTGTCTGCTGGGAAGGCTTGGATAGGCTTGGGAGACTTGTATTCCTCTCACAGCCATTGCCTTTCAGCAGCCATATGGGCTTGCTCACTGAGCCAGCAGGTCCTAAACTGAAGACAATGGGAAGGACAGCAATAGGGAGACCCTTCACTGCTCCCATGGCTGCCTCTTTGAGCTGGGGTGGTGGCTATGGCAGTGATTGAGCTCCAGCCCTGGGTGGGATCGGTGGCATTGATCCAATGCTTACCCTCTGCAGAGGAATTGCTGTTTCCAGCTCCTCAGCAAGTCTCCCTCTCCTCCGGGCACAGATAATGTGGCGTGGGTGTTCCACAAGCCTGTTGCCATGCACTGACACACTCGGATGAATTAAGGAGGTTGTGGAAGTGCTGAGGAGATGTGAGGGAAGCAAACCAGGCGTGTTCCCAGCCCTGGCAGCCCACTCCTCACGAAGACTTGCCTCTGGCTGCCAAAGTCACATTTTTCATCTCAATAAAAGGACAACACAGTGGGAGGACACAGGCAGAAACCAGCATCTCCTCCCAGCTGACAGACCACCAATGGGTATCCATGGGTGTCCAGTGTTGTTGCTCTTTACACACCACTGCTACTTCCTGCTATTCTGCTACCAAGGTTAACTCCAGAAAGTTGGAAATCTTTCTTTGTGGGTGTTACTGCCAAACACGCAAATATTCCCTTTACATTCAGGGGACCCAGCAACAAGCACTTGGCCCAGTCTCATGGCTGGAAAAAGATCTGCATCCCAGCTGGTGCAGACATGGTGAGAGTAGATACTGTAGTGGGTGAACAGTTGATATGTGCAGGAGAGGATGTGGAAACAAAAAATCATAGAATCACAGAATAGTTTGAGTTGGAAGGGAGCTTAAAGCTCATCCACTTCCAATCTCCTGCCACAAGCAGGGACCCCTTCCACTAGACCAGGTTGGTCCAAGCCCCATCCAACCTGGCCTTGAACACTGCCAGGGATGGGGCAACCACGGCTTCTCTGGGCAAAAAGCAGGAAAGAAAAAATAAGATTCCATATGCCTTAATTTGAAAATAATTAATAACGCATCTCACCCCTATTTAACCTGAATATCAAATTTAAGAGTCCAGACTAATCACAGTTAATGTGGTTCTCCACTGCACCAAACATACGTTACTAAAACAATTTAAAACTTTCACATTCTTAAATCTAAATTAATAATCCCACAAAAAAGTCTTCCAAATACATAGTTTCTTAAATTAATTGAAAAGTTGGCAAAATCTATCAGAAATAGATTATTAATAATTTATTATTAATAAATAATAGTGCCAGTGCCTCACCACCCTCACAATGAAGAACTTCTTCCTAAGATCTAATCTGAATTTTCCCTCTGTCATTTTCAAGCCATTAACTCTTGTCCTGTTTCTTCGTGACCTTGTCAAAAATCCCTTTCTTATCTCTATATGCCCTTGTCAAAAGTACCCCTGGATACTAGGAAATCAGTGCTTCACAGTATAGGACTTCAGGCTTACAAACAGCCAAGAAGATAAACCTGTAACTACCCACAAGTCCAAGAGCAACCAGGTAAGCCTGTCTCCTGGCTGACAAGAGGGCACTGACCAGCCACAGCCCTGCTCCTGGCATGGCTGGGTTGTAGAGGGTCAGGACCTGCTTGACACTCTTCTAGGCTCTGAAAGCTCTTGCCCTTAAGTCATGCTTCCCCCTGCGTTTGGCTTTGATTTTTAGCAGAGAAACATCAAAGGCTCTTTCCAAGAAAGCAAAAAGGGCATCATTTGTATGGAGACTTCAGCTGCCCACTTCTACAGCTGTACAATTTGAAAGGGCTGCTAAAATGCCAGCGAAATGAAAGGTTTGGGGACTTGTGTTTGTGCCTTAACACAGTGCAGTTGGGAGCAGAGGGGTGTGGAGAACAGAATTACAAAAGATCAATGTTCAGTGAAAAAGGGAGAAGTAAAATGAGTCAGTTTGGTCCTTCTGGACCTTGGAAAAAGCCCTGACAAGGAACATATCCACCTTGATGGGCTCCTGCAACCACTGGATGTCCTGGACCCAGTGGTGAGTGCTGGCTACTTGGCCCCCAGGGCTCCAGCACAAGGCACAAGTGATCAGGACAAGACAAGGCAACAGTGAAGCATTTTAACATGTAAGAAAGGGCATTTCTCACATTCAACAATTTCAAAGCACTGGGGGATGTTTATATTAAAAAATCAAAGAAAATACATGGTAAGCCATTCTGTGATGAAATAGCACTCTTAGTGGTAGTCTTAACAGCACCTCTGTATACGGTTGGATGTCAAAATGTATGTATGCTTTAGGATCATAGAATTAGTATCATAGGTGTAACAGAAAGAGATGCTGAGAAGTCAAAGCCTACTGTCAGTGTTTTAAAACTTGACAAAATTGCTGGTTTGTTTTTTTTTTTTAGGAAAAACAATGTATTTGGAATGAAGCAGTGCATTAAACAAGTAACAACCACACAGCCGTTCATATATCATGGAAGAGGATGGATATGTCGTACAAAAATGAGTATTTATTATTCCATCCATAACAGAAGACAGAAATACAGACAAGGAAGTCCACATTTGTTTGAGACTGTGATGCAGGATGAGCAGTAACACCAGCGCATCCCTAGAAACCAGCAGAGACTCTTCAGCATGGCATCATGCCATGCAAGCCTTTGCCACAGAGCTGAACTATAGCAGCAGGGACCAGGCCTGATGACTCCCATTCAGCTGGGATGAGTTCTCCATGGTACCTTCAGTAGAGGACTGCTGAGATCAAGAGACAGAAGAGAAGATCCCTACTCCAACAAGAGCATCCTTCAAAGGACCAGCTCCAGGCCCCATGGAACTTGGCATGTGTGTAGGCTCCAGGTATGTGGGGAGGCCATCTCCTCCAGAAGACCTTTCCAAACTCCACCCATGCTCAGCACAAACGGGTGCCATTGCTTCAAATAGAGCAAGAGATCCCTCTTCCATGGACTTGTCCAGCCTCACCTGCACTCTTGGAAGTGTTTTGTAGCCAAGCATTGTGTGAAATCTGGGGTATTTTGGAGTCTCCCTGCTGGCCTTGAGAGGTCCCTGCTCAAAGTCCATTAGGCCACTGGTGTTTCGGATGTGATCAGGTGTGAAGCAAAGCCCAGCCGAGCCTTGAGTGCTCCTCAGCACAGATCCCACAGGCAGATGTGGGGGCTCCCAAATATCCCGGGACATTCCAGAAAAGGTCCTTGTGCACTTGGCAACACTTTACTTTCACTGTCAGTTTTTACTGAATTCTCATTAACCTGCTATTTCGCATAACATCTTAGCTTTTATTCCTTCCTCACAAGTGGCTGGCCTGGTCTCATTGAACTTTTCCACAGAGGGGAGAGACCTGGCATGGGAAATGTCTGCTCTGGTTGCACAGAGTTTGGGGCACCGATAACAGTCTCTCAGTGGGAGGAAGTCAGCAGTGTTTGTGATGCAGGGGGATGTTGGCTCCCCCAGAAAAGAATTGAGCTTCTCAGTTCTTCTCACCAAATTTAATATCCTCTATCGATTTCCAGTGCTCAAGTGGACCTTCAGTCTGAAGTTTATTTGCATTTTAATAAATGAACTTTGATGGAGAACACCTTTCTCTATTCATCACCCGCAAAAGAAGAGTGAATTAAAAATTATGCAGGAACTTAACACATCTGAAAGGAAATTGCAGGCTATGGCTTGACTTCACTGAGAAATGTAAAGATCAAATGATCCTTGTCTGCAACAGACATTAAAAACGAGCAGCATCACTTATGCTGAGATAGCACAAGGGAACGGCTTTCATTAAAGATGTTCCTGAATGAACTGTGTTTATGTTTAGGAACAGAAGAGTGGCCATAAGTGAGGGATGAGCAAAGTGTGACCCTTCTCCAACCAACCTCCTCTGGTGGGTCAGGGACTTGGATCTGAATTGAGATGCTTCCTTGAAGGCCCTGTGGAAGCTGTGAGCTCAGCTCGGGTGAGATGAGAGCTGGGGAAGGAATAGGATGGAGCAGAAAGGCTCCACAGGGAGGTGGGGAGCACAGGATGATGGGAAATGTCCCGTTGCACTCCAAGGCTCAGTACAAACAGGTTCCATCACAGCAGCTCACTTTGCAGGATGAGGCCCAGGAGGGATGCAGGAAAAGGGTCTTCCTTGCTCCCTTTCTCCTGTAATCCTCTTTGGCAGATGCTGCAGCTACATCTGTGCCCAGGAGCAGAGGTTTGCTGGAGGAGGAGTAGGAGGTGGGCAGACAAAATTGCTGAGGCAAAGGCAGTTAGAGAATAGGATCCCAGCATCTGAGATCTTCATTGTCTTCTCTGCTATTGAGCTCACGACAATTAAGCACCATCCAAGCAGGCCAAAGCCATCTCTACAGCTCTGTTATCTGCAGCTGGAAAAAGGGTCCTCAGGCTTCCTATTTATAGCTGTTTAGCAGCTGCTTTGCTGAACTTTCCCACTGACATGGGGTGACAAGCACAATGAGGAGTCTTGGCTATGACTTCCAAATCCTAGGGGTTTTAAATACCTCAAAGCAGTACTGATGGAAAAGGTCTGTGTCAGACCTGGACTGGCCTGGGAGTATCCAGCCCATCAGCGCAGCTCCACAAGCAATGCCAGGTTGGCCTCGTGACCTTTGCAATGCTGGCTCTGTCACCTCTAGGGTGGCAGGCATGTCCCCATGCCACACACTGGGTATCACATCCTCCACCCTCACCAGCCTCCTCCTCAGGCTTGAAATACCCTAAACACAGAAGCGTGAGGAACATTAACAGGGAAAACCAGACAACCATGTATGAGAGGGGTTTTGACATCTTGTTCATGTTATCTGGAAGCCTGAAGGTGCTTGCACAGAAGATCCCAGAAGGACTGATCACCATCTTATTCCCTGCATCCTGTCATATGGCAGCTCCCACTGGATCTGCCCAGTAAAAAGATCTCTCCTGAAGTGTCACCTGCACTTACTGAGGAGTGGATATTTTCTGCAGATGATCTACAATCTTCCCACCTAGAACAGGAGGAGTACATTGCGTCAGACACTGCCAGCATCTCAGCCGTGGTTCTTCAGGCTGTGATTCCAACCGTGAGGAGCAGCCCCCATCTTCCCTGCACCACTGGCAACGTGGGATCCCTCATTGCCCACTCACTCAGCCTCCAGAACAGGCCTTGGAAATCAGCAGCAGTGTCTCTTGCTGAGTTGGAAGTCTAGAAATTTGGCTCAGACCATTCCATGAAAAATGCAGATTGTTATAGCTAGGAGGAATATATCAGCGGAGAGAGGAGGGGAAGGAATGGATCATTTTTGGCAGATGTCTCCACACTGCAAATACCTCCTGGCTGTGGAAAGAAGTCATGCAAGCTAAGGGTAGTCTTGCTGCTTATCTAAATAGTTAAATAGAGCAAAACTGTCATGTTACATCCCATGATGGCAAAGGGAAGAGCTACTGCAGGTGCCTCCCAAAAACATTAAACCCAGAGCATCCCCGAAGAGTGGTCTTGAGAGCTGGATCAGTGAATACTGCATCTCTGTGATGCAAATGCAATCCTGCTGCCATTGGCTTCTGAGGCTGCCTCCTGGGGTACCCATCACATGAGGGATCCTTGCCAGACCTTTGGTGGGGACAAGGTGCTGTCAAGGCACTAAAGCCCACAGTGGGCAGCCAGGCTGGGCCATTTCCTGCAGGATGCTCTGTGTCTCCCCTACCTGGTACTTCATGTAGAGGATTTATGGTTTTTAGAAGACTAGGGATCAAGTGAGGAATAAATAAGGCATTTGCCTTTTAGAAAGAGGATGATTCTAGAAATGAGAAAACCAGAAAACCCTTCCACACAACAGTTCCCAAGCATCACTGAGTCATTATTATTTATAGGAGAAATTGCTTTTCATTTCAAGCAGCCATAGGAAGCTTTAATCTATAGGCAAAGAAATATGGCAGCAACACCAATGGTGCTGGTATTAATTGCTACACATTGCTCTTCCCATCCACATCTGCACTTCCTCAGGCTCTCAGCCCAAGCCAGCTTCTGGGGCAGGTTTGGATGATTGCTTCCACAGAATGCCTTTTAAAATACATGGCAATACACTCCCAGCAGAAGGTGCCATCTTCCAGAGAGCTCTAAAAGGGCAGCAGAGAAAGCTAGAGCCAGACAGAAGTCACTGTTGACCCTTCAGAGCCTGATCAATACATCTCTGGGTTTTACAAATGAAGGGAGGTTCTTGTGGAGCAGTGACTCCTTGATGGATATGGAGAATGGCTCCTGCCAAGCTTCCCTCCTAAGTGGCTGTTACAGAGGGAAACGATTCAACTTCCAACAGTTTGAAGCACCAGAAAGATGCTTTCTTCCTCTAACACATTGCAGTTGGGCATGCAATGCTCCTGGTTCCCCCATGAACTCTTGTCAAGCTCCCCGCACCCCTCCCATTGTGTGGGGACATGGGGGACCACAGGGCATAGGGCAACCAGCGGACACCAAGAGGCTGCTGCACAGTGGGGACATCAGCATGTCAGTTAGTTGAGGTCTTACAGGCAGGCTCTGTTGTGTAAGCCAGCCGGATACCCAAGGATGCGCTCCTGAACTGCAATGGATAAAAATATCCTGGGAATACGTGTTGCTCCGACTAAAGCATTGCTAAAATAGGAGAGTGCGCAAATCCCTTTTTAGCTGCTCCATCTGAGCCTCCTGCCTTTTCTCCTGCAGAGCTCTTACCAGCTGATCGCTGGTGGATTTATGTCTCACAGCCCTCATCACCCCCTCTCGCTGTGGACATGGTACCTCTGTGCTGCCTGTGCCCGTGCAGGTGCTTTTCTTACTGTGATGTTGCTTTGTGTGAACTAGAGTGGGCATAAAGAGTGAGGTTGAGATATCACTTTGCTCGAGTTGGTAAATTAGTTGTAAAAGGGTTGGGGTGAAATGGTGGATGTGCCATTTCCCCATGTCCTGGCTACTGCCCCCTGGCTCTGTTGTTGCAATATTCACACTGTAAAGTCTTCCCTTGTAGGATGGTAAAATAAAATCTCATTTTTTGGATGCCCTTATATTTGAAATCCAGTCCTCCAGGTCTACTGCTGTCTGATCTGGCCATAAAACAAATTATGCCATCCCTGCATACAGAGTCACGGGATGGTTTTGGTTGGAAAAGTTCTTAAAGCTCATCTAATTCCACCCTCCTTGCCATGGGCAGGGACACCTTCCACTAGACCAGGCTGCTCAAAACCCTGTCCAGCCTGATCCAACCTGCCACCCCACGTCAAACTGGGGAAGGGTCTGTGCTCTGCACACGGCAGAAGGGTATGAGCCACCTTGGTAGGCAGCTCAGTCACGCAGGATGATAGTGAAACATTATTAATCCTTCTGTATCCCACAATAAGTATATGTCACCCTGTCCTTTTGCACGCTTCTGCTGACAACAACTAAACATGCACACATTGTTAACAGCTTATTAAAATTCATTGGGAGCTGCCACTGCAGGCTGCTAAAATAGAGGCTGCTCTTGATGCTAAGCCAAATAATTTGAGTATTTCATCTCGGTGATCATGTAAACAAACTGTCAGACATCCAGATGCAAACATGGAGAAATACCCGTGGACTGTAACAGTGACAGGGCTCAGCACATATTTGTTTACTAATCTGATTGTTGTGAATAAATTAAATAACAGTGTTAGAAGTATATTCCCTGGGCTCATGTTCTGCTATATTAAGATGTGATGATTTTGCATCTTGGGTCACTAAGCAAATAAAGACGTGCCTCAGTGGTCAGCTGAGCCAAAATCAGATATATGCAGCCCCTTATTTTCACATCATAGAATCACAGAATGGTTTGGGTTGGAAAAGACCTTAAAGCTCATCCAGTTCCAACCCCTGCCATGGGCAGGGACACCTTCCACTAGACCAGGTTGCTCCAAGTCCCATCCAGCCTAGCCTCAAACCCTGCCAGGGATGGGGCAGCCACAACTTCTCTGGGCAACCTGTGCCAGTGCCTCAGCACCCTCAGGGAAGAAATCTGTAGGTCTCCAAGTGAGGGATAATGCTCTGTTGTGGGGAGCCAGTAGAAGTGTTAGGGAAACACCCATGCAAATAAAGCATGAAAAAAAAAACAGTGGCTTTGTAGCTCTCTCCCTCAGACATAGGACTATTTTACACTGGAAAATGTGTATCTTGGATTTTAAGGCTGAGGCACCATGCTGTGCAGTAGTTTTGATCTCTTGAGCAAGGGCCGACAATGGACAGTGGTTCTGCGTGGCACAGCACTGCGATGGAATGATGTCACCCTCTGAGAGCCAGCACAACTGCAAGGCTCTGTGTGATGGAGTTTATCACATCCCCTGCAACCTGTTACAGCCATTCCTTACCTTCCATTAAAAACATGCAGCTTATTTCCAGCTTCAGTTTTTCAGACTTGAGCTTTTAGCTGTTGGATATCATTATGCACTGTTTTCATTAGATCAAAAAGGTCTCCAACACAAACCTCTTCCTCCTGGGAACTGCACTGGGGTGGGCTTGCACAGCCTCTGAATTGTTTGATGATGTGTGTGTTTAGCTGTTTTCCTCTCAATTTCCCAGCAGTTCTCTTCTAGGACCCCCATTTGGAAGATCGCTACTGCCAAGTATCACCAAAGGGGGTGATAAGATCAGAAGAACAGCTGTGCTGTTCAGCCCGTGGTCCACAGGGTTCATGTCTTCAGCTATGGGCCTAAGAGGATGCTGTCACAGAATTGCAGTATATATGATTTATTGCCCATCACCTGCCTGTTCCCTCACCTGCCCATGGTTTGTCTGTTTGCAAGGTCTCCAGAAGTCTCGTAATTTTTGGCTTTCCCAAAGGTCTTCAGCAAAGATTTCCCCAGATTTGCTCTACATCGCACAGAGGCTCCCTGCGGACACAGTGCACTGGCAAGGTGCTGTGCCCAGCCACTGCCTCTCCTGATGCAGGCACTCCACACATCATGCTGTGACCCAGGCACACTGCTCCAGCAGTGGCTTAGAGTCCAGATTTCTTCAAAGACTGCTCCTGGCATTGGTGTGTTGCCTTTTGGCAGCTTGAATCCAGCCCCAGTTCCTAATCCCATCTACCTCGTGGTGAAGAGGCGCCACTTGTCTCTGGTTTGTTCCTGCCCGGTGTTAAAAATGGGCTTGTCAGCTCCAAACCCCATCTAAACCACTAACATCTCCCAGACAGCACTTTCCCAGGGCTGGCCCTGCCTTCCTCTGCACAAACTCGGGTGCTGTTTTCACAGGTGTGAGCTCTGGCTCTGTAGCAACTCTGCAGAGACACATTCTGCCACAGCACTGGGTTGGAGTCCATCCGTCTCCTCCAACACCACAGGGTTTGCAAAGCTCCTGCTGCCTGCCAGCTGGCTGTGCAAGGCATTTGTACTCTGCTTGCTGGCCTCTGGCCACAGGGATTCAAGGGAAGTGCCTGGCGGGCTGCAGAGAAGGAGGGTGAATCCTGAGCTGTGATGGGATCCTGGCAGTGCCAGCACTGACCTCCCTGATGCCTTCATGGGAAGTGGGATCAGCTCCATGAGGGAAAGACACTTGGGCATAAAGGCTCTGGAAAGAAGAGAGGGGACCGGCTTAGCCTGGAGGCGCCAGGATGGCTTCAGGGCTCTGAGCAGAGACCAACCTCCCCCTGTGCCTTTTCTCCAACCATGGTCTGTCTGGGCTGCAGGCAAAGGATGTAGCAAGAATGAAGCTCCCAGCAGCAGGGACCTGCAAAGATGGCAGTAGCTTGTGGACCACTATGTTCAGTAGCCAGCAAGGAGACCATCTTTCTAATCCTTTCCTGCACTCATTTCTGTATATGGCCCCAGCTGCGCCCAGCCACCCTGGTTCACCCTGAGCCCAAAGGGGTTCAGGGGGACAGAGACAAGTGCTCCTACAGGGACCATACTGCTGACACACACAACACTTCCCCTGCTCCTTCTCCCATTGTTCGCCCCTGTAA
Source organism: Melopsittacus undulatus (assembly GCF_012275295.1). NCBI lineage: Eukaryota > Metazoa > Chordata > Aves > Psittaciformes > Psittaculidae > Melopsittacus > Melopsittacus undulatus. The sequence continues at coordinate 13,239,609 of NC_047530.1, forward strand.
AATGAAGAGCTTTGTGTTCCCAGTGCTGGACATGGCCAGCCCTTCCCCAAGCAGCTCTCCAGCCACAGGGAAGCCCTTGTCACTCAACCTGGACAGAGAGGGCACACAGTGCAGGAATGCTACCACAGCTGAGACATGATCCTGCAAAGTCCTCTGGCCACTGCATGAATCACATTATAGCCTTTCCCCTGCCCATTTATTTGAACAGATACATTAGCATTTGGAGCCATGTGGCCACCTTAACCTCACACACGCTGGCCTGTGCTCTCTGGAGCAGGGAAGTGCCCTTGCTTGCCCCCGCCCCTACTGCAGAGGTGCGTAATGTGATCCATCAGCCAGAGCTCCCGCTCACTGGCATTGCCTCATCTTCAGAAGTGCAAGGACAATCAGCATAATGACTTCATTTACAGTGGAAATCCAATTACTGCAGGGAAGCATTTCATCAGGGTGGATTTTCTCTGCAGCTGCCACACATAGGGAGCTCGCCTGCTGAGCAACAGGCTCGCTGATGTTGGTGCCAGCATGGGGGACTACTGCTGTGCACATGAGGTGGTGATAAGGTGCACAAAGCAGGGCATCACACCTCAGCCATCTCCTATGCCTTTCCCCCAGCCATTCCCAACTGTCTTCTCTCCCTTTCTCAGTCCCAGCATCTCCAGCTGCAATCCAGTGGGCATTGCCTGCCTCAAGCCCTCTCTGTATGGGCTTACAGGGGGATTTTGTTCCCATGCCACTCTGAGATGGCAGCAGATCCCCCAGAAACACTTTGAACCATGTCCCCACCACCCTGGGGATGCAGTTTGACCCTCCTCTGTAGCAGCTCTGATGGAGGAGAGGATGACTTGCTGCCATGGTGCCTAGCCTTTCTTTCCCAGACCCTGCAAATCTGGCTGCTTAAAGCAAACCTGGCCTTCCTTCCCCACACTTGTGGTGCTTTGGCTCTCTAGTAAAACATCTTTAAAGCATTGCCTTTATTGCGTACATTATTCACTGAGTTTGCTGCCAGCTCATACCTGTTTTGAACTTGGTAAAATTGGCCTTTTAAAGAGGTTGGTACAATCATTACTGATCTGCACCACATTTCTGCTGAAGCGCAACAAATGCTGTATGAATAAGACTTGGAGATGATCAAGCCTGACATAATCATAATGCAACCGGCAGAGAAGCAAGGTGAGTAGGAGATGCTGCTGTGGAAGACACGGCAGTGAGTGGCATGAGACATGTCTGCACAGGAGGTGCCTCCCGATTCCTGGGACTGCAGCTCAGGCATTGCGAGGGAAGGGAAGGCGCTTGTGATGGATTTTGTTAAAGAGCAGAGTTCACCTTTGTGGCAGTGTGTCATGGGTTCAGCAGTAGCTCATGCTCTGCCAGGGAGGAGGGAGAGATAGGGCGCCTGGTCTGGGCTACTCGGGGAGGTATTCCGTACCACAGCACGTCCTGCTCGGGGAGGGGACTGGAAGCTGGCCGGGAGGGAAGGAGTTAACGCGCCGGGCTGGGCTCGGGGAGGCAATGGGAAGCTGGCTAGGAGGGGAGGGGGGCAGTAGAGGGGAGGGGCGGCGGGTAGTATCGTATTCTCTCTCCCTGTTTGTCTCCTCTAACATTGATTTGTTATTGGTACCGGTAGTTATTTCTGTTATACCTTGATTGCTGGACTGATTTTACCTCGATCCGTGGGAGTTGTATCCCTCCGGCTCTCCTTCCCATCCCTCCGGGAGTGGGAAGGTGAGGGGGGGGGGGGGGGGGGGGGGGAGGGGGGGGGAGGAGAAACAAAGAGGGAACTGGGCAGATTTAGTTTAAACCACGACATTTTTGGCGCCCAACGTGGGGCACGAACCCACGAAATAACAACAAATCTGACAGGATTTATAGTCATTTGTCACAATGCTGTTTTATTGGCTCTCACAGTTTTTTCTCTTGATCTCACGGTTTCAGGATTTTACCAATTACTTTTCATATATATTAGCTGTGTTAGTGTTTATCAAGTATGGGGTTTGGGCTAAGGTTCTGGTCTCATTGTACTTTATGTTAATGACTTGTAATACAATAGAAGCATTAATCATGAAACTGATTTGGTTTATGCTCCCGGTATGGTCACCAACTTTATATTTTGGGAGGTATATAATAGAAATGCTTGGGAATTTCACATCTTTTTTCTCCTTCTCGGGTGGTCAACCTGTGAAGGAGACATTCTGCTATCCTCCCAGTGCTCTCTCCAGATGGTCTACAACATCATTTGAGGGTTTTGAAGTTTTTGAATGGCCTTTTAATACTGTTGAGACTTGTATGCTGATTGCGATGGGGATCACCATAGTAGCACGCATACAGAGTGTGTTTTGCTCACAGTTATTTCATCTGATTTCAAGAGTTGGAGCTCTGGAGAGAAAAATGGAGGAGGGAGCACGCGGTGCTCGGCCGGGCAGGGTGGAGTGAGTTATGAGTCGGTGGCTAGTAGGGTGTTGTATTCTTTTCACTTGCTGTTTGCTGTATCATTATTATCTGTAGTAGTAAATGGCAGTAGGGGTTTTGTGTTATGCCTTAGCTATTAAACCGTTCTTATCTCAATCCGTGGGGGCTACATTCTTTGGATTTTCCTTCCTAACTCTCCGGGAGTAGGGGGACTTGGTTTAAATCACGACACAGTGACAGATTGGCTCCTGCGATCACTGCATTGCATCATGTTTCCAAGAAAATTAAACTGTCTCTGCTGGGGAGTATTTTATTGCCTGCTTGTTTACTTGTTTGAAGATGCAGTTTTGATTCTAACAGCGTGTGCATGGGAGAAAAGCATAAATACATGAAAATAAGAGGCAAGGCTGAGCAATAGGGAAGACTGCTCTTCTATGGACCCATTTTATCAAAATCCTTCTTGTCTCTTCAGTCTCTGATTTAGATACTTTGATAGAAACCCTTGGGTCCCACTTTTCCCATGTTTGATGCTTGCTTGACCTTCAGACTCTTACACATGACTTGCATCTCTACTCTTGCAGGAGGGGAGTCCTATACTCAGCAGCAGAAGTGTGTTGCTAATACTGTGCATAACAAGATGTCCCCATGCTTCTTCTTTGCACAGCAGGTAAATACCCCATCATGTTTCAAGCTAATTCAGCAGCAGAGATGGAACTGTGCAGCAGCCTCCTCAGCTCTCAGTTCAAGCCCTCTGTTGGGGCTGCACAAGAAGTTTGCTTGTGTCTGTGGGTATTGGAGACCCATGTGTTTCTTCCATACCAGGATAACAAAAAAAATGATGCTGGTAGTGCTCTCCAGAAGTGCCCAAAAAAACATTTGAGTGTGATAATCACCACCTACCTGCCATATTTCTGATTCACCCTGTGGCATTTAGCTTTATTCAGTGCATTCTAGCTGAAGGAAGCATTTGTGATGCTTGCAGTGAAAGCTTCCTCATGCCCACTTAGCTGTACATCTTCCCTCGTTTAGCAGACTGATCTCTATCAGAGACACACACTTTGCTCAAAGACACTGTTTTCTGGCCCAGCATTACATTTGCTACCTGCAAGTGGGCAGGTATATGCCAGGGTGGACTCCTAGGAGAGAAGCTGCTCTAATAAGAGAATGTTTCTCAATGACATTTGCAGGCAGAGGCAGGCAGGGATCTGTGGGTGAAGGAACACTCTGCATCAGCCTACACAGCAGTTACAGCACCCTTGGGAAGCAGTGTGTGGGCAAGCTGTACAGGGCTCTTCACAGCAGAAATGCACATATATGTGCCAGGGAGAACACCCTCCGAGGAACAGAGGGCAGAGCTCTTATTACAGAATCATTGACTCAATTATTCCCCGAAAGGGTATTAAAATAACTGTGTTTTTTTTTTTTTTTTGCAGAGGGATGAATAAATCCTTATTTTGTTAGTGCAAAAGGGATTCCATTTTATGCTACAGAGGGGATGAATGATCAGCCAGCTCTTGCTCTGCAGGTAGCTCAGAGTAACCCCTTGGGCCTCCAGCAACAGCAAAGAGTGGTGGAGGAAAGTACAGGATGACTGAAAACATCTCTTGCAAGTGACCGAGTACATTCATCTTTGTCACAGCCTGTTGGTCACAGCTCCCCATGGCTTGGCTGTGAGCATACCTGGTGAGTGTGTTGGGAGCCCTGCATGTAGGATTGCAATTCCCAAAACAGGAAAGGAAAAAAAACATATTTATGAAAATAGCATGAGCAGCTTTTAGAAAACCTTACAAGATATCATGAGTGTGGCAAATGCACACTCACTGTATGCACCATCAGCAAGCAAAAATGTGATTATAAGACATTCCCACAACCAATAGGGTAAGCATACAGCACAAATGAATGACATTGCTGCCACCATGTTCCTCGCTGCCACTTGCAACCACTCAGTAGCCCAGCATGGGGTTTCTTGGTGTCAATAGAGGACAGAGGGATTCATACTGTTATGGTCAGCCAGAAAGGACTTTTTGGGTGGGTTTGCAGTTAGACTTACTCTGTATGCTAAATCTGGGCTTTTTGTGGCCATGAAAAGAAAGTCTAACCAATGAAGTCCAGAGTGAGATCCAAACTCTTACGATCTCAAGGAGTTTAGATCTCAGACTTTGTTTCGGGCTCCATGCAAGTTCCTGCCACCCTTATCCCAGCCCAGGGGAGCAAATACCCATCAGCACCACCAGGAATAGGACTACTCAAAGAAGGACTTTAGAGCAGAGAAGAGGTGTTAAATGCAAAATCTTGATGTATTGTTCATACCCTTGTGAGCCTAATTCAGAGCCCATCAGTGTCAATGAGAAGACATATGGCTAGATAAAGATGGTTCCTTCTGGAAGAACAGGTTTTGTTCTGTTATACTATCACTGTGCTTCCCATTTTGCTGGAAAATATAAAAGTCATAAGGAAAGATGTTCCCCTGTGCTCAAAGATGACAACTTCAGGCACACTGTCTCCCTTGCCTAGCTTCAGCAGGGCCAGGAGTGTTGTTCTCTGCATTGTTAGATGCTCTTGCTGCTATTTCTGTGTTGCTCTGCTTGATTTTTTCATGCTAAGCACTCCATTTGAGATGTCTTGTTTAAAGAAAAGATACCTACTTTCTTTAAATCTTTTCTTCCAATTAACCAGCAGTGGGGTTTCTGCCAACAGCCAGCCAGCCAGCCTGTCTCCCTGCGAACACAGAAATGTGTACTGCTTTCAGGATGCTACAATGCTGTTTGTGGCAGTGCCTGCCACAATGTGGTTTGGTATCAACAGCAAGGACATGAATAGAAGGAAAAGCTGGCATCCATACCCACACAGGGAAGGCTAAAGTAAATGAAAAAATGATGTAAAGAAAAGGAGTGAGGTGACCTCCCATCAAGAGGGGGGCCATGAAGATGAGCTGAGAACTGGAGCACCTCTCTTATGGAGGCAGGCTGAGAGAGCTGGGCTTGTTCAGCCTGGAGAAGAGAAGGCTCTGGTGAGACAATAAAGCGGCTCCAGTGCCTAAAGGGGCCAACAAAAAAGCTGGAGATGGGCTTTTGACAAGGTCATGGAGGAATAGGACAAGAGGGAATGGCTTTAAGCTGACAGAGGGGAGATTTAGATTAGATGTTTGGAAGAAGTTTTTCCCTGTGAGGGTGCTGAGGCGCTGGCACAGGTTGCCCAGAGAAGCTGTGGCTGCCCCATCCCTGGCAGTGTTCAAGGCCAGGTTGGACGGGGCTTGGAGCAACCTGGTCTAGTGGAGAGTGTCCCTGCATGTGGCAGGGGACTGGAACTGGATGAGCTTTAAGGTCCTTGCTAACCTAAACCATTCTGTGATTCTGTGAAAGAATAGCTAGCCACCTGGGGATGTGAAGAAAATTAGACTCCCCCTCTGCCCATGGCCCTTCTGACATCAATACCCAGAAAGATAATCTAATCTGATCTGATAATCCAACATAATCTTCCAGAGTATTGTGAACTGCATCTCGCAGTGATTATATATCTGATACATATGATATGATACGATACATATATGATATATATATGATATCAGATATATATATCACAGAATCACAGAATCGCAAGGGTTGGAAGGGACCTCAAAAGATCATCTAGTCCAACCCCCCTGCAAGAGCAGGGTAACCTAGAGTACATCACACAGGAACTTGTCCAGGTGGGCCTTGAGTATCTCCAATGTAGGAGACTCCATAACCCCCCTGGGCAATCTGTTCCAGTGCTCTGTCATTCTCACGGTAAAGAAATTCTTCCTGATGTTCACATGGAACCTCCTATGCTCCAGTTTACACCCATTGCCCCTTGTCCTGTCACTGGATATCACTGAAAAAAGCCTAGCTCCATCATCCTGACACCCACCCTTTACATATCTGTAAACACTGATGAGGTCACCCCTCAGTCTCCTCCAAGCTAAAGAGCCCCAGCTCCCTCAGCCTCTCCTCATAAGGGAGGTGTTCCACTCCCTTCATCATCTTTGTGGCTCTGCACTGGACTCTTTCAAGCAATTCCCTGTCCTTCTTGAACTGAGGGGCCCAGAACTGGATGCAATATTCCAGATGCAGCCTCCCCAAGGCAGAGTAGAGGGGGAGGAGAACCTCTCTTGCCCTACTAACCACACCCTTTCTAATGCACCCTAGGATGCCATTTGCCTTCTTGGCCACAAGGGCCCATTGCTGGCTCATGGTCATCCTCCCATCCACCAGGACCCCTAAGTCCCTTTCCCCTTCACTACTTTCCAGCAGGTCAACCCCCAACCTGCACTGGTACATGGGGTTGTTCTTCCCAACATGCAGGACTCTACACTTGCCCTTGTTGAATTTCATCAAGTTTCTCCCTGCCCAACTCTCCAGCCTGTCCAGGTCTCACTGAATGGCAACACAGCCTTCTGGTGTGTCAGCCACTCCTCCCAGTTTAGTGTCATCAGCGAACTTGCTGAGGGTACACTCGGTTCCCTCATCCAGGTCATTGATGAAAATATTAAACAGCACTGGTCCCAGCACCAACCCCTGAGGGACTCCACTAGTCACAGACCTCCAGCTAGATATAGACCTGATAGCAGTGAAGTAATGTGCCTGTTACAGATCATGTTGTCTGTCTGAAAGAATTATTTTTGTTTTCAAAAGCAGCATTACTTCCTCATCATATATTCCAGAAAAACTTTCCTAGCCTCAGATACTGCAGAGAAAATGCAGGTCTGATCTCTACAGACTGGCAAGGCATGGTCTGGTGTCCTCTGCTATGCAGGCTAGGGAAAAGAAATATGTTCACATGCAGCACCAGCCACAATAAAGGCTTTCTGGTTCTTCTTGTCTGGTTCCCACTTCCAACATTACATAGATAGATAGTGAATCTCATAGATACATAATCTTGTCTTTGATTCTAAAGGGTTTAAGGATATTATGGAAATGATTTGAAATGTCAGAAATACTGAGTCCTCAGTACAGGAAAGTCATGAACCTGTTGGAGAGGGTCTACAGAAGTGCCACAAAAATGATCAGGAGGCTGGAGCACCTCTCCTGTGAAGAACAGCTGAGAGAGTTGGGCTTGTTCGGCCTGGAGAAGTTTCTGGGAGACCTTATTCTGACGTTTCAGATCTTAAAAGGGGCCTGTAAGAAAGATAGGGAGAGGCTTTTCAGCAGGGCCTGTTGTGACAGGATGAGGGGTGATGGTTTTAAGCTAGAAGAGGGGAGATTCAGGCTGGGCATAAGGAAAAAATTCTTTACAAAGAGTGTGGTAAAACACTAGCACAAGTTGTCCAGAGAGGTGGTGGAAGCACCATCCCTGAAGACATTCATTGCCAGGCTGGATGTGGTTCTGGGCAACCTGATCTATATGAAGATGTCCCTGCTCGCTGCAGGGGGGTTGGGCTAAATGATCTTTGAAGGTCCCTTCCAGCCCAAACTATAGATAACACAGGTGATACATACTCAAAGTGACAGGGAAAATGAAAGGTACTCTGACATCTCCCAGCCTCCTGAATTTTCAAGGATAGAAAAGGGGCCTGAAACTGGAATGTTTTTATTGATTGAGTACAATGACTTAAATATGGCTTGTGTTCTGTCTTGCGTGAATAAGCCCTGTGCACACAGCATCAGCTGGAGCTCCTAAACCAGTGCAAGAACACCTGCAGAGACCTTCCTCTCATAAAGTGACATTTTACAAGAAAGCAGTACTAATACCATTTTCCCTACTACGTCTTTGGATACCTTTAGGCAGGCTCCTGTGCTGGCCTCAGGGCAACAGGTTTATTGTCACTAAAATACAGCAAAGGGGTTCCAGTCAGCACAGTATTTCCTGTCTCCTGAAACCAAGACCAACTTCCAGACTGATACAAAGTGATGTAAAATCAGGAGGTCACACAGCGGGGAGGGGGCTGAGGAGAGGTTGGAGTTTAAAGACATGAATACTGAATTCCATTGATAGGGGAATTCCTCTTGTACACAGAGCCAGGCAGAGAGCTGGAGGAAAATCAATTCCTTTCTTTTCTTGGAGACATGCTCACAAGATGACTCTGGTCTGGGACTCTGTACTCATGCAGGACAAATCCTTGCCCCAGAAAGCCCATGAACACAGGGGCTGGGAACATGAAGACAGCAGTGTACAGAGTGCACAGCAATGCTGTCAGAGTGGTGGTAGTTGTGTATTGCAAAGGCCTCTTGACATCTTGATGTGCAGGGGAGAAAGACAAATGGAAACCACCAGAATGGGAAATTGCTCACTGGCAGGATGCTAATTATTTTAAAGATGTGATAAACTGTGCTGTGAAAGGAAAGACAGCAGCAGAAAAATGCTAGGCAGATGACCTGGTTTCAGATGGGATAGTTGTTTTTCTTCCTATTAGCTGGCACAGTGCTGTGTTTGGGCTTTAGCTGGGAGAACAACACTGATAACACACCAATGTTTTAGTTGTTAAGTAGCATTTACCCTGATAAAAGACTTTTCAGTCTCTCATGCTCTGCAAGTGAGGAGGGGCACAAGAAGCCAGGAGGAAGCAGAGACAGGACACCTGACCCAAACTAGGCAGAAGGGTATTTCATACCACACCACATCATACCCAGTATAGAAAATGGGGGAGTTACCCAGAAGGGACTGATTGCTGCTCAGGTCAGGCTGGGTACTGGTCAGTGGGTGCTGAACAATTGTATTAGACATCACTGCTGTTTGTTGTTTTATTGTTGTTGTTTTCATATTCCCTTATTTCTATATCTCTCCTTGTTATTTCCCTTACTACTCTTAGTATTGGTATTATATTGTACATTATTTAAGTTATTAAACTGTATATTCTTTTGATTCAGCCAAGGGTTGGTGAGAGAGATACCAAGAGAAGGGATAAGGTCAGGATGGAGGAGATGGAAGATGGTTTGGAAAGAGAGGAGAGCAGAGGGATAGCTACTGGCACTTGGTCACTTTATCAGCTCCTCTTCCCTTAAGTGTCAAACGTGGAAGTAGAAGAAACAGAGGTTTGAGGGGTCCAGGGTGTTATTAGGAAAGTCTGCAGGGGGGTTCACACATTGAGAGCAGATCAGCTCACCTGCCAGTGCGCGCTGATTTGCTGGAGCTCCTTAGGCTCCACTGATGGGACAGGAGCTTTCACACTTCTCCCCACATGTGTGTCCTGATCCCAGACCAAATCCCACTTGGATATCCTCAGGGATATCCTCTGACCAAAGAGGCAAAGCAGAAGAAGCTAATCAGGGCTGCAAGGTGGCCTTGCAAGAGGAGAGGTGAATCCTCAGGGGAGCAGAATCTCTTTGACACAGCACTTGATAGGGAGAAAGAGATAAAAACTATTTCAGAATAGCACACAAAAGAATTATAGCAAATGAATAAACATGTGAGACAATATTGTCTGAAATACAATCTGTTTGACTTTTGGTTTATAAAGATCTACTTCAGTTCCCATGGTAACTATTGCACAAAACCACACTTTTCCTAATCGTCTCTGCAGAGTTTAAAGCAATTTTGTAATCCAATCAAATGTAGAGAAGACAATTTGGGTCTTGCATTGAGAAAACTGCTACCCAATGAGCAGTGATGGAGAGAGGCCAGATTTACAATGATGACCCTAGAGAGACACTTAATTACTGAATAATTAGCAGTTACTTAGCACATAGACCAGTTTCTTAGCACATACAGGAAATGCTGATGGATAGAAGTTGTAATTCCATGGTCTTCCAAGTAGTCTTCTGAAGTGAGAGGCAGCAAGCCTTGCTGTGCATAGATGGCACTTTCACTAGGTAACACAAACTGCAGTCAGGGATGGATTGCATAATGGCAGAAGCTGAGACTGAAACTCTCTGCTCCCACTGAAGCTCTCAAGAAGCCAAACCCATAACACAGGGTTTTGCTGAGGCAGCTCAGGCACTGGGGAGTGGAAGGATTAAGTTGTTGGATACGAATGTGTTTTCCAGTGGGGCTTCTCTGAGCACCTTCCCCTGTGGAGTTGGGGTTCTGCTAATTCTGCAGAGTGAAAGCCAAGCTCACAGGCACCAAGCCCAACCTCCCTTTTGGGAACGCAGTGGCACCCTTTCTGGGCTTCAGTTTAGGCAGGTAGGGTTGAATTGTTTTCCAATGTACAGAGGATTTTTCTGTAGGAGGAAGCACTGATGCAGACTGCTTTCCTGGAATAAAATCCAGAGCTACAGAAAAGTAACTAGTGCTTGACTCTAATTCTAAAGCTGAAGCCCAGAAAACTGTCTAAGAGGAATTAAAATGCCAACTTTCCCAAAAGGACACAGCCAGAAAACAGCCCAATAAATTAAGCAGGATCAGTTTTCCTTCTTACAGTAGTACAAAATGCAGCCCTAGGCCTGCCTGAGACTTTCAAGGTCAGTCTGATTTCACCTTGGGCTTCAGGACAATGACTTAATGTCTCCTCCCTCATATGATTACCCATAGGAAAGCTCTCTGCATAATCACTAGGCATTTCCTAAATGCAGGCCCTGTAAATGAGGTCAGGGCTCTGGTGCTGTACCTCATCCAAGGACTGCAGAGCTTGGTTCGTGCTTTGAAATAATTACCTGGCCAGCACTCTGCTGTCTTCAAGTGGTCCTTCAAAGGGGCAGCCTGGAGCAGGCAGCCTCTATGCTCCTACTGCTCATTTATCTGGTTTAGTGTTCACCTCATTGTCAGGGCATGTAAGGGGACTTAAGTAAAAAAAGAGAAAAGAGAAAATACATGAAAGTAGAGCTGGTTCGATTTGTTCACATTTCAAGCATAGATGAATTAACATTCTGCAAAGAAAGGAGAAAGAGTGGGTGAATTTGGGTGGAATTTTTTTAAATGTTTTTGACCACTTACAGAATGGGTTGAATTTGTAAAATTTGTTCATCTCTGTGGCTTAACTTTAGGGAAAATGTTGAGACATTAAAACGTTTCAGTATTTTTCCTTTTTCAGCTCAAACGAAAGCAAAAGCCAAAGGAAGCAGAGTCTACTCCCACTCCTACTCGTGGGATCTGATTTTGTGCAACACAGATGGCATGAAGAAAAGGGTGATTTCTTGATTACACAGACATTTTTTGCTTTATCATCTTTCACTCTTCATTGCAACCAAGCAGCTCTGTGGGCAGGAGAATGTATCAGCCTTGTTTCCTGGGCTCAGTGCTTCATGGCTGAACATCCTTTTGGCTGACAAGTATTGCTGTCAATCAAAGCTTTCCCTGTGCTTATGATAATTCCTTTTCCCTCTGTCAAACAGTAATGAGGGCTTGTGCTCCAGCCTCTTTCTGTGCACCAGTAGTACTCACTCCAGCTGGACAGTGCTTTTCATGATATGTACAGAACTGGATATTTTTGTAAACCCAGCTTTGGTCAAAATGATAAGCCATATTTTTATGGTGTGTTGGTGGGAAGGGCTGTAGCTGATCACAAAATCACCTTTACTTCAGATCCTCAGAGAAACAACCTAAAACCACTAGGCCTTGGACAAGGAAAAAGTCCTCTACATCAACAGACTGAAAGACGACATGGTGACCCTAGCAGGAAATTCAGGTCAGTCCTAACAGAAGAAGGTTTCCTCATATCGCTCTCTTCCCCGTTCAGAAGCAGCCTTAACTCTGCCACCGTGTGGCAGCGCTGAAAAAGAGCATGAATTAAAAAATCACTAATTAGTGAAAAAAATCACTTCATTGGTGCAGAGTTCACCCCACCGGGCAGGAAAGTCCCCAGTCCGCATTGGGGTTGAATGTACAAACAGCCATTTGCACCTTTTGACTGCCACCACCAGAACTTCAGCCCGCAGAGGAGAGGGTGTCTTGCAGAACAGCCTGAGGCTTTCTCATGAGACGTGGACAGTTGGTGAGGTTTGCCAACAGGAAGGCTGTATGCACTCTGACAGTGGTCCCTGGGCTCAGGAGAGCTTTGACAAGTGATCCTACTTTCCCCTTTGAGTGGTGGTACAACTGGAGGCCTATGTTGGTTGTAAAGGCAAGAGACACTGCCCTCAGCAGAGATCTCAGCAGACAAACCTCTTCCTCCCTACAAACACCATCACTGAATTTTAATGCTAGCATAGCACGCAGGATCATGCATTTTTCTCACTTCAGCACATGAGGAGGTGTGGGCAAACTCTGAGATAAGAGAAAACATTAATGACCTGAATTAAAACATATGTTGACCTGCAATTTAACTCTTGCCACCTGCACAGGGAAAGAGCCATGCATAGAAGCCAGAGGACCCTTCTTTAAATTAAGGATGAAGAAAAGGAGAGCACTACCAGGATGGTATTGGAGGCACCTCAAGTTGGTCAAGATCAGAGCCATGAGGCCTTCAGCCTCATGAACACATAAGGATCTGGCATTGCTCCCATAGAGGTATAATGTACCCCTAAGGAAGTATGAGGGTAAGAAGGGGATTTGGCTGTGGTGACTACTGGAATAAACCAGTGCTATCCCTCCACACTATGCACATTTCTAAAAGTAAGTAAAAATGCAACAATTTCTTTTTTTTTTTTTTTTTTAAATCTCATGTCACAGTAACAGAGCAGGCATAAAGAAAATGGAAAAGAGTAATATGAGGAGGATATTGTATCACAAGTCATTACCATAAAGTACGATGAAACAAGAACCTTAGCCCAAGGGCCCCAGCTGATAAGCACTAACACAGCAAATACCGGCTGTAAGTAAGGTACGATATGCTGAAACTCCGAGATCAAGAGCAAGAACATTGAGGGCCAATAAATCAGCATTGTGATGAGAGACTATTAATCTGAAACAATGAATGCTTATCACAAATATGATTAGACACACTATGGTCAGATCTGTCATTATCTCAACTCTTCCTGCCCCACTATGGGCACCAAAAAGACCTGTCCTGGTTTAAGCCCAGGCAACAACTCAGAAACAACACAGCAGTTCTCTCACACCCTGACATTCGTACCCCTACTTCTGGAGGAATGGGGAGGAGAATAAAAAGAATGTAACTAACACAGGTTGAGATAAGAACAATCCAGTAAATAAGGTGTAACATAAATCACTGCTGCGACTACCAACAATAATAATGTTCTGACTGGGTTGGGCCAGCCCTGTTGGCAGATCCTCTGGTGCTGACCAACCACGTGGCCTTTGGTAAATGGTTATCCCAATGTTTGAAAGTTCCCCCACCCATTGCTCTCAGTGTAGTGTTTAACAGCCCATTGTACTGTTCGATTTTCCCAGAGGCTGGTGCATGGTAGGGGATGTGATATACCCACTCAAAGACATGCTCTTTGGCCCAGGTGTCTATAAGGTTGTTCCGGAAATGAGTCCCCAATGTCTGACTCTGTTCTCTCTGGGTGCCGTGTTGCCACATGCTTTGTTTCTCAAGGCCCAGGATAGTGTTTCGGGCAGTGGAGTGGGCAGTAGTTTCCCCCCTGTTCTATTTCTAACTCAGCAAGGCATGGGAGGCGTGTCCTTGCAGAGGTCCCACTCCCAAGAGTCGCAGGAACCGACTGCATTCAGGGAATAACTTTTATTGTGTTATGGAGATCCTGCCTTTCACTCCCCTCCAAATTCTGCTTCCTAGCTGGCCCGCGGTTGTGCAGACGGGACCGTGATGCGTCTCAGCGCCTGCCTGTGAAATCACAGGGGATGAGTCACCATGGGGGATGGATATGAGGGTGCCAGCAGGCAGCACTGGCCCAGTACGGCCTGGGACAGGAGTGAGTGCACATGCAGGGGGGAGGCTGAGCTAAGGCCGGGGCAGAAACCTGGGTCCCTGGGAGTGGGTGCTCACCCTGCATCGAGGTCCTGGCTGCTAGCGCCTGGGGCAGGGCACGCTGCTGCTGCCACCGTGCCTGGGGGCAGGGCTTGCTGCCTCCCAGCTGCCTCATTCCCTCTCCTGCCTGTCCCCAGCTCTCTGTGGCTCCCGTCCCCGCTCCCCACACCACAGCTTCCCTTCCTCCTTCCCTCCCTCCAGGCACCACTGAATTCTTTCTCTCTTCTGCAGGCCATGGTTTTCACAAAGCTCTTACTCTGGGTTGTGCAACAGCTCATCCTGAACATGCGTGTCGTCAGTGATGAGCTGGATGAAGCCACACGTGAGCGCATGGAGCACCGTGCCAAGCAGCTGAGCCGGGAGATGGCTCGGCTGCTGCAGGAGCTGGAGCAGAAGAGCCAGGAGCAGAGGAGCAAGGAGCAAAGTCCTGTGGCCTGGAGAGCCCTGCTCTTTGCTGCCTTGCAGCACTGGCAATTCTGGGCGATTGCCGGCATCCTGCTCCTCCTGATACTTGGGCTCTACTGATGCCTCAGGAAAAGGAGCCATGAGGAGAACAGGTCCAGCGAAGAGGACAGAGCCAGCAGCAGCAGTAGAGAAGAGGAAGAGCATGAGGAGCAGAATGAAGAAGACGAAGTCAATGAATATGCAAATGACCTGGAAAGGCATTTTGAGGAGGACATACAATGGACTTATCAGAACCTGTTCACAGAGTGCAAATATGTGATGGACTTTGTGAATGCTTTTACCCTGGCTGCCAAACATATCTTGTTGGATAGCTCCATCCCAGAGCTGCAACCATGCTTTGGCATAGGCAGTGCACATGAAGGCTGGCATCCCCATGGAGAAAACATCATCTACCAAGTGCTTGTGCCCCTGGCACCCCCACCTGGCCACACCTTTCTCCCGGAGCTCTGCGATCCAGGAGAGATGCCAGAGGGGAACTTCCGCATCCGCGTGGAGCTGGAGTGTACGTGCATGAACGAGCAGGTGGAGGGGAACATGCTGTGCTTCCTCCACCATGACGAAGAGGAGCTGAATTGGAATCAGGGCCCCAGCCTCCTACACACCGTCTGCACCAACTCTTACCTAGACGTGCAGAAAACAGTTCGCAGGTTTCGTCAGCTGTTGAAAACGTGCTGGTCGCTTTTGCCTCATTCAAACCGATGGCGTTTAACCACGCTGCCCGGCACCCGCTCCTGCAAACTCAAGATGGAAGGAGAAGAGGAGGAAATCACCATTGAAATTATATTGGGCGTGCAGCAAGGCAACTCGGACATCTTCATGAGCAGCCAGGCTAATGAGGGTATCTTCACCCCAGGGACAATCTGGACAACGAGCTGCGCTGTGGCAGAGGCAAAGTTCTTCAGGCTGGTGACCGAGCAGGCCCCACATGGCAACTTCCACCTCAGATGCCTGCAGCTCTGCGCCAGCACTCTGGTGGGCACAGGCTTTTCCAGCTATACCTTGAAGACAGTGGTGATGCACCTCCTGAACACCACCCCCCTGTCAGGCTGGTGCAGGGGACATTTCCTGCTGCGGCTGGATGACATCATGAGTTACCTGTGGCACTGCTTGGAGGAGAGACGCCTCAACCACTTCTTCTTTGGGAATGAGAAGATTCCTGAGGAGATCGTCGTGCCCCCAGCCTTGCAAAGAGCCGAGCCAGTCAACCTCTTCCAGCATCTGGCACAGGATCCGGATGCCCAAGCTGAGGCAATGAGGGAGCTCCTGGACATGCAAGATCGCCTCGTAAGAATGCTGAACGATGGCCACTGAAAGTGGTCTTCATGCACAGAGCTGGGTTTTGCAGGGTGCACAGCTGACAGGGTGCACAGCTGACAGCAGATGACAAACTTGTACCCGAGGGAAAAAGAGGAGAGAGGCAGAAAGAGGACACAGAAAGCACAAGGAAAACTGTGCAGCAGGCCTCTCAGAAGCGTGGCAGCATTCTCCCCCTGACGTCCTCCCCAGCGCAGCAGCAGGTTATACCTGTGGTGGTGTCCTGGGTTCAGCAGTAGCAGTCAATTGTCTCCTTCTTAGGATCCTGTTTGCACTACGGTCTCTGACTGTAATGCACATAACAATGTCTAAACCAAGAATCATTTAAACACCTTCCCTCACAACAGGACCTTTCTTGAGAATAAAGCTCATTTATTAATGAAACACGAATCTGTGCTTTTGCAATGAGAGAGGGAATTATGAAGGGCTGAATAATCCCTGATTGTTCAAGGATTGTTCAATGATCCCAAGCTTGAAACTGAGTGAATGACAGTGAACTGCTGTGGACTGGCTGCAAAGCAGTGGGCAGCTTGTGCCCAATCCCGATGTCTTAGCATTAGAAAATGGTGTTTATGGAGAGTGCAGGCCGCAGTCCCAAGTCAGCAAGTGCCTCCGTGGAGCTTGACATGAACCGAGGATGAAGAAAGCTGTGGGTAAAGAAGCAAAAGTAGCAGTGCAGGCAAGGTAAGAAGAAACTGGGATGTGTTAAGACACAATAGTGAACTGTCAGCAAGTTTTGGAGACTAGGCTCTCATACGCTTAATGTAACCAACTGTACTTAGTTGCTGTGTGCTACACTGTATATGCATCCACTAATACAGCGAGTTATTGACTATCTTAATAGAGCCAGTTATTGTGTATGTATCAAAGTATAATACACTGAGCCATTGTAAGCAGACGCAGAGACTAACATGGAAATTCTAGCTTAGCCAACAGCTAGATAGGCAGGTGCACAAACTAAAGTAACCAATGAAAGAGTGTTTAGTAGCGCATGGGCTATCAGTAACTGTATAAATACAGGCAATCGTGATCAATAAACTGGAACAAGATGTGTAACTCATATTGAGTCGTCCTCTTGATTCTGGGTTCCTCCGACCCAACTATGTGCAGGACAACTTATTTTTCCCTTTTAAGCTAAATTTCCAAACACCCTTTGCTCCAATTACCCTTCTCTTTTCCCCAAAACCAGTCAATCTGCCCCTCTTCTGGACTGTTTAGGGTTAGGGTTAGTGTCCATATGCCTGATTTGTTCTGATTTTACCTGCAGGTGCAGGTCAAAGACCCAGCAGTTGCACTTCAATAGGGCTTGCAAGACTCCTTGGGTAGTCTTTGCTCCAAGACAATCGGGTTGTTTTACACAATTATCTGACACTCTCTTCCTATCTCTGTGCTAACCAGAGAGAGGACAGAGCTATTTTTATCCTGAGCTTTCAAAAGTCCAGTGGAACAAGAAAGCTACAGCCTCTTGAAGACCCTCTGGCTGATCTCATAAATGGTGAGAAGTCTCTGACTGTTGCCTTGGCGATGTCAGATCTCTTCAGACAACCAGAAAATTCACCTTTCCTGTTGATCTCCCTGAATTTGATGCCAGATTCATGGGTTATGGTCTGTTTGTCCTGAGAAAATGTTATCCAAGTCAATATTTAGACAGAATAAGCCTTAATCACAACGTAGTTACGCTTCATTAAAAAGCTTTTCCATTTGCTTCATTCAGAAAATAATGCAGAATGTACCAGAAGCAAACAAATTGGGCAGACTTCCTATTCATGAAACCCTTACATTCTTCCATAGAAATAAAGGGCTAATTACTTGTTCGGCTTTTTTTTTTCTTCTTCTTCCTTCAGCAGAGGAACACATTTCCTCAGCATTGTTAGTGTAGATACGCCTGTTGGGTGATGCTCAACTCCACACATTGCTGGTGAGCAGATCCAGAGTGACACAGACTGCTCTTAATCCTTCCTTTAGGAACCACACAAAAATGGTGTTCATGTATGATGCTTCCCCAGTGTCATGGTTTGAGCATGTTTTGAGGGTGTTTTTGTTCAAGGTTTTTTTCCAGCCAGGTGGAGGTGGGGAGTCCGGGAGGGAGGAGAGACAGGGCACCTGACCCAGGCTAGTCAATGAGGTATTCCATACCATAGCACGTGATGCCCAGGATGCATATTGGGAAAGAGAAGGCTGGAGGGGGGAGCTCTGGAGTAAAATGGAGGAGGGAGCACATGGTGCTCGGCCAGGCAGGGTGGAGTGAGTTATGGGTCGGTGGCTGGTGGGGTGTTGTATTCTCTTCACTTGCTGTTTGCTGTATCATTATTATTTGTAGTAGTAAATGGCAGTAGGGGTTTTGTGTTATGCCTTAGCAATTAAACCGTTCTTATCTCAATCCGTGGGGGCTACATTCTTTGGATTCTCCTTCCTAACTCTCCGTGAGTAGGGGGACTTGGTTTAAACCACGACACCCAGTCACAAAGATCATGCTGAAAATCTACTTTCAGGAGTGGTCCCAACCTTGGTGTACCCCCAGGTCTCCCAGGAACGTAGCTCAGGCTGTCTGTAGATCCCATCTCACCTTCAAATGGGAAATGATCAAGGCAGAGCTCCCTGCCTGACACATACGCCATCTTTGTCCCATGACACAACCACAGGGGCAGAGAAAGTAGATGGAAGGCCTGAGACCAGTCCAAGCAGCTGATCTTTTCACAGCTAGGTACATGCTAAAGGACAAATCTCCGGAGCATGAATATGTAGAATGTAGGTGTGGCAGAGCCTCAAAGCCTCGCTACACAGCCATGTGGTCATACTAACATAGTAACTGACCACTCAGTTGTCCTCAATGTATTTCTTTATCCTCCCAACATTCTGGCAAGGTAAAAAAAGAAAAAAAAATGCTTCTGTCTCTGTGTTCCACAGAGGAACCCATGTGCAGTGGCTCACCCAAGGGCAGCTGTAAGTTGCTGAACTGTGTTGGGGGCAAAGGCTGGGGTTGCCGGGCAGGAGAGCCTGTGATGCCCCTGTGGAACCTCTGACATCACAGGGGACGAGTCACCATGGGGGATGGATATGAGGGTGCCAGCAGGCAGCACTAGCCCAGTACGGCCTGGGACAGGAGTGAGTGCACATGCAGGGGGGAGGCTGGGCTAAGGCCGGGGCAGAAACCTGGGTCCCTGGGAGTGGGTGCTCACCCTGCATTGAGGTCCTGGCTGCTAGCGCCTGGGGCAGGGCACGCTGCTGCTGCCACCGTGCCTGGGGGCAGGGCTTGCTGCCTCCCAGCTGCCTCGTTCCCTCTCCTGCCTGTCCCCAGCTCTCTGTGGCTCCCGTCCCCGCTCCCCACACCACAGCTTCCCTTCCTCCTTCCCTCCCTCCAGGCACCACTGAATTCTTTCTCTCTTCTGCAGGCCATGGTTTTCACAAAGCTCTTACTCTGGGTTGTGCAACAGCTCATCCTGAACGTGCGTGTCGTCAGTGATGAGCTGGATGAAGCCACACGTGAGCGCATGGAGCACCGTGCCAAGCAGCTGAGCCGGGAGATGGCTCGGCTGCTGCAGGAGCTGGAGCAGAAGAGCCAGGAGCAGAGGAGCAAGGAGCAAAGTCCTGTGGCCTGGAGAGCCCTGCTCTTTGCTGCCTTGCAGCACTGGCAATTCTGGGTGATTGCCGGCATCCTGCTCCTCCTGATACTTGGGCTCTACTGGTGCCTCAGGAAAAGGAGCCATGAGGAGGACAGCTCCAGCGAAGAGGACAGAGCCAGCAGCAGCAGTAGAGAACAGGAAGAGCATGAGGAGCAGAATGAAGAAGACGAAGTCAATGAACATGCAAATGACCTGGAAAGGCATTTTGAGGAGGACATACAATGGACTTATCAGAACCTGTTCACAGAGTGCCAATATGTGATGGAGTTTGTGAATGCTTTTACCCTTGCTGCCAAACACGTCTTCTTGGATAGCTCCGTCCCAGAGCTGCAACCATGCTTTGGCATAGGCAGTGCACATGAAGGCTGGCATCCCCATGGAGAAAACATCATCCACCAAGTGCTTGTGCCCCTGGCACCCCCACCTGGCCACACCTTTCTCCCGGAGCTCTGCGATCCAGGAGAGATGCCAGAGGGGAACTTCCGCATCCGCGTGGAGCTGGAGTGTACGTGC
This sequence comes from Melopsittacus undulatus, assembly GCF_012275295.1. Classification (NCBI taxonomy): domain Eukaryota; kingdom Metazoa; phylum Chordata; class Aves; order Psittaciformes; family Psittaculidae; genus Melopsittacus; species Melopsittacus undulatus. Next base: position 13,259,652 of record NC_047530.1, read on the forward strand.
ATGAACGAGCAGGTGGAGGGGAACATGCTGTGCTTCCTCCACCATGACGAAGAGGAGCTGAATTGGAATCAGGGCCCCAGCCTCCTACACACCGTCTGCACCAACTCCTACCTAGACGTGCAGAAAACAGTTCGCAGGTTTCGTCAGCTGTTGAAAACGTGCTGGTCGCTTTTGCCTCATTCAAACCGATTGCGTTTAACCATGCTGCCCGGCACCCGCTCCTGCAAACTCAAGATGGAAGGAGAAGAGCAGGAATTCACCATTGAAATTATATTGGGCGTGCAGCAAGGCAACTCGGACATCTTCATGAGCAGCCAGGCTAATGAGGGTATCTTCACCCCAGGGACAATCTGGACAACGAGCTGCGCTGTGGCAGAGGCAAAGTTCTTCAGGCTGGTGACCGAGCAGGCCCCACGTGGCAACTTCCACCTCAGATGCCTGCAGCTCTGCGCCAGCACTCTGGTGGGCACAGGCTTTTCCAGCTATGCCTTGAAGACAGTGGTGATGCACCTCCTGAACACCACCCCCCTGTCAGGCTGGTGCAGGGGACATTTCCTGCTGCGGCTGGATGACATCATGAGTTACCTGTGGCACTGCTTGGAGGAGAGACGCCTCAACCACTTCTTCTTTGGGAATGAGAAGATTCCTGAGGAGATCGTCGTGCCCCCAGCCTTGCAAAGAGCCGAGCCAGTCAACCTCTTCCAGCATCTGGCACGGGATCCGGATGCCCAAGCTGAGACAATGAGGGAGCTCCTGGACATGCAAGATCACCTCGTAAGAATGCTGAACGATGGCCACTGAAAGTGGTCTTCATGCACAGAGCTGGGTTTTGCAGGGTGCACAGCTGACAGGGTGCACAGCTGACAGCAGATGACAAACTTGTACCCGAGGGAAAAAGAGGAGAGAGGCAGAAAGAGGACACAGAAAGCACAAGGAAAACTGTGCAGCAGGCCTCTCAGAAGCGTGGCAGCATTCTCCCCCTGACGTCCTCCCCAGCGCAGCAGCAGGTTATACCTGTGGTGGTGTCCTGGGTTCAGCAGTAGCAGTCAATTGTCTCCTTCTTAGGATCCTGTTTGCACTACGGTCTCTGACTGTAATGCACATAACAATGTCTAAACCAAGAATCATTTAAACACCTTCCCTCACAACAGGACCTTTCTTGAGAATAAAGCTCATTTATTAATGAAACACGAATCTGTGCTTTTGCAATGAGAGAGGGAATTATGAAGGGCTGAATAATCCCTGATTGTTCAAGGATTGTTCAATGATCCCAAGCTTGAAACTGAGTGAATGACAGTGAACTGCTGTGGACTGGCTGCAAAGCAGTGGGCAGCTTGTGCCCAATCCCGATGTCTTAGCATTAGAAAATGGTGTTTATGGAGAGTGCAGGCCGCAGTCCCAAGTCAGCAAGTGCCTCCGTGGAGCTTGACATGAACCGAGGATGAAGAAAGCTGTGGGTAAAGAAGCAAAAGTAGCAGTGCAGGCAAGGTAAGAAGAAACTGGGATGTGTTAAGACACAATAGTGAACTGTCAGCAAGTTTTGGAGACTAGGCTCTCATACGCTTAATGTAACCAACTGTACTTAGTTGCTGTGTGCTACACTGTATATGCATCCACTAATACAGCGAGTTATTGACTATCTTAATAGAGCCAGTTATTGTGTATGTATCAAAGTATAATACACTGAGCCATTGTAAGCAGACGCAGAGACTAACATGGAAATTCTAGCTTAGCCAACAGCTAGATAGGCAGGTGCACAAACTAAAGTAACCAATGAAAGAGTGTTTAGTAGCGCATGGGCTATCAGTAACTGTATAAATACAGGCAATCGTGATCAATAAACTGGAACAAGATGTGTAACTCATATTGAGTCGTCCTCTTGATTCTGGGTTCCTCCGACCCAACTATGTGCAGGACAACTTATTTTTCCCTTTTAAGCTAAATTTCCAAACACCCTTTGCTCCAATTACCCTTCTCTTTTCCCCAAAACCAGTCAATCTGCCCCTCTTCTGGACTGTTTAGGGTTAGGGTTAGTGTCCATATGCCTGATTTGTTCTGATTTTACCTGCAGGTGCAGGTCAAAGACCCAGCAGTTGCACTTCAATAGGGCTTGCAAGACTCCTTGGGTAGTCTTTGCTCCAAGACAATCGGGTTGTTTTACACAATTATCTGACACTCTCTTCCTATCTCTGTGCTAACCAGAGAGAGGACAGAGCTATTTTTATCCTGAGCTTTCAAAAGTCCAGTGGAACAAGAAAGCTACAGCCTCTTGAAGACCCTCTGGCTGATCTCATAAATGGTGAGAAGTCTCTGACTGTTGCCTTGGCGATGTCAGATCTCTTCAGACAACCAGAAAAATCACCTTTCCTGTTGATCTCCCTGAATTTGATGCCAGATTCATGGGTTATGGTCTGTTTGTCCTGAGAAAATGTTATCCAAGTCAATATTTAGACAGAATAAGCCTTAATCACAACGTAGTTACGCTTCATTAAAAAGCTTTTCCATTTGCTTCATTCAGAAAATAATGCAGAATGTACCAGAAGCAAACAAATTGGGCAGACTTCCTATTCATGAAACCCTTACATTCTTCCATAGAAATAAAGGGCTAATTACTTGTTCGGCTTTTTTTTTTTCTTCTTCTTCCTTCAGCAGAGGAACACATTTCCTCAGCATTGTTAGTGTAGATACGCCTGTTGGGTGATGCTCAACTCCACACATTGCTGGTGAGCAGATCCAGAGTGACACAGACTGCTCTTAATCCTTCCTTTAGGAACCACACAAAAATGGTGTTCATGTATGATGCTTCCCCAGTCACAAAGATCATGCTGAAAATCTACTTTCAGGAGTGGTCCCAACCTTGGTGTACCCCCAGGTCTCCCAGGAACGTAGCTCAGGCTGTCTGTAGATCCCATCTCACCTTCAAATGGGAAATGATCAAGGCAGAGCTCCCTGCCTGACACATACGCCATCTTTGTCCCATGACACAACCACAGGGGCAGAGAAAGTAGATGGAAGGCCTGAGACCAGTCCAAGCAGCTGATCTTTTCACAGCTAGGTACATGCTAAAGGACAAATCTCCGGAGCATGAATATGTAGAATGTAGGTGTGGCAGAGCCTCAAAGCCTCGCTACACAGCCATGTGGTCATACTAACATAGTAACTGACCACTCAGTTGTCCTCAATGTATTTCTTTATCCTCCCAACATTCTGGCAAGGTAAAAAAAGAAAAAAAAATGCTTCTGTCTCTGTGTTCCACAGAGGAACCCATGTGCAGTGGCTCACCCAAGGGCACACAGCCAGGCTGCAGCACAGTGATCTGCCTTGATTCCACCAGTCTGGGGCAGCACAGAAATCGTGGCATTTTCATTCTTTCTTGCACTAAGGAGGTCGGTTGCAGCTTCTTCTTCATTTGCTGCTACTTCAAGTAGCAAGTGCAGACCAGACTAACTGGGGGATGTTGCAGAGAAGATGACAGTGGAGGGAGGCCAAGTGCAATGTTGGAGTCTGGCCCCTTCCTCACGGCATGGAAGAGCAGATGATTCTACCTGTAGTGGTCATAAACAGAATTATTTCCTTCATCTCTTTCATGAGCAAAGGCCAGTGCTGAGCCTAGAAGATTATTCAGTAACATCCCATAAAAATAATACACTTCTATATCAAAACCAAATTAAAATTGCATTTCATGATATAAACAAAGGTACCCAAGTTGATTTTGTCTGTTTCTCCCTATTTTTTCAAATTTATTATCACACAGAAGACAGAAATGAAATCTGCATTTAAATGGCTGTGGAAGATTGTGCATTTAAAGTGCACAGCAAGTCACTCCCTAAAGCACTCCATATGATATGTAAATCTTTTGATCTTTCACAAAATGCATGAGTTCCATAAAGAATAATGAGTACTAGCTTGGGAAGTACAATATTGACTGTCACTGTCATGCACTTAGCCACAATTATTATTTGCACGGCTTTTGCAACATAACTGGAGGGGAGAGTCCTGGGAATATTTTTAATGCATTCTAATAGCTACTAGAAGATATTTTATTTTATAATAGATGCATTCTTTCTTTTGGGTCTACAAGCATTTTTTTTAATTTATTTATTACATTTTTTTACTCTTTATTAGAAAACATCTATGGGGAAATGCAAAAGAGCTAACAAGTCCTGAGGAAAGAAAAAAATTACATCTTGCCCTTCCATTAACTGCAATAAAGCAGAGAAATCAACAATAATGTTTAGTTATTCTTTAAGCCAATGAATAAAGTTTTATTTGATAAGTAATCTTAGATATGATTTGCCTGAGGGAGCTTGAAGCAATAGTTCCCCTTCGAGGCATTTCGCAGAACCAGACAGATATTCTGCAAGGTGTAAATGCAAGAAGATCCCATAGGATCTGGTTTTCAGTGGCCACTGAGGTCAGTGGAGCCTTTGGCACCAATCCAGAATATTGCCTGTGACTTTCAGCAGGGAAAGGATCTAAATGTACTGGCCTGGTAGCAGCTGGTGCTTACTGCCAATAATACTGGTGCGGAGGGAGGAGCTGAGCCATGGCAAGTTTGCATGCTGAGCCTTTCCCATCATTCTTCCCCGCCCTCCAGAGGTGAGGACCTGAACTGTCTTGCAGAAGAGATGTCTCCCATCTTTCTCACAAGAATCATCATCTTGTTTGTTCACCCTGGAGATGAGAAGACTGCAAGCTCATGGTGCAGGAAAGTGAGATAAGAATAAGAGTTATCAGAAACACCACATTAAATACATGAAAATTAAAGGATTAATTTATTGCACCTCTGCCTTCTGGTTCCCTTCTCAATATCTCTCTGAAGGTCTATTTCAAGTAGCTTGATGCAATTTTTACTTGGCATTACAGCAAAGCCCAGAAGCTACAGAGCAAGCTAAGAGTTGGTTGAGCTAGCAGAGATGGTTGCCATTCCCAGCAACACAAAACACGGCAAATGGAAGTGGATGGCTCAGATTTTTGTGGGTTAGATAGGAGAAGGCAGATAACTGAAGATAACAATTTCTTGTAACATAGAAAAAAGTGTTCCAAAGAGGCTTTTAGTAAAGTCAAGTGCTGTTTTACTATTGACTTCTCAGGGAGCAGTGTAACCCAGACATGTGACAGATCACGTGTGTGATCAGGTACTGACTGCCTGACAGCTCTTTGGTGCACAGTTCACCCAGTCAGGAGAACAGATTTACAGCTGAAGAAACAACACACATACCAGAACCAAAGACATGGATCAGTCTGTGTCCCTGGTGACTGCTCGGTTCAGAGGACTAGACCTTTCCTTGTATCGGGCAACAATGATTCTTAGTAGTTTGCATTGGTCTCATCTCAAGGTCCAGTCTGCAATGAGAAAGTAATGTTTTGTCATTTTGTGCTTCAGTTTCTCTGCCTGTAAAATAGGCATAGTGCCATTTTCATTCTTTATCTTTATTAAAGCACTTTGAAGGCTGGGGAGGAGGAGGGAATGTCATAATTAATGATATAACTGAACAATGATAAAGTACTGCAATAGAAAATTGGTCCTCTGATTTGAAGTAGGTTTCAGGAGGCCAAGGTGCTAAAAGAAAGACACTTTCTGAGTCAATTTTGCAGAATCAAAGCACATTTTCACACAGAACAGGATTTGTGAAATTTTTTTCAACCTCTTCCAGCTTCATCTCAACCGAGAAAGGATATAGAACTTGGAAAACTAGTTCTGTCCACGGCAAGGAAGCATCAAAATCCCTTTGTCTGTTTGACTACTTGGTTTAAACTCTGTGACATGTCACTGGGACACATGGCTTCCATTTTTCCATTGCTCTTATCCTTGAAGATTTGACTCCTGCTCAGCATTAATCATTCAGTTGGTCTTTAAAGGACTAATGAGACTAGTGTGGAGCACGATTTAGATCTTGTAAAGTGAGCTAATTCTTCCTCGTTTATTTCTTGGTGCTGAACTGCCCTACCTTTTCTAGTACAAATTTTAGTTTCCCACCTTAGAAACATTGCTTCATGCACAAGTCTGTCTTTAATGGTATGAAAAAAACAAATGAGTTTGGGTTTAATGACCATATTGTTGCCTGTAGAACAAGAACTAGGTTGGTGATTTTAAGACTTTCTTTTTCAAGTCTGGACCATAAAGATCACTTCAAATAAAGGATTCCTCTGTGAAAACGTTTAACAGAAATAAACTCTTGTGCCAGTGCCCAAAAATCTACTGAACTTATTTACCTGGTAAGACTTGTACTAATTTTCCATAACATACTGCCATTTATTATGCTCTGGAAAGGCACTATAGTGATTTCAAGAGGAGAAAAGCAAGAAAGATTATTCATTTCACATCCTCATGCAATTTTTTTGTAGGTGGCTTTCAACAAAGGGTGATATTGGATTACATTGATTTTGATTCTTAATAAACTAGTAAATCTCCCATTGTTCTATGTTGTCCAATTATAAAAGCAATGAATATGAGACTAAGCACTTCAAGATAACCATAGCTTTAAAGACAGACAAAAAGCTTTATAGATTAGGATCGTAATAAAACTGCCATTTTTGTAGCATTTTGATGAATAATATTTTGTGAACTAAAGTGTTCTATTAGGAGTGTCAATAAATTACTCTTTAAGTAAGAACCACCGCAAATCCCAGGAAGAGTTTCTGAATACCTAGGGTACTGAAAAGGAAAGGAAGCAAGTCTTTAGTAGAAGTAATTTCCTTACTGTTAAAGAGGTGACTATGAAGGGTATTTCCTGAGGTCTTTTTGCCTGTGAGAGTCATCTGTTGGGATTTTCTTGAACTATTGCTGTTACCTTTCCAGTTAGCATATGGTGCCTTTTCAAACATGCTTTGTAGCAACAATGTATTATTGAATCTTCAGTACTTCATAAAGGCTTAGTTGGCAATAAAAATTAGCATTTTGAAGTCAGAACTTGCTTATTTTGCTTGGTCCAAAAGAAGGGTTTCCAAAGTCATCCAAGAACTACTCTGAGAGATCTCTGGAGGTAATGAAGAACAACATTGGCAACTGGTTTAAATACACCGGGCAGGGGTTGGACCACTGTAGTAAAATTTTAAGCACTGAAAGTTGTGAAAAAACAGTTACAAACCACAGTTATAAATACCACAGACCAAGTGCTCTGTGGGCTGCTGAACTGAGATTGTTGCCTTACTGAACTCAGTAAGAATTCATGAGACATTTACAAAAACATCTATTAGTCTATTAATTGCCAACAGATTCTCCATCAGCAAATCCTTAATGGAAAATAGGGCTGTCGTGGTTTAAACCAAGTCCCCCAACTCCCTGAGAGTTAGGAAGGAGAATCCAAAGAATGTAGCCCTCACGGATTGAGATAAGAACGGTTTCATAGCTAAGGCATAACACATTAATAATGATACAGCCAACAACAAGCAAAAAGAATACAACACCCCACCAGCCACCGACCCATAACTCACTCCACCCTGCCTGGCCGAGCACCGCGTGCTCCCTCCTCCATTTTCCTCTAGACCTCTACCCCTTCAGCCCTCTCTTTCCCAGTATGCATCCTGGGCATGACGTGCTATGGTATGGAATACCTCATTGCCTAGCCTGGGTCAGGTGTCCTGTCTCTCCTTCCTCCCAGACTCCCCTCCTCCACCTGGCTGGAAAAAACCTTGAACAAAAAACACCCTCAAAACATGCTCAAATCGTGACAAGGGCCCTCCACCCCTTTAATTCTCATGATCCTACCTTGCATGCATCTTCCAAAACTGTGATGTGAAATGGCTTAATACTGTATATTTTTCTTTTAGTAGGCAAGGAACGGTGACATATGGCTCTTGCCAGTGGTGACACAGGATAAATGTCCCACCCAGTTGCTCAACCGAGTTGTATGTTAAAGTGCAATATAAAAGGAATGGGCACCACAGATGTCGGTTAGGTAGAGAGGAAAATAGATAACGAAGAAATATAGAAAGATGTGTGTGACAGATGTGAGGTATGTCTACATATCTGAGCCCAAACTTTTGTCTTGTCTATGTGAAGGTCCAGTATCCACCTTTTCCCTTGGCTTGGATTAGGATGACTTTTGGATTAGGAAGCTGCTACAACCTCAGAGAAAACATGAATCCTCTGGATGCAGCCTGGGATGGACGCCACACTTGGCAGATCTAGCAGCAGTATTACTGGCATAGCTCAAAGTAGAAATGAAGGGTAGAAGAGAAGATTCTTCCCTGCAGTCAATCCTCTCCTCACACCCTTACCCTGTCTCTGCTTCCCAGGATTTCAAGCATGTCCATCTCTTCCCGGATGGCTCTTCCACCCAAGAATGAGCTGCTGGGTAAAAATAATTCTTTCACTCAGGACTGTCAGTCCCATCACGGGACCATGCCTGAAATTGCAACCACTTTTTGATCAGTTCTGCTGAAACAACCCGTTGTCTTTTATAATAACATTTCCATTGGGAATACTCAGATGCTGAGGCTAAAAAGAACCATTTTGTAGCACACAGACAACTACACACACAGTGACTTTACAGTTTTAACTTTTTGATTTTCCAGTGGGTATATTTGCATGAGTTTCTGTTGTTTGTTTGGTTTTTTTTAGACCACATTCATCTGCTTCATAGTTCTTACTACATCTAGTTTACATGCAATAATTGCCATTAAAATGTGAAGAGAAAGTTCTTTGCACAAATGCATTGTTTTGTTCCTTTTAAAGAACACAGAAGCTACAAAACTAGATGAAGCTGATTGATGGACAGGTTTATTTAATTATTACTTTCAGAAACATGTTCTCTATCTTGCCAATAGCAGGTGCAGGCTGCAGTTTTTTGTAAATAGCAGAGTAAGTCAGGAAGAAAGATAGCACTGTCCTCCGGTTGTGGGAAAATATTCAGCTTTCTCTTTACCAAATTTCAAATGATACATTTGAATGATAAGGTCTCTTTGATTCCTGTTGAACCTTTTCTTCCCACCACCTTATTCTTAAGACATGAAACTGGGAATGAGAGAGTGAAAGGTACTGGAGCGTGAATACACGGAAGGAGCAGTTTGTGACAGATGTTATTGCAGTGAGTTCCTGCAGGAACTGAGTGAATGGTAAAACTGATTCAGGTACCCTGTGCTGAAGGTTCATTAAAGGACATGGAGATATAAGAATTAAAATGGTCTTTTGGTAAGACCAGTGCTTTCCCCTGTGAGGCACTGCAGCTAACCTTGCAATCATGTACCCACAGCCAGTCTTGCTCTGATATTTTCCATCCCATGCTTTATCCTGCTCCTCTTTTGTGTTTGAAAGAGACGGGCTACCTCCAGCATCCCCACCATGTATTTCTTTCCCTAGGGAAGGGGTAAATGACAGGTGCTGTGCAGGTGGATAGGTGTACTCAAATTCTTCTCTAAGAGGAAGACAGCCACCAAGGAATGCCAAAGGAAATATCCTCCAGTCACCAAGAGATCCTTCCACAAAGAAATGGGATCTCTAAATAGCCTTTGTCATCCTCTGCCTGTAAACTGTTCCCTGAACATCTCCTTCCTTGGAGATGTTCTCCTTCCCATCCTCTTCTGTATGAAGACAGGCTGAGAAAGTTGGGTCTGTTCAGCCTGGAGAAGTGAAGGCTGCGTGGAGACCTCATAGCAGCCTTCCAGTATCTGAAGGGGGCCTACAGGGATGCTGGGGAGGGACTATTCATTAGTGACTGTAGTGACAGGACAAGGGGTAAGGGGTTAAAACTTAAACAGCAGAGGTTTAGATTGGATATAAGGAAGAAATTCTTTCCTGTATGGGTGGTGAGGCACTGGAATGGGTTGCCCAGGGAGATTGTGAATGCTGCATCCCTGGCAGTGTTCAAGGCCAGGTTGGATGAAGCCTTGGGTGATATGGTTTACTGTGAGGTGTCTGTGCCCATGTCAGGTGGGTTGAAACTTGATGATCTTAAGGTCCTTTCCAACCCTAACTATTCTATGATTCTATGATTCACAACTTCCTTGGGAAACCCATTCCAGCACCTCACCACACTTACAGTAAAGAAATTCTTCCATATATCCAATCTAAACTTCCCCTGTTTAAGTTTTAACCCGTTACCCCTTGTACTATTACTACAGTCCCTCATGAAGAGTCCATCTCCAGCATCCCTGTAGGCCCCCTTCAGATACTGGAAGGCTGCTACGAGGTCTCCACGCAGCCTTCTCTTCTCCAGGCTGAACAGCCCCAACTTTCTCAGCCTGTCTTCATATGGGAGGTGCTCTGGTCCCCTGATCATCCTCGTGGCCTCCTCTGGACTTGTTCTAACAGTTCCATGTCCTTTTTATGTTGAGGACACCAGAACTGCACACAATACTCCAAGTGAGGTCTGATGAAAGCAGAGTAGAGGGGCAGGATCACCTCCTTCGACCTGCTGGTCACGCTGCTTTTTATGCAGCCAAGGAGACGGTTGGCTTTCTGGACTGCAAGTGCACACTGAAGCTGGCTGATGTTCAGTTTCACATCAACCAACACCTCAAAGTCCTTCTTCACCGGGGTGCTCTGAATCTCTTCTCTGCCCAAACTGTAGCTATAGCTATACCTGGGATTGCCCCAGGTGTAGGACTTTGCACTTGGCGTGGTTGAACTTTGTAAGGTTGGCACCAGCCCACTTCACAAGCCTGTCAAGTTCCCTCTGGATGGCATTCCTTCCCTCCAGTGTATCAACTGAACCTCACAGCTTGGTGCCTTTGGCAAACTTGCTGAGGATGCACTGTCCATGTTCATGTTGCCAGCAAAGATATGATCCCTGAGGGACACCACTTGTTACTGGTCTCCAACTGGACATTGAGCTGATGACCAGAACTCTGCATGCAGCCATCCAGCCAGTTCTTTACCCTCCGAGTGGTCCACCTGTCAAATTGACGTCTGTCCAATTTAGAGACAAGGATGTCATGTGGGACAGTGTCAAACGCTTTGCACAAGTCCAGGTAGATGATGTCAGCTTCTCTCTCCTGTCCATTAGTTCCACAGCCCCATCACAGAAGGCCACCAAATTGGTCAGGCATTATTTCCCCTTAGTGAAGCCATGCTGGCTGTCATCAACTACCTCATTGTTTTTCATGTGACTTAGCTTGCTTTCCAGAAGTATAGATGCATCTGAGCTGAGCTCCAAATGAAGCTGGAGCAACTGAAATATCTCTGCACCACTCAGAGCATTTATTATAGGTGCTGGCAGCTGACTGGGGGTGTTGGGATGGAATGCCCCCTTCCCCCAACACATCTAGTTTAAAGCATCCTTGAGCGGTCTGGCAAGCCTCCTATCAAAACCATTCTTCCCCTTCTTTGTCAGACCAGCTCCACCAGCCTCCAGCAGACTTGGCCTACTAAATTGAGTCCTATATTCTAGATATCCAACCCCCTGACTATGACACCACCACTCTAACCATTCATTAACCTGCCAAATCCGCCTGGCCTTTTTAGGTTCCTCCCCTTTATCCCAGAGAGCTGTTTTAAAAACTATCTGAGCTCCAGAGCCCCTAACCACCTCTCCCAGGGCTCTGTTGTCATTCTTTACATTCTCCAGGCTACTGCTATCTATATCGCTAGCACCCACATGGGTCACTAGAAGTGGGTAATAGTCCGTGGGACTTACTTGAGCAGGCAGCCTCTCTGCAACATCCCTGATCAGAGCCCCTGGTAGGCAACATACAGATGGGTGCCTCTGTTCCTTTCAAAGTAGAGTCCCCTACTACTATGACCCACCAATTTTTCCTGGCAGCACCAGTAGTGATCCTCCTTACTGGTGCATCATCTGGTTGTTCATGTGACAAGGTGTGCATTTCCTCATTAGCCCCCTGCAGAACTGTGAAGCAGTTCTGGGTGGGGATGTCGGATTTAGGAGGAAGCCTTTTGCTTTTAATTGTCCTCTTCTTCCCTTTTTTTTTTTTCTGTTACTAGCTCCCAGTTTCCTGGATTAATGCCTTCTTCCTTTCCTGTATGTGCTATGGTGGATGCCTATGGCCCCTGCACAGTTTGGGCCTGGAGCAAGCAATCCTGCTTTCTCTCAGCTTCCCTGATGTCTTTCATCCTATTGGCTGTGTCCCACAACTCAGCCCCTGCTGCAGGAGGACCTCTGCCAGGGTGTACCAGGTGAAGCTCTGCCCATTGTGCACCCTGGCCTCAAGAGGCCTCACAAGACCAGTGTGGTATGTGGATAGACTCCACAACTCATTAAAGTTGTAAAGTAAGTATGCTTTATTCATTCAGCTGATGCAAATGGGGGATAGCTCCTCCAAAGGCATATGCACCTCAGTGTTGTTTCGCTCTACATTTATTCTCTAAAGTTTTACATATTCATAAGGTTACACAATACGCCTATACATATTCATGTTCTATCCCCACTTCATATTATAATGAGCTAGAAGGTCCTTTGCACCTGTGCAGTGCCCCCCCATCGTAGTGGGTGAGGGTCTCAAGATGAAGTCAATGAGTCTTCCTCTTGTGAGTAGGGGTCTTCAAGATGAAGTAAATGAGTCTTCCTCAAGCGTGAACTTTTCACCCACAGTTATTGTGCATGCTACCTGGTTGTTTGACCATTGTCAAAACTGCAAAGCTGGTCTCAGCCGATTTAGGGATCCAGAGGGCAGGAACCAAGTTATGATTCCTTCCTCTTATCAATAGCCTTGCATCCTCCCATCCTGCTTTGGCAAGCACAATAAATGTTAAACAAGCAGCATGCATTAGAATCATAGAATAGTTAGGGTTGGAAAGGACCTTAAGATCATCTAGTTCCTGCAGCCCCTAATAAATCATTCCTTAACCCTAACTCTCTTGCATCGGTTAACCACTCGCATCAGTCCCCCCCTTTCTATAAGGTTAGTAAATTCTTTTACTAATATATAGAGATTCTTCTTCTAGTGAACTTCTGCAAAAAGTATCTCTCAGTGCTTTATCATGTGCATTTGACAAGTGAAAATCACCACTTGTTGCAGTATCCTCCAATTCCAAACTAATAACACAATAGAGAATATAAAGCTTATACCAACTAATATTAAAAGAACAATGATAGGGTGAAATAATGTATTCAGAATGCCAGTTGCAGTGGGTGACCACCCAAAAAGTACATCCCACCAGCAATGATTTGCATCTTGTTCTATTCTTACTAGAGCTCTACTTATTTCTCCCATATCATGATGAACCATAATCAGAGTTTTCTTTCCACTTTTCTGGACTTCTTGTAAAATGTCCATCATGTCTTGATGTTTTATCAGTTGTCTTACTAATGTAAGGTTCTTTCCAATGGGTGTAGGTGATAATTTGTGATATATTGTGTAATTAGATTTTATCAGTTGGTGGGATACAACTGGCGCTGAATATGTAAAGTCACACCCAATAATATTAACAAAGTTACAAATGCACAAATTAGAATGATTCTTAACAGTTACAATTTCATTATTATCTATCTTGACAAAAGCACAAGCAGTTCGTAAACATATGCAGCCTTGGCCAATGTATACAAGTACAGTTTTTTGAGTAATATCTGGATGAAGTCCTAAATGACAAATGCCTTGTTCTTCATCAAGGCATATGTCCTTAGCATCAATTGTGTTATCCTCACAAATAAATCCCTGTTGTTCTCGTGTAATACAAGAGTCTAAATTTACAGTTTGCCATTTCTCACTTACCTTTTGAGCCAGCGCCCACACCCTATGTTCAGAGGGATAATGGGGTGGATGGTGTAAATTGTGGCATTATGTATCCTAAGCACATGTTTGTAGTGGGGTCATAGGTGAAATTTACCAGGGTCCACCAGGATTGAAGCTTTCTTTCCAAATCGTTAGCATTATCCCAAACAACCCTTCGAAACTCAACAGGAAAAATCACTTCACTTCCTTCCCTTATAATTAAAGCGGCTACTGACTGCATCCACACTTGTGTTTGTATACAATTAAGAGCTAGGGATACATTATCCTGGGCTATGACAAGTGCATCTATTATTAATTTACAATCTTGTTCCTCAACCTTTTTCCATTTTGGTAACACTTCTGAGACTTGCCACTGACTAGTTCCTAATGCTAGTAGAGAAGACTGTAGGGGTTGTTGGAGTTTTGTCAAGTCACTGGTTGCAGTGGCCAGTTCATTCATTAGAATTTCTGGATTGATCCCATTTAGGACTTCCAGTCCTGTTCCTAATATCCCAGTCAAATCCCTCAGTTTCCTGTTTTTAAAAGGTGCCTGTTTCTGTAACCACATTGTCCACTCCTTGAAGGATGTTTTCAAGAGAAGGGAGCAGGCTGGTAGAATTCCAGAAATATTAGTTTGCGTTAAAAATTCAACCTGTTTAAGAGACCATTCTGGGTTGAATATCATTTGCTGTTGGCCCGTGTTGCTTATTATATATGGGCCTTTTCATAAACTTTGGGTTCTAAGGTGCTAGCCTTTTGAGTGGTTATCACCCTAGGGGGGATCAGTGGGATGGCAGAGGTGGTAAGAGGCCCAGCATTTATTTTGAAGGAAATTGATATTCCTCTCATGCCACGGACCCATAGACAAACTACCTCAACATTTTGTGTCAGTGTAAAATTATTCCAGCAATCTGGTTCAGTTAATTTTTCACAGATTGTCACCTGTTTCTATTTGTCAGCTGGGGAAGTTTGGACACTAATTTGAGTTGGTTTCTTGTGGGCATCTATTCCTCAGTGTACTTTTTGATGTTCATTCTTTACTAAGAACCATAACAAAGATAAGGGAACAATTATCTTTCCCTGTGGTGAACTAGCCCACCCTTCCTTATTGAACATTCCATCTTGACATACAATCAATTTCTGATCTTCCATATTATAGTTTAGCTTACCTTCCAGAGAAATTTTCCCATCAGGGACTAGTGCTCCTTCCATTGTTATCTCACCTTTTTGCTGCTTCTTTTGCCTCTCTGTCTGCCATTTCGTTTCCTTCTTCTAATTTTGAGCTCATGTTCTAGTGTGCCTTAATGTGCCTAATTGCCACCTTCTCAGGTAGTTGGACTACTTCCAACAGTCTCAATATGTCTTGTGCATGTTTAATGTTTTTTCCTTGTGAATTCAAAAGCCCTCTTTCCTTCCAAATGGCTCCATGTGCATGCACAACCCCGAATGCATATCTTGAGTCAGTATAGATATTTATGCTTTTTCCTTCTGTCAGTTCCAGAGCTCTAGTCAGAGCAATCAGTTCCACCTTTTGTGCAGAGGTGTTTATGAGCAGTGGTCCAGATTCTATTACCTCTCTGCAGGTGGTGACGGCACATCCAGCATGTCGTTTTCCACTGATGACATAGCTGCTCCTGTCAGTAAACCAGGTTTCTGCATTATCTAAAGGGGTATTTTTTAGGCCTGGACAGCTGGAGTATGTGGCCCAATGGTGTCCAGGCAATCATGGTGTACAGGTTCTCCTTCATTTCTGTTGAGGAAAGAAGCTGGGTTGACAATGTTAGTTACCACTACCTCAACATCACCTTGTTCCACCATGATGGCTTGATATTTCAGGAACCTCTGAGGGGAAAGCCAGTGCCCAGCTTTCACTTCTAGTACAGCAGACACTGCATGGGACACAAGCAATGTCATTTTCCGGCCCAGAGTAAATTTGCTTGCTTCTTGAATATTTAGCGTGACTGCTGATACAGCTCTAAGGCATCCAGGCCATCCTTTGGCTGCTGCATCTAGCTGCTTGGAAAAATAAGCAACTGCGCATCGGTGTGGACCCAAATTTTGTGCTAGTATTCCCAGGGCAATCCCCTGCCTTTCATGTGAAAACAAAAAGAATGGCTTACTCATGTCTGGGAGCCCTAAAGCTGGAGCCGACATGAGAGCATTCTTCAACTGATGCGTGGCATTCTTTGTCCACTGGAGGTCTCTGTTTGCATTAGCAATGAGTGTATATAGAGGCTTTACGAACAATCCATAGTTGTAAATCCACAATCTACACCACCCCGTCGTACCCAGGAAAGTCCGCAATTCCTTTATTGTTCGGGGATTTGGGGTTTGGCATATTGCTTCCTTACGGTTTTGCCCCAAAGTCTGCTGTCCAGCACTAACCTCATAACCCAGGTAAATCACTTTCTGTTTCACCACCTGAGCCTTTCTCTTGGACACCCTCTACCCCTGGAGTCCCAGAAAATTTAGGAGGCTAACTGTCCAAGCCACACAAGCTTCTTCTGTCTGTGTGGCGCTTAAGATGTTGTCTACATGTTGTAATAGCTTCCCTTCTTCTGGCAGAGACTCCCAGGACTCTAAGACTTTTGCAAATTGTTCTCAGAACAGGGTAGGGCTGTTCTTAAATCCCTGAGGCAACACCGTCCATGTGAGCTGGGTTTTTCACCCACACTTAGGGCTCTCCCTTTCAAATGCAAAAATTTTCTGGCTGACTTCGTGGAGAGGGAGGCAAAAGAAAGCATCTTTCAAATCTAGAATGGTAAACCAAGTTAACTCTGGTGTTAAGCATGTTAATAAAGAGTATGGATTTGATACTCTTCAGTTATTTTGTAAACCGCTCTTAATTCCTGTGCTACCCGGTATGACCCATCAGGTTTACGAAAAGGTAGAACAGGGGTGTTAAAATCAGATTGGCATTCTTTTAACAGCCCCAGTTGTAGAAAATTTTCAATTATCAAGCAAATTCCTTCTCTGTTCTCTCTTTTCAGGGGGCATTGCTTGATTCTGACTGGTTGCTTTCCCTCCTTGAGCCTAATCTGTATTGGAGGTGCATTTTTAGCTTTTCCAGGTGAAAATCTAGACCTTGGGCCCACTGTAGGAGAGGATCTGGTTTGAGACCATCTGAAGAACCTGAACGTACACAAGTCCATGTGACCTGATGAAATCCATCCACGGGTCCTGGAGGAGCTGGTGAATGAAGTTGCAAAGCCACTGGCCATCGTATTTGAAAAATCTTGGCAGTCAGGTGAAGTTCCCAACAACTGGAAAAAGGGAAATATAACCCCCATTTTCAAGAAGGGGAAAATGGATGACCCAGGAAATTACAAACCAGTCAGTCTCACCTCTGTGCCTGGCAAAATCTGGGAGCAGATTCGCTTGGAAGGCATGCTAAGGCACATGAAAACAACAAGGTGGCTGGTGACAGCCAGCATGGCTTTACTAGGAGGAAATCCTGCCTGACCAATTTGGTGGTCTTCTATGATGGGGCTATGGAACTGATGGACAGGGGTAGAGCAGTTGAGGTCATCTACCTGGACTTGTGCAAAGCATTTGACACTGTCCCACACGACATTCTTGTCTCTAAATTGGAGTGACATCAATTTGATAGGTGGACCACTCGGTGGATAAAGAACTGGCTGGATGGCTGCACGCAGAGAGTTGTAGTCAACAGCTCAATGTCCAGCTGGAGACCAGTAAAGAGTGGTGTCCCTCAGGGATCAGTGTTGGGACTGGTCTTGTTCAACATCTTTGTCAGTGACATGGACAATGGGATTGAGTGTTCATTCAAAAATGAACATGAGCCAGCAGTGTGCACTTGCAGCCCAAAAAGCCAAACATATCCTGGGCTGCATCAAAGAAAGCGGGACCAGCAGGTCAAAGGAGGTGATCTTGCCCCTCTACTCTGCTCTCATCAGACCTCACTTGGAGTATTGTGTGCAGTTCTGGTGTCCTCAACATAAAAAGGACATGGAACTGTTAGAACAAGTCCAGAGGAGAGCCACGAGGATGATCAGGGGACTGGAGCACCTCCCATATGAAGACAGGCTGAGAAAGTTGGGGCTGTTCAGCCTGGAGAAGAGAAGGCTGCGTGGAGACCTCATAGCAGCCTTCCAGTATCTGAAGGGGGCCTACAGGGATGCTGGGGAGGGACTATTCATTAGTGACTGTAGTGACAGGACAAGGGGTAAGGGGTTAAAACTTAAACAGCAGAGGTTTAGATTGGATATAAGGAAGAAATTCTTTCCTGTACGGGTGGTGAGGTACTGGAATGGGTTGCCCAGGGAGGTTGTGAATGCTCCATCCCTGGCAGTGTTCAAGACCAGGTTGGATGAAGCCTTGGGTGATATGGTTTACTGTGAGGTGTCTGTGCCCATGTCAGGTGGGTTGAAACTTGATGATCTTAAGGTCCTTTCCAACCCTAACTATTCTATGATTCTATGATTCTATTTGTTGCCCATACTCCTTGAAATACCTGATTAAATACATCTTTCCCAATCTCTCCTTCCATCTGGTGTGTGATTAAAACTAAGCTCAAGGCCTCTATATATTGTTGGTCATTTACTTCTAAAGTGATCTTGCCTCCTTTGAATGTTATAATTGCTCCCAATTGTTCCAGTAAGTCTCTTCTGAGGAGAGCCTTTGGGGAATTGGGCATATATTGATATTTACGAATGTCCCATTGTTTTCCCAAGTGATATTTCAATGGTCTACAAAAGTACGCCTTTTCACTTTGGCCAGTTTCCCCTTTTACCATAATATAATCATTCCCTAAGGGCATTAAGGCTTTGTTCATAACAGAATATGTTGCACCCATATGCACCAGAAACATCACTTCCTTCTCCTTGTCCCCTAGCTTCATTATAACCAGTGGATCTGCTAGGGATGATTCCTCCGGTCCTCGTCATTCTTCCTTCACATGCATGACCACCCTCCCTTTAGTGACCCTATTTGGATGGCAATTCCCTTTGTTTCCAGACATTCGTTTTTCCAATGTCCAAACTTCTCACACAAAGCACACTGATCTTCACCCAGTCGGGTCATTGTCTTTGTTCTCCTCTTCCCCCTTCTTCCGCTACTGCCACCAATCTCCGCATTCCTTGCCTATAACTTTCCTCCCGGTTACTGAATACTCGCCATGCCTCATTCAGCAAAATTTCTAAATTTCTTCCCTCTGTTGGTTGTAACTTTTGGAGTTTCCTCCTAATGTCGCCAGTAGATTGTCCCAGAAACAAGGATACTAACTGCTGTATTCCCACCTCTGACCCCAGGTCTAATGGCATATTACGGCGCATAGCATTCCTTAATCGATCTAAGAATTCCAATGGCGATTCTGAAGGTCCTGTTTCACTGCATATAGTGCTGACCAGTTTATGGTCTTTGGTAGATCCCTCTCAACTCCTTTTACAATCCATTCTTGGTAAGCTTGTAGTTTTGCTAATTCTGCCAAATGGTTTGGATCCTGGTTTGGATCCCACTTTGTATCCTGAAGTAGAAAAAATTCCCTTACATTTTCTTGTTTCATTTTATAATAGTCCTTAGGTAGATCTCCTGCTGTTTTTAATCTAAGTTGTTTTTCTGTCTCTGTCATTGCTTCTAATAGTAACTGCATATCACTCCAATCCGGATTATGCCACTTTACAATGGACTACAGATGTTTCATAATGCTTACAGGATTGTTGTGATAATCCTTTGCCACCTTTTTCCATGCCTCCAAATCTAAGGTGGAGAAAGGTACTTTGATTAGCATTGGAACTCCTTCAGGTCCTACTGCTTCCTGAAAAGGTGCTTGCAGGACATTTTTTTGTTGCTTTTGTCGGGTTCATGAGGAGACCAGACTCCCCGAGGGAGTGATGGTGCCCTCCGAATCTGTATCTGCCCGTGCCCTTGGTGGGGCTTTAAATACATCCCCTGATCCACATCGTAATGAATTTTTTCTTGCTTTGTGCACCTCTGGCTCATATCACATGATGAACAGAACATTTAGGTTTATTTTTCTTTTCCTTACTTTCCCTTTCTAGTGCTAATACCAAGGGATCCTGGGGTGATCTTACTCCGCAGGCCCCCTGCCACTCCGGATGGTTCCGGAGGGTGAAAAACTTATCTGCATATGATACCTCATCCCATTTCCCTTCTCTTCTTAGGAATAACATCAACTGTAACATTGTGTTATATCTAGAGTCTCATTAAGTGGCCACTTTGCCCCATCTTCTAGCTTATAAAGTGGCCACCATTGATTACAATATTTAATTAAAGTTCTCTTATTTTCTGTGCCCCTGGGTCCTGCAATTTCTTTCCAATGTGCCAGAATGCATCCTAGGGGGCTCTTTTTTAAGATTTCTTTACACTGGCCTGCTCCCATTTTCTATTTTCTATTCCATAATTGCTTTTCCTCAAATTCCCTCTGATATTTCTTGCAAACTCTTCTCCAGTTCTCTTTCCTAACTTCCCGACAAATTCCCGGGACCTTGTGGCTCCATCCACAGATCAATCCACTTATTCTTGGTCCAAGAAATGGCCAGCTGGATATTTCTGAGTATTTTCCTTTTTATATTTTCTAACACACCCAGAGCAGCATCTAGCCCACTGGAATTCTGAATGACCATAGAAATAAGCTTTGCAGTGGGCACACCAACACAATATCCACTCGAAATACCACCTATAATATATGGTTACAATCCCACAGAGTATGCACAGAATCCCTTCCTGATGTCTAAGGACCTGCTCTGCATGCCGCACCAAGAATTCAGGTTTCGCTATCTGCTGTAAAGCTAGCCACTGTGGGAGGGGTAGTTGTTCCCTCCCCCAGCTTTTAAACTTCCTAATGATTATAGACAGACAAGACACACAAGACAGAAACATAAACTCTTCGTCCGTCTCCGGCTGCTCTCCTCGCGGAGAACACGGAACCGTGGATAGTGACTCCACACTCACTTTGTAGCTATGCTACGTCTCAGCCACAGGGGAATCTTGCACTGGGATACCACACACTCACACAGTGGTTTTGCTTCCCCTTCTCCTGCTTCCTATACAGTCATTGGCAGGTTTGTCCTGGCTCCCAAAACCTGGGATGCAGCAAAAACCTGGACTCACCCAATCCACCCCTAGGATCGCTACTGGACACTCTATCAGTCAGGAAGTCCCCAACCTGCTTGCACGCCCTACCTCCCAAAGGGAACTATGCTGTGCTCCAGACGTCTTTGAGAGCCTTACCATCAGCCCTGGGCCATGCATACGACTTAAAGCCCCCCTAAATTACCTGTATTTCAGGCATATAATTTCTCCGCAGCCGGCACAGGTTGTTGTTTGTCCCTGAAGTGAGCAGATGAGAAGCAGAGCTCTTCCAGGCAAGTGACCTGGGGTGCCTAGGATATCCACCCCTCAGCCGATCCTGCAGCCAGTCAGATGTCTCCTGCCTGGCTCACCAAATTGATATGCGGATAGACTCCACAACTCATTAAAGTTGTAAAGTAAGTATGCTTTATTCATTCAGCTGAGGCAAATGGGGGATAGCTCCTCCAAAGGCATATGCACCTCAGTGTTGTTTCGCTCTACATTTATTCTCTAAAGTTTTACATATTCATAAGGTTACACAATACGCCTATACATATTCATGTTCTATCCCCACTTCATATTATAATGAGCTAGAAGGTCCTTTGCACCTGTGCAGTGCCCCCCATCGTAGTGGGCGAGGGTCTCAAGATGAAGTCAATGAGTCTTCCTCTTGTGAGTAGGGGTCTTCAAGATGAAGTAAATGAGTCTTCCTCAAGCCTGAACTTTTCACCCACAGTTATTGTGCATGCTACCTGGTTGTTTGACCATTGTCAAAACTGCAAAGCTGGTCTCAGCCAATTTAGGGATCCAGAGGGCAGGAACCAAGTTACTATTCCTTCCTGTTATCAATAGCCTTGCATCCTCCCATCCTGCTTTGGCAAGCACAATAAATGTTAAGCAAGCAGTATACATTGTTTAGCAAACAGCTGCAGCCCCTAATAAATCATTCCTTAACCCTAACTCTTGCATTGGTTAACCCCTTGCATCAAGTGCAGGAACTCTCTACACTCTGAGCTCTGTGCTGCAGCCTCCCCTCTCATTGGCTCTGTCTGGGGGCCTACGCTGCCACTTCTGGGGCAGCCAGAGCAGAGCTCCCAGACCTGGCACTGGTCATGAGACAAGGGCTCAGGAAAGCCGCACACCGGCTGCCCACGTTCAGTGGCCAACTGCTGCTCCAATGGCTGCACCGACCTCCGTGGGGCAGGTTTTCCCCACTCAAGGTGGGGCCGTCCCTACTGGCACCACCCCTGTGAATCAGCAAGCTTGGTGTCGTTGCAAATTCACTGGGGGTGCACTCGATCCCTTCATCCAGATCATCATCAGTGGAGATATTAAACAGCACTGGCCCTAACACTGAGCCCTGAGGGACATCACCAGTGACCAGTCACCGTCAAGATGTGATACAATTCACCATCACTCTTTGGGCTCTGCCATCCAGCCAGTTTCCAACCCAGCAAAGAATCCATCTGTGCAGTCCATGAACAGCCAGTTTCTCCAGGGGAATGTTGTGGGAGAGTGTCAAATGCTTTACTCAAGTCCAAATAGTAGACAATGGCCACAGCCATTGAACATGCCATAATAAAGATAACTATTCACAGTCTAAGGAGACAGTAGGACAATTAAGCCAGCAGAATTTGGAGGAGAGTGAAAAGTAGGATCTCCCTAACACAGTAAAACTTACTCCCTGAATGCAGCCATGTCCTGGGTTCAGCAGTAGCAGTTATTTTTCTCCTTAGTAGCTGGTGCAGTGCTGTGGTTTTGACTTTCAGCCTGGGAACAACGCTGCATTGTTCTGAGTTACCAGCTGGGTTTAAATCATGAGAAGCCAGTTCCTGAAACTCTTGGGAGGGGCGGTACCTCTGACAAGCATGGAAGAGGTCATATAAGTATATAAAATTGAAAAAAAAAACAGAAGCCCATTGAAATCAGTGAAAACACTGATCTATATCAGATTTGTAGGATAATAGGATAGTTCTTTTTAGCTAATGCAGTCCTTTTATTCTTTTTTTCTTTCTTTTTTTTTTCTTTTTTCCCCCCAAGGCCCCTTTGGTATTCAAGCCACTGGCAGCAAAATATCTCTTTGAATCGCATGCAGATGCATTATTGTCACAGAGTAGAACTGTGTGCTCATCTGGAAGGAGCGCTGGTGAAAGCAATGCTGGTGCCTCAAGGTGGCAGCTACAGAACTATCCTGGAGGGTTAAAAGGGAACATTTTTTATAAACAAAATTACTTTTCTGTATTAGCCCTGAAATACGGCATCTCTCAGTTGAATTAATCCCTCCGGCGCACTTGCAAACATTAAAGACATAAAAGAATGTGTCCTGCAGCATAAACACTGCAGGCCTGAATAGGTACAGCAAGGAGGCATTGTGCCCAGCTAATATTCTGGTCCCTTTGATACCAAAACTCCTATCTGGACCCCTGCAGAGACTTGGATTCAGCTGAACCCTATGTATATTTCATCAGCAAAGCATTATTGTTTTTTTTCTTCCTCAGAAAATAAACAGTCTTTTGAGTCCCTACATTGGATGTTTTAGTTTGTGTACTCACTTTTAAGCCTCCTTAATCCCTACATACAAGCTAACTAAGGCATGTACCTGTTTCTTCTCACAAAATCAGTCAGATGCATACTTAGGTCCAACTTTAGACATAATAAAAAAGCAATTACTCAGAGATCTGTTGTAGCTTCTGGAACTCACAGAGCGTTTCCTTACATTTTTCCAGCACACAAATTCAAGGGGATCCACTTACCTTCTCTAGAAAAGGAGAAAGAGGAAGAAAGTCCATAGTTTTTCTGCTGCTTGGGGTTCTGTTAACAGCTGAACCTGGCTCCTGCTGTATTATTTTAGCTTAATTGATTTGAGTATTTCCAACACAAAAATATGTATTTCTCTGTGTCCTGGGTTCAGCAGTAGCAGTCATTTTTTCTCCTTCTTGGTAGCTGGTGCAGTGCTATGTTTTGACTTTTCGGCCTGAGAATGATGCTGATAGCACCTATGTTTGTAGTTACTGCTCAACGTTTACTCTTATCAAGGACTTTGTGAGTCTCATGCTCTGCCAGTGAGGAGGGGAGGCTGGGAGGAAGCAGAGACAGGACACCTGGTCCAAACTAGCCAAAGAGGTATTCCATACCACAGCACGTCATGCCCGGGGAAGTAACTGGGTGTTCACGGGAAGGGCTCAGTCTTGCTCTCTTCTGGGTCGGGCTCATTTTGGTGGGTGGTATTGTATTCTCTCCCCTTGTTTATTTCCTTTATCATTATTTTTATGTGTGGTAGCAGTAGTGATTTGTGTTATACCTTAGTTACTGGACTGCTCTTATCTCAACCCATGGGAGTTACATACTTTCGATTCTCCTCCCCATCCCTCCGGGAGTGGGGAGAGGGGCGGGGGTGAGAGAGAGACTGTGGTTGGATTTTAAACTACAACACTCTGATCATAACCATCCAAAAAGTGTTCTTTACTGCCCTAAAAATCCCCCCAGTGGCAAATAATGAAAACACTGGTGGCATCTGGATGGAGAGCATCACTGTCTTGCACTAAAACATAGTCTGACTCCCATGCAAGTGTCCTCATACTGCAAGTTACCCATGGCAAAGACCCCACTCTTCCCTGTGCTGGAGAGATTCAGTGTTTGTTTTATCCTCAAGTTTTGGGAAGCAAAAGAAAGCTGAAGTTTTCAAAGTCCCTCTGGGTATTATCTGAAAAACTATATTTGAAGATGATGAAGAAGCTGAGGGTTTAACGTCAGAATAGTGCTTAGTAACAGTTAGCTTTCTTTGGGGTGATGTGTGAAGTGGTTTTTTTTATTGTCAACCTGATTTTGTAGTGGAGTATGTAAGGTGGGGGAAAATATATCCAAGAGCTACAGGGAACTGCCAGATGATTCACATTTTAGCTGAGACTCCAATATGTATGGGGATGGCTTCCTGGGCACTTTATTTCTGGGAAAATTGTAATATGTGGTGTACTTCGATATTATCTGCATCGATTTTGTTAAAGAATATGAAGGAAAGTGAGGGCTGTACTGTGATTCAGCTCTGGAGGTGAGCACTGGTCTTCCTGGGCTGTATTCCCAGAGCAGCTGCAACTGATTTCTGTGACCTTGGACCAGTCAGCAAAAGCCTGTTTCTACACTGAAAAGTGTCTGTGTAAAAATGTCACTTTCCTACTCAGCAGATTTGGTCACTCTGTGCTCTCCAAGACACATCTGCTGACTTTAGTGACAAAAATAAGTTGTTATGGCTTTCCTGCTCTGTGAGCACTGCAGAATCACAAGACCCAGAGAAACAGAAGCTGGATCCTGTGCCTCCTTGTAGGACTAATTACCATAAATCAGAACCAGCAGTAGAGCTGCACTGGCATCACTTGGTCTTGCACAGCTTTTCTGTTAGTGCCAGCAGTGAGGAACATGGAAGAAAGAAATCCAAGTTGATTCTCTTGATTGAGTTTTAATTGCAGATGGCATTTATTGGGTTTACAGTTGGAGAAGAAAGAAATCTGTTCATCTATAACATAATTACATTTGAAATAATTCATTGGCCATAAACTTCCTAATACCTTTTTCAAAATGGACTTGTTTTAAGCATACTTCCCTCTTTGTGTCAGGGAATACTCTTCTCACTTTCCCTGAATTAGACTCATTGCTACTCCATTCCAATGGCTGCTGTTCAATGGGAAGAACAGGTCCCCTTAAAACAGCTGGTGTAAAGGTGAATTGTGTGCTGGAGATGTGCACTGATTTATGTGCTGTATGTCCCCAATATTCAATTTGGGAAACTCATTCAGCAGCGAAATTAATGGTAGCTATTTTTAAATTGCCTTTACCTTCTGTGGCATGTCCTGACATACTTAGGATAGCTGATACCATCTCATCACAGATGCCCAGGGTAGCATCTGAAGATGCAGTAATCTGATGTCAAGACTGCTTTTTTTAGTTAATTTTATATGCACAAAATGTGTCTTCCTGTAAATTATTAAGTAACCCAGTCTCTTAATTAGGACCTGTTATTTGTACTTTCTGGTTTGTGCAGTAAGGCTGCAAAAGGAGTATAACCTTTTAAAGAAATCCAGTGTATGACATTATTCGTTTATACAGCAGTTTGTGGTTACAATAACACAGAGATCTTATTAGGGACTCTTTCAACAATTAGGTATTATTATTTCCATTTTGTGGAAGGGGAAATGAAGGCAGAGAGAGATGAAGTCTGGTGTTGAAAGTCACTTAACAAGTCAGAGCTGGGAATGGGACATGAATCTTATGTTCTTTACCAGCTATGCTTCCAGCATGGAAGAATAAACTGGTTTACACCTGAATTTACTCTCTGAATTTCACGTGAAGGGTAAGAAATCTCCGAAGGATGACACCAACTGAGGATTGCACTGAACCATTTTGAAACAGAGCATTGGTAAAAATGGAAAGGGATGGTTGTTTCTTAACTTGCTGTGGAAGTGGGGCCAGTTTTGCTTGGTTATGTATGTGCTCTGTGGCATACTGAACTGAGTTAAAAACCAGTCTTTCCAAATAATAAACCATAGAAACGAATAACAAAACAGTGCTCTCTGTTGATTTTTGATTTCTGCCTGTCTCATCAGTCTCTGATGCCTCCTTCTTTCAGTCTGTAGATGTCTTTGTGTTGATAACGTAGAAGCCCTTGATTTTGGCAGGTTATGCAGGGAAGAAAAAACTTGCAGCATACAAGGAATCTGCAATTTCAGATGAAGGAAAAAAAATAGATAACTAGCTATTTTGGTTACAGTGATTATCAATGAATATTTAACCTTGAGAGTATACAGTGCAAATCTGGGTTCAGAGAGAGTCAATGCCACGGGGAAAGTGAAAACTGCTCCAATCTGTCAAGTGCTCTGCATGCCTAAGAGAAGACAAGAACATCCGTTACATGTGCTTTACATTTCAAATAACTTTCCTGATAATTTTAAAGTTGAGACTGAAAAAGGGTTGAAAACATAATCCCTCATTCTGAATCCCAGGTCAGCTGTTTGGGGTGAATTTTGTAGTTATGGAAGCCAAGTTTCTAGCTTGAGCCTGGTGGATGGATTGCCTACAGCTTTGATTTCTGGTGTGTGGGGTCTCTGTTGTCCTGCCTTTCTCCCCACATGCAGATGACTGAGTGGTTTGAGAATCAGTCCCTGACTCACCACAGTATGCAGTGCTGCACTGGAGAATAAGCCTTCATTGGTCTGGGTTTGCTGTAAAACCTGGCTACCCTGTCAGCTTCAGAGGTGCTCCTCCATGGCTGAGCCATCCTTTCAGTCAAATCACTCAGCCAAAATGATGAACAGAAGATGAACTTGTGGAGAGTTTTGGGTCCCTAATCTGGGAGTTTGTTTTTTAGAAAGATGCTACACCACTAGAAACATTGATTCATTAATAATTACCCAGATTTTACAATTCATTGGTGCAAAGCTAGAAGGGACTATTCCCCTCTTTTTTCCTAACTGCTTGCTCCACCAAGCTTAACTCTGAAATTCTTTCTAATGTCTTTTTGTCAGTGACAGTCTTTGATTGCCAACACAAGCATTTTCACCCTTTGTTTTCAACTTATGCAGAGGTTAGCAATATTTCCCTGAAAGAAATTGCTTTGACATACAACAAACCTGTCTTTTAAAAGTTTTAATATTGGATGCAGAATGCTACCAAAATGAATTGAGTTGGTTCCAGTTTGGTTGAAATCCACTAGAAAACACTCTATTTCTCTAAAATTAGAGAGGTAAAACATTGGAATTAATCTAGCAAAGAGGACAAACCACTAAGGTAAATGGTATTTCCAGTAGCATAACAAAAAGAAAAATATAACGAACAATTTAGTAATAAAGAATATCTCAGTTTTCTTCAATCAGGTATGTTGTTATTGAAAGAGCTGGGTGTTTGACATCTACCTGCAGGTTAAACCTCACTTAGTCTGGGAAAAGAAAAAAAAAAAGGAATTTCATTTTATAGGTTGCAGTTATAAGTGGAAGCACAGGAGGATTCACTGATTTACCTCATATAGCAATGCACACTCATGGCAAAATCAAAATTTTTGACTCCTACTCCCCAACTCTCTCCACCCCAGCCATTTCCTCATTTTTAGTCTTTTCTCACCTGTCCCTGCTTGCCACGAATGCTTTGCACCTGCTGCAGCACCAATCTGAGCAAGTCATTGCCTCAGACAACATATAAAATCCTGTATGTGGGACCAAGGCTTTGCTTGTGCTCCTGATGCCAAACTGAAGTGGGAGGCAAAAGGGAGGTAACCTAGGCTCTTCTTTTGGTCTTGGTAACAAATTATGGGCTTCTGTGCTGCTGTTTGATGAAGTGAGTTAGTAAGTATGTCAACACCTGATGGTGTAAAGGTTTTCTAGTTGTGTTGGGCTAGCTGTGGGATGCCTACTGTGGAAAAAAACAGGTGTGTGCAGGGGAATCAAGTATAAAAATCTTTGAGATTTCTTTTTCCTTGGCTAAGTAGGTGCTTAAAGCAAGCCAACAGAGAAGCTGAAATAAGCTCTGTTAAGACTTGTGTGGGATATTACTTAAGAAGTCCCCCTTGTTTTACGGGGGGAAGGGGACCTCTGTAGCTGAAAACACCGGAGGGAAACTGTAGTAAGCTGAAAAACTGCCAAGAGTACTATAGGCCTCTCCATCTTCCTGCGAGCAAAGCGAGGGAGCCTGTTGGGCTGGACTCTGATCTCAGCTGGTGGGGGGGAGAGATGGGTGCTAAAACTTCCCTCCGGAGATGGGAGCTAACGGGAGATACATCCCCTCTCCCTATGCGGCCGCTGCCCGTATAGGACCCGCTGTGGGCAGGCGGAGCCAATGCTGGTCCGGTCCCGGCACCGCCCCGGGGCCGGCTCGCTCCGCCCCGCCCGAGCGGGCGCGGGGGGCGAGCGCGGCGCTGGGGAGGCGGCGGTGGCGGCGGGAGACAGGTGAGGCCGGGGGGGGGGGCTCCGGAGGAAGGGGGGGGTGACGCGGCACCCCCAGGCTGGGTCGTCCTCGCGTTTGCCCGTTCTGATTTACTGGTTGGTGGGTGACGATGCTCGGCTCCTAGCGGGGCAGCGCATTCTCGGCGAGGCTCTTTGTTCCCGACGAACGGGTCTCCGGGGCACTGAGGCGCGGAGGGTGCCGTCCTGCGGGGCTGGGGTCTCGGTGTGTCCTCTCGGAGAAAGCCCGGGGACGGTTTCCTCCTCCCGGGATGGCCTGTGGGGGACCACGGCTGTGCCTCTGTCCTGCTGCAGGCCTGAGGTGGAGACATCCCCTGCTAGCTGTTCACACTGGCGGGCTGCTGTAGGGTAAGGATGTACTCCTGGGTTGTTCAGCTCACCTGTAAATATGATTGAGGAGGACAGGAAGATGCCTTGTAAGCAGGTGTGCTGAGTGGAATCAAGCCTCCAGCCATCCCTAATTCTGTTCCCTGGTCAAAAAGCAGTTTGAACCAAAGCTAAAAGGGCCTGGCAAGGTGTATTTAATTTTCAGCCTTAACCGTAAGAAGAGACTCGTGATCCTCCAGATCTACTGCAGGCTGTTGCTGTCTGTGTTAGATAAGACACTGAAATTTCCAAGTGGTTCTTGCTGATTGGAATCTGAATGCTCCCAGTCTGTCTGGAGAGCAATGCTTCCATCCTTCTGATCTCTGGAAACTGCTGCACCCCTTGGCCTGATTCTTAGATGCCCCTCCTCCCAATCTTTTTAATCCCTCAGGAATTTGGTAAACCTCTGATTTGTGGTGCAGGGGGTCTGGCATGGGTCAGAGTGTGGCTTTTACTTGCAAATCTGAGTAGGGATTTCCATAGATGGTGTGTGCTGCTCTGAACAAAGCAGGTGATTGCTTAGTGGTTGGAGGAATAATGTCAAACATGTTATGCCTTTTGTTTCTCAAAGAGCTACTTCTGGAATGCCGATGCTGGAAGTGGAGGTGATCTATTGTGTATTAAGGTGGCTCCCTAGGAGTGGTAGGAAGGTGCCATTACAGAGTATTAGCATCTCATTTGTTTGCTTGTAAGTGACTGTCTTCAAAGTAGAGGAAGATGTGTCTAGGTTTGCGCATCCTACTTGACACCACCCACCAATACAGCCTGAGTCATGTCACTGTTGGGGTTTCACTGCAAGCTGTTAAGGATGGCTTAATTGGTTGAGGTCTATTTGTCTGCAGGAAGTGCTGTAAGAGCATCAGCTTTTACAATTCACTTGATCGAACAGGGCAAAGGCAGAATGACAGCTTCTTTCTCAGCTTGTGTGCAAAAGTAGGAGTTGGAGCTCTGCAGTGTATTGTCTGCTGGCTTTTGTATTCAGCACAAGTAATAAGGCTTGGGTAGCATATGTTAGCACTCTGGTAACATAACATTTGATTGCTGGCGGTTGCTTGACTTGTATGTTTTGGCTAAAATCTTTGCATTGAAAGACTTGCACTGTTTTTGTCCAGTTCCCTGAACAGGTAGCTGAATAGTGGAGCTGAGCACATCCAGGACTGTTCAGCTAGTCGAAGCTGGCGTAATCAAGTTTGCACTTGGGAGGTGTGAAAAGCTGTTCTGCAAAGGCTAGTCCGTGATTTGTCTGAAGCTGACCTGTTAATCTCAAGTGCTCTCTGCTATATGATGCATGCAGCCAGTTCAGCTACAGACTAAGAGTGTACTTTCTGTGTGGGAGTGGGATTGTTAGAACATGGTTATTGAGTTAAAAACTTGATTTTTTAATATTTTTTTTTCTCTCTGAGAAACACAGCCAGAACTTGCCCAAGGCAGAAAATAACAGTAAATGGTTTTCTTGGGGCTTTATACCCAAATAAATTGGGCAAAACTCTAAAAGGCATCCTAGGGAGCAGCTGAGTACCATGGGAGGAGAGGGGAGAGTTTCATATGTTGCATGTGTCCAGAGCTGTTGGTCTAAGTAACAGCTATTGAATGAGAGAAGCCTGTTCTGTTCTGTGCTCATCCCCTTCAAGCCTGCCCTGTTGGAGTGACCATAACAGGCTGGGGTTCCTTCTGAGCTGGCTTTTGTCAGGCCTTCCAGGAGCTGACTTTCCAAACAGGTCTCAGAGAGGGGTTAATGGTTTAATAGCTGTTGCTAGTGCTAATTGTATGGAGCAAGGAAGCAGCCTGACTTGGAAGGATCCAGCTGAGTCTGCAAGACTGCTTCAGCTGGTGACCAATGTATATTTATTGTGCCCCAACTTGGTCACTTGCCCCAGTAGTAGGTAGTTCTTATTCTGATGGGCAGCTCTTGCAGATGCCCAGTTTTGTCTCCTGTTTTAGCCTAGCAGTCCTTTGTGCTTCTTTCCAGCCTACTAAGTGTTAAAGGCAAATTCCCTCCCCTATGCTAAAGATAAAGCTCTTTGGTTGTCTGCAGTTGTGCTGCCTTTGCAGCTAAGGGAACTGCATCTCTTGGGATTTGTTGTTACTAAGAGCAGGGGAAGTAGCTGGCATTGTCTCTTGCCCTTTGTGTATGCTTCCTATTTGAAGCAAGGATTAGTTTTCCACTGAGAGCCTGGCTGGTGCTTGGCAGCTGATCTCCTGGGCTTCAGCTTGGAGAATGCCAGGTGGAATCTGGGGACAAGGAACTCCTGTGGCATAAAATACAGAGTTATCCTACAGCTTCAAGCTAGTAACAAAAAAACTTAAGCTTACTACAGAGGAGGTGCTTGGTCAGAGCAGCATGCTCCAGCTTACTTTTATTGCTTGGCTAAGGCAGTAGAGCATACTGACTATAAAAATAGCCAGATGGGAGGATAGATGTATAGCCCACTGCAGCTTCAGTAACAAACTGCTCTGCAGCCAGCTATCTGCTAAAACCTGTATTGCTTTTGCATTAAGTGGAACTGCTATAACAAGGTGTCAAACTCTGCTTAAGAAGATACCAGGTCACTGGTGTTCATACACTGTCTAATCCAGCCTCATCCCAAAGCTAAGTACTTTAAGCTCTGATTAATCTTCTTTGAAGCATGAACTTGTGCCATTATCCTGCAGTAAGCTCCATGCCACTATGTTTGGTCTTTATTGAATGCAGAGGTCTAGGTTAGCTTAGATCTACTTGTGGATTTCCTGAGCAAATAACTCCCCATTATTTTTATACTTCAGAAATGTAGGACTATGACCAATAGTGCTTTTCAGACTGGGGTTATGAGTCTGAGGCTGCCAAAGTGCCCTCAGAATTCTTGTGTCAGTCTAGTACTGACTGCCCATGTTATCCATGAGCCAGAAGGAGGCAGGTTTTTAATTAATGGATCTCAAAAAGCTAGCCTTCTAGGGAGCAAATTTCCCTCTTATTCACTGACATGCTTGATCCTAGGAAAGGTGGAGTAAGCTTGTTGGGAAGAGCTTAACATTTCAGTACTTTTAACCACCTCCTAGATGTCTTGGGCTTCTTGGAGCTAGAAACCTACAAATGTATATATGTATGTGTATATACAGTTACGTATAACATGTATGCTAGTGAAATGCTGTGGCTTTGAACTGCAGCTGGAGTTCCGTTTGGGTTTAGCCACTGCTAAAACTACTTGCATAGCCTGAAAAAGGTTGCATAGGGTGGTGAGGTACTGGAATGGGTTGCCCAGGGAGGTAGTGAATGCTCCATCCCTGGCAGTGTTCAAGATCAGGTTGGATGAAGCCTTGGGTGATATGGTTTAGTGTGAGGTGTCCCCGCCCATGTCAGGTGGGTTGGAACTAGATGATCTTGAGGTCCTTTCCAATCCTAACTATTCTATGATTCTATGATGAAAAGACTCCTGACTTCTGGAGAAACTGTATTTAGATCCAAACTGTTCTTTATTTAAAGAATAACAAGCTCTTGATGTTTCAGTACGTTTGATCTTAATTGGCCCTTGCCAAAGGGGTGTGAGATGAACATAATTTATGTTCATCAGCATGGCAAGGCAGATGCTTGTCATTGGGCACTCGCAATTTAAATTGCATAATATGCTCTCAGTGCTTTTTAATTACAGAAGCACATAAAGGAAGAATAGCTGAACACTCAGTTTTCAACTTTTTTTTTTTATGGCAGGGAGGTTGGAGGTAATAGATGGGTTGCTGCCCATCATCTGGTAGAACTGTGTGTGCTGCTGCTCGTGAGCATCTTCTTGGAGGTTTCTGTTTGTCCCTGGGCACCCTGTCTGTGTGTATGTGTGTGTGGCCCGTGATAGGGAATTATTCCAGCAGCTCAAGCTGCTGAGGGCCAGGCCTGCAGGGGGAGTGGAAAATGTGACTTGGTGTGCCCTGAAAGCTGAACCAGATAATGGAGCCTGCAGTAGCTGACTGATCTGTGTGTGTCTAAGCTGGTAGTGCCGAGGTTGTCTTCTGTGCTATAGATAACCCTGTAGATTATAAGAGTCTTCAGCTAGAGAAGTCTGCTGTGTGGAGTAAGAGGTATTCTTTGCAATGGAAATATATATAGCTGTGTGTGACCAGACATACAAGCTTTCTGTGTTCTTGGTTGTATTTGGCTGACTGGGTAGATACAATAACACTTTCCCAAAGAAGACAAGTGTACACAAGCAGCAGGATGCAGAGGGCCTTTATGTTAGTTGGACTAGCACAAATATGATGTTACTGAGATAATTCTCCCCACAACAGCAGTTATTTCTTGCACAGCATCACATGGGTGTATGAGAAGACACGAAGGAATGAGGCATCCTTGTGCAGCAAATCAGTGCTAGGTGGTTTGCTGCTGCTCTGTGTGTGTACAAATACGGGTAATATTTATGTGCTGTTTGGGTGGGGAAATGAGGAATCTAGCAAGCTGGGGGGCTTGTCCTGGTGCCCATGAGCAAGACTGCAGAGAGTGATCTTTGCTTTTTGGAAGGCTGAGGGGTGGTTCTGATAGCACCAACCTTTCTTTAATAATATTCCTTAGTCCTGTGGCTCAGAGGTAAGAGCAATTAACTTGTAGAACTGAGAACGTACCAGTCAAAGGAAGTGAAGCTGTTGATAACTGGGGGCTTCTTACAGTTGACCTTGACTGTGCCACTGGCAAGCTGACTCCTGCAACTGGGAGGAGAAGGAAGTTCTTAGCAGATCTGCTGTGTGATGGATGGCTGTTTGCTGTATGAGACTTGTGTGACCAGCTGTCCTGCATGGGATGATGTGGTGGTCATTGCTAAATGATGGTGCAGCAAGCCCAGGACTGAGAGGCACCTGCCCAGAGGGAGGTGGCTGGGAGCAGGCTGCCGCTGTCCTCTGTCTGGGTGGCAGCCTGAGCTATGTTACTGGAGACAAGAGAAGCTGCCAAGGGCAGGCTGTGAGCTGGCTAAATCTCTGCTGGGCTACTGTTTCAGTGCTCTCTTGGAAACTCTTGAAGCGCACAATGATTATACATGTGAAACTTCTTGGATGTGCCTCCATGCTGCAGTGCAGGATAAACACTGTGCTAATGCAGCAATACTGCTATCTGGGCTGTAGTCTTTCTCAGTGGGGCCAAGGATCTTGTATAGGACACAAGACTTAATGCAGTCCTGAAGCCTCCTGATTTGGCTCTGGTCCTGTGTTGCAGTCTATAAATGCATCTTGTTCCTTGTGAGCTCCTTGGTTTCCTTCTGTGTCAATGCACAGAACAGGGCTTGCCATAACAGGCCTGAAACTTCAGTCTGATTCAGGTCAAATGTAGGACTTGGACTTGATAAAGGACAAATAGGTTGATCCTTATAGTATCATAGAATGGTTAAGGTTGGAAAGGACCTTAAGATTGCCTAGTTCCAATCCCCCTGCATTGGGGAAGGAAGCCTTACCCTAGACCATGTTGCTCAAGGCTGTGTCCAGCCTGACTTTCAACACTGCCAGGGATGGAGCATTTACTTGCAAGTCTGCCTGCTGGGTAAAGCATAGCCCTCTACCACTGGTGTGAGAGCTTGACAAGGTCTGTCTTGGGCTTCAGGTCAAGAGTGTTTTCTCTAACTTAAGATTTCAGGTTGTGTAGGCTAGGAGTAGTAAAATAGATGAAAGGATTCATTGCTTGGGATGTGTAGGTGGGGTCTGTCCATAGCTGGCTGTAGGCTAGCATACTTGGAACTTGTCACCCAGTTACTTAAGGCTTTGTGTCAATGGTTGGTTATGGGTATGTGTAATCTTGCTCCTTTTTCCTTTCTAGGTCGTGCAGTCTGGATTTGTCGGCTTTGCAGGCTTCTAGGCACATTTCTTCTCAGCTATGAGTAGATCAATAGGATTTAACATCTGCATGGTCACCTGCAGCATCCTGCTCTTGTCCTCTAGTCCACCATGCATTGCATCTCTGCCACTGAAGGAAAGGGATGTGACAAAGGTCCAACATGGCCCCTGGGCAGGGAATGGGCTTGAAGATGAAGGGACAAGCACGTTGAACTTGAAAAATAACCCGGGCCCTTCTGAGCAGACTATCTCTGAAAAGCCATGTGGAGTGTTGGTAAAGCCATCTGGGATACCCTTAAATGAAGCTGTCACTGCGGAAGGAGAAATGCTGTCTGTAAGTCTGAGCCATGTCATTCCAGGTAGCCAGGGTCTGGGTGATTATACCTCTGCTGTGGCAGTGGCTGCTGTT
The DNA here is from genome assembly GCF_012275295.1 of Melopsittacus undulatus. Lineage (NCBI taxonomy): Eukaryota > Metazoa > Chordata > Aves > Psittaciformes > Psittaculidae > Melopsittacus > Melopsittacus undulatus. The sequence continues at coordinate 13,294,815 of NC_047530.1, forward strand.
GATGAGGGTGAGCTTCGTCACACAAAGTCAGAACTGGAAGAGGATGATGCACTCAAGGCCATGCTGACTGCAGCTGTGACCACACTGGGCCCTACTGTTCAGGAGGAGTCTGTTGGTGACCTCCTTAGTGGGACCACCACTGAAGGTGGTGTTGGAGTAGAGCACAGCTCTCCTGGCCTCTTGGCAAATCTTCTTTCTGGGACTGCTGTGAAGGAGGAGGCAGGGAGCAACTTGCACCCCTCAGTGGCACCCCAGCCCACACTGTACCCCAGCTCTCCCAGCTGGGAAACAGCAAGTGACCACCCTGTCATCTGGACTCCCCAGGCTCATGGCATAACTCCTGAGCTAGGAGTAACAAGACCCCACACAGGGAGCCCTCTAAAGTCCCTGGTTGTGCGAGCATCTGTGGCTGCAAAACATCTACCTGTGGTGACCTCAGCCTTCCTTCACCTGGAAGCAGGGATGGGTGGAAGGCAAGGAGTGCTGCCCACCATGGCTGGCACCATCGCTATCCAAACTATGGACACAGTGCCACCTGACTGGGATGACACAAAAGTGAGGGACATAAGTCAAGGGGGAAGTGTGTCTCTTGAGGAGGTGACAGAGGATTTGGGCATAACAGAACCATCTCAGACACCACAGGGAGGCGCAGGGGAGGAAGAGGATGCAATAAGAGTGCTGCCATCCCCAACATCCGCTCCACCAGCTCCTGAGCTTGCCAAGGAGACCAACTGCACAGCACTGGTGCATAGGGAGGAATTGCCAGCAGCTTCCACAGGCCATGGTGATGCTGTCCCCACTGCAAACCTGGTGGGTGTAGACATGGCTGATCTCAACTCGCTGGAAAACATAAGTGCAGTCACAGCAGAGGAGGGGAAAAGCATCCCTCCATCACAGCCACAGGCTTCTGTGGTTACAGATGTGCAGTCTGATCTCCTTCCTACTCTGGAAAGCTCATGGAAAGGTAAAACTTGCATGTTAAAGACACTTTTCTCTAAGTGTCAGTATAGGAGGGATGCTCTTGGGAATCTGCTTCCTTCCAGGGAGATGAAGTAGAGAAAGGTGTTATCTTGATACCTGCAGTAGAGGTAGGACATGTCTTCTCCCCAAGAAAGGCTATGGACTTTTGTGGAGGGGTAACAGCCTAAACAGGTAATTCACATCCATAAAGTATGGCATAGCCTTGGCTGTTCCTATACACAATGTCCCTGTGTACAAGGAGGCACAGTGTGTTGGGCGGTACCCTGCCCTGTAATGTGGAGCAACTATATTGAGCTGTTTCTTCAGTTTCTGGAGCTGAGAGAGGGTGGCTGTAGTAGCAAACAGGAAAGTCTGTGGCAGTTGAGCCTGTGGCTGGTGAGTGTACTTCAATGTGGATGTCTGTAGAGAACTGTAGTCTTAATAGCAGATACTTGGTGGTAGTTAGAAAATTTCCTTTGTCAATGTTTTGCACATATGGTGTGCTACCAAATCAGGGGCTTCAGCTTTGGCCCTCCCGTAATGGTTGAGGGGCACAGCTGTAGTCTGATTGTAGGTATCTTGCCTTGACCAATGATACATAAGTCTACTTTGAATAACCCTCTGGTATGCCTCTTGTAATGACTAAGGAGGGAACTCAATCTCAGACCCACTGGTTAAACACTATTTCAAGGAGGATAGCACTCACCCAAGTGTCCCTTTCATATGGTAGGTTCAAGGACTTAAAGGGGGTCCTTGCACTAGCTTACTCTAAAGCCCTGCAAAATGGAGGGGGGAATAATTCTTGGGGGATTTAATTAGCATCTGGGATTACTTGGTTCTCAACTGCTAGCTATGGATACTTGCAGTTAGTGCAGAAGATGCAGAGACAATGTATTGCTGTAAATGCTTCCTAAGTCCAGGAACAGGCAAGCTGTACTCATAGCCTGTGAGTAATTGACATATTCCTCGACTTTAAAATGGTGGTTCTAAAAGATCTGTCCAGAGCTGTGTGCTGTTCTTTGTAACAAAAGCTCCTGGTGTTGTCTTCACATCCTCTAGCCAGGCTCTGACTGTCCACTTCTTGTGCCAAATCTGTTACCAGCAGACAGAAATCTTCCTCCTAGACAGCCTGCTGCAGGCTAAAGGTGTCACCTGCTACTGCACTTACCTGTAGAGATGACACCTGCAGCCTAATGACAGTGACCCTAATGACTTGGGGGGTGGAGGGAGAGGGGTGGTGGGAGGAAGAGGGAGGAATGCTAAGAAGAGCTCTGGTCAGATACTGAGCAATGATGTTCCTAGGGTGAGAAACATAAGCTATGATTTAGGACTTTGTCTTGATTGCTGGACATCTTTAATCTTCCATCTTAGGCTACAGAGGCAAATGGACAAGTTCCCATCATTATACCTGAAAGATTTGGGTTTTGCTGTAAAAGAAAGCTAATTGCATGCTGGTGCTGAAACATGATTGATTTCTAGATTAATTCATAAGTGCTTGACTTGTCAGCAGGTTTGCTCTCTGTGGTATCACAGATGTTGGGGAAACACTGTCAATGAGACTTGTGCAACAAAAATAAACCTTTCTAAAAAGCTGAAGTCTTATAACCATCAGACTGGGTCACTAAAAACACTGCTCTGGCAGCCTCACGTGTTTCAAATGGTATTTCACACTAAAGGCCTGCAGTGCTGTAGCTCCGTAGCATTAGTTCCCAGTAGGCCCTTGTGTCCCTAAAGGGTAATTAAGAAAATGAACACTGATTCTGTGGCTTTCATTACTGTTATATGCATTCTTGCATCTGTCTTTATGCTGCACTGCCCTGATGATACTTGGCAGGACTTGCTGCTTGCACTGTGGCTCTGAAAATGCTAATGCATGGAGTCCCATTCCTTCAAATATCTTTTTTTTTGCCGTCTGTTGTCCTGCAAGTTGGTACTGACATATGTTCTTCCTGTAGGTGTTACTCAGGAGGTGACAACAGTTGTCCAGGAGGCTGATGCTGCTCTGTTAGTTGCAACACCAGTGCCTGGTGCTACCCAGGGAGCAGGAGCTTCAAGCTTTCCCCAGGAAAACAGTGGAGAGGACACTCAGATGGTGACTACTCCTAGTGCTACCCAGATGGTGGTGGCAGCTGGTACTTCCTCTGCAGCAAACCTTCCAGATGTGGAAGGTAGGGTTCTACTTCACAGACTGTGGTTCATTTCTGCACAAGATGAGGTGGTACATCTACAACCAGTATTGCTGGACACTGAAGCCTTCAACACACCACATATGTATTCTAAGTGACTTTTTTCTAGCCTTCTGCAGGCTGCCTCTAGCCCTGCCACTTTCTCCCCATGCTACCAGGTCCATCAGGTTGAACTGTGCCAGCATATGTTTTGTCCCATATAAAGGTGGAGTAGATACTTATAAAAACAAAAAAAATCACCCAAAACAAACTCCCTACATCAGTCCTTACTGGCAGGCTGACTTTTAGCCTTAGACATTTAAGCCAGTTTTTATTTATGGTGGTCAAGCTCTTACTTCTGGAGCCAAAGGCAATCAGATTGCTGATGCTCAGTCTGAAGGATGAAAGTTTCATCAGGGTAATGTGGGAGTGGTAGTATGGGGTTAGACACCCTCTTGAAAGAGTCTGGCAAGCCCTCAGGTGTGAAGGTCTACACTGATTTTCACTCCTACTGAGGAATAGTGAATTCTTCTCAAGTTGATGTAGTTCATACAGAAATGCTTAAGCAGTTGTATTCAGTTGCTGCCTGCTGGCTTGATGTCACCTTGGCAGGTAGGTGTAGGAACCTGTCTTCTTGCCAGGGGTGCAGCAATATTTCCCTTAGCACAAAGCTGATGGAGTTTGAGGATATTTCTGTAGCAGTAGGTACCACTGTAATGAAACTGCTGCTGGGAAACTTTTTTTTGTATTTCTTATATTGCAGGGCATCAAAAGAAAACACCTATTTGTACCGTATCTCTTAAATTACAGTCCCTTTGTAGGGGAGAGAGAACTCTTTCAGTGATTTCCACTATTTTGCTTCTGAGTTTTAAGTAAAAATTCAACTGTTTTGTCCCTGTCTGTGGCAGGGGGGTGGAATTAGATGATCTTTAAGGTCTGTTCCCATTCTATGATTGTATAATTTTTCTTTGCAGTAAACAGCTAGCTCTGCCACTCAGTTCAGAGCACTGAGACACTGGTTGAAATCTGATATTCCTATGGTATGGTGACTAGCAGTATTCGAAGCAATGGAAATAAAACCTAGCTGGGTTCTCATTAAGGGGTTCTTAAGTTCTGTGCTAGCTGTCCTGGAGGTGAAGCTTTCATTACAGCAGAGTCACTTGCGCATCTTCAGCAGGGCAAGAGTTTAATATCTTCCACTCTGAGTTAAGTTTTCATTGAGGAGTCTGTTTGTAAATGTTTGGGGTTTTAATATTGTGATGAACTGCTACTGCTTCCTGTCATCTGTAGACATCACAGATGTCCTGGTCACCAGTGAGAAGGCTGTTCCAGCTTCTGGTGGGATGTCTGCAACCCAGTCTGAACAGACAGAGGAGCCATCTAGCAGAACTATGGCTCTGGTAACTCCAGCATCAATGGCATCTTCTGTCAGGAGAACAGCTCTTCCACCTGTGAGGAGGATCAGTACTGCTGAGACCTATGGGCTGGACCACCTGGAATCAGAAGGTACTACTGATGCCAAGGCTAAGAAGCAGTCAGTTTCATGCAGAGTGGTACATTTGCCTTGACATCTCCAATTTGTCTGTCTGGCACATAATTATATGCATATGTTGTTGTTCCTAATAAAGTTGTTGAGCAACCTGCCTCCTTCAAGGAGGTACAGGAAACAAGCAATGAACGGTGTCCTGAAGGATGCCTGAAGTTCAAGAGAGGGAGCAGCTGTAGTATTGCTGTTGCAGTAGTTTGTATGCCTGTAACTGCTGGTGTGTGAACCCATTGCAGAACCTCTGTATCAGATAGCACCCATGGGAACATGTTCAGCAGCTGGAGAGCTCCTTGCCACCCTACTACTGTAAACCCTTGCTGCATGCAGTGCTGGGGGGGATGTTCAGCATGAGATGGCTACCTTGGTGTAGCTGCCTGAAATCCTGCCAGAACAAGTGATGCCCTATTTACCTATCTATGCAACTCTGCTGTGAGAGGCAAAGGATACATCCCCTATAAGATGCTCTTCCAGCTCAAAGCTACTTGCTAAGCTTGTGTCCCATTACTGGCTCCTCTAGCCTTGTCTCACCCTCTTCTCTTCTCTTAAAATCTTAAGCTTTTCTTAAGTTGTCTTCTCTTAAACTGCTTTTGTATGCTGCCAGTTTTGGAGTCTCTGCTCCCTGGCTGTCTTCAGGAAGTTGAAGTCTAGTGATGCCAATTCCACCTATGCAAGCGGTTGAGCTGAAATAGATCCTACTCTGCAGCTGGTCTGTAGCTCAGATCTGTTCTCTCTCCAGCTTATCCATGACTTTCCTGTGGAGAATTTTCACTTTTGCTTCCTGTTTTTTCTCCTACTTACTCTTCTCTGCTTGCTCATCCATCCAGTTTTGTACTCCAGTCTGGACTGACTCCACCTGGCAGGGATTAATCTTTCTGCCCATTTTGCTTCCCTTCCTTAAACTTGACCTTCTCTTGCCTTTATCTTTTACTGCAAAGGTTGGCAGCCCTCCAGGGGTTGAATGCCAGATGGTATTTTTCTTCTGATTAGAGGTGGGGTGCTATAAACAACAGCTCATCAGCCTTTTTTCTCTGCATGAAGCAATAACTCTCACTCTTGTTAAGTTTAGAGGACAGCAGAATTTGGGAGCCCTCCCCACTGCATGTGTGAGGTGCTGCAGCTCCTGCTCTCTGTCAGGCTTGCTGCTAGCTTTGAAGCTTCCTATGAGCTCTCTTGACCTCCAGCTGTAGCACTTGCCCCTTCTTGGGATAAATCTTGCACTTATCTGGCAGCGCAAGGATGTGGTGCTGATGGTGGAAGAATGACAGCAGGGGAAGAAAGGGTGTGTGTGTGTGTGTGAAAATCTGATCTTTCAGGATGGGGGAAAAAAGGTGTCTGCTTAACAAAAGCAGTATGACTCAGGAGACTAAACAGTTTTTGAGCCCTCTGAATCTCCTTTAGAAGCCTGCACAGGAACATAAGAGGGATTTCTGTCTTAACTGAGTATTGGTCTCATTATTCAATGAGGCTTTCTGCACAGACATTTTAAAAAAAATATAGTCTTTCTGCTCTGACACAGGACTGATGCAGCTTCCTTGGGCTCCTGCTGAGCAGTCTTATGCAACCACAGGCCTTTTCTTCCTCTGCTCTTAAATATGCTCTGAGCTCCTCTAAGGACAAATGTGGGCTGTAGTCAGAACTAGCTTTCCTAAATGATGAGGACTGTGTTAGAAGGCTATGGGTGTTTTGGCTCTGGGGTATGGCTTTGCAGGCACCTGTTAATCAAATTATGTAGTGCTCTCTGGTGTGCTGTGCGGTTTTGACAAATGGCACAGCTTTTGTTGTCCAAATCTCTTTAGTGTTGTGAGCCAGAATGTTCACTGGTGTTAGGAATCACCAATCCAGATCTTGTAAAATGGGACAAATACCACTTGGGGATGGGTTTTCTGCTTAGGGATGCTACTGCCCCAGTAAAGCATGAAGAAAGCTTTTGAGCTGCGAGTTTCTAATTTTAATTCTTTTCCTGTGTAATGCAATTAGGGGTTACCACATCCTCTTGCGTGGGGTGGGGGATGGCATTTGGAAGCTTGGTTTCCATTCCCCAGATATTACAGTTCCTAGTGCTTAATCTCAGAATATCTAGATGCTGCCAACTGTGTTTGGGAGTGCTTTCCTATAAAGCCCAGGATCCTTAAGCTCTTAGGTGATGCAAGGTCAGATACTGCTGCTGTTGCAGGCATATGCTTGGGTCCCTCATGCGAGATCTTGGCCCTTTGTGGTGAGGCTGTATGTTCTTCACTAGTGGAAGAAGTGCAAAGAGCTGAGTGAGCTTAGCTGATCTCCACTGCCTTTAATGGGGTCTTGCTGACTTGCCTCACTGATGGCTTGGCTCATCATTAAATGTAAACCCCTGCTGTGCAGCTAGTTCTGTTTCTTGGGGACCATCTGTGCCAAGCTGCCTGTGGTTAATTGCATCATTATATTCATCTACCTGTCTTGAATGCAAAACTGTTCTAAAAATCAAATTGCACACACAAACATGAGGTACTTTCAATGTCTCTAGATAAGCTTGTCCTCCTCTCCAGTGGGCACTGCAGAGATTAGCTGGGTAACCAGTATCCTCCTAGACTCTGGTGTGACTGATTCTACTTGCCCTTCATTGCTGGGAAAATCCTATAAAAAGATTATAGGATATGGGGACAGGACACAGTAGAGGATGAGGCTCACTTGGCTGAGAGACTTAGAATCATAGAATACTTAGGGTTGGAAAGGAACTTAAGATCATCTAGTTCCAACCCACCTGCCATGCGCAGGAACACCTCACACTAAACCATAACGCCAAGGCTTCATCCAGCCTGGCCTTGAACACTGCCAGGGATGGAGCATTCACAACCTCCCTGGGCAACCCATTCCAGTACCTCACCACCCTAACAGTAAAGAATTTCTTCCTTATATCCAATCTAAACCTCTGCTGTTTAAGTTTCAACATGTTACCCCTTGTCCTGTCACTACAGTCCCTAATGAAGAGTCCATCCACAGCATCCCTGTAGGCCTCCTTCAGATACTGGAAGGCTGCTATGAGGTCTCCATGCACTCTTCTCTTCTTCAGGCTGAACAGCCCCAACTTTCTCAGCCTGTCTTCATATGGGAGGTGCTCCAGTCCCCTGATCATCCTCATGGCCCTCCTCTGGACTTGTTCCAACAGTTCCATGTCCTTTTTATGTTGAGGACATCAGAACTGCACACAATACTCCAAGTGAGGTCTGACAAGAGCAGAGTAGAGGGGCAGGATCACCTCCTTTGACCTGCTGGTCCCGCTTTCTTTGATGCAGCCCAGGATACGGTTGGCTTTCTGGGCTGTGAGCACACACTGAAGCCAGCTCATGTTCATTTTCTCATTGACCAGTACCCTCACGTCATCCACAGGGCTGCACTGAATTTCCTTTTTGCCCAACCTGTAGCTGTGCCTGGGATTGCTCCCACCCAGGTGTAGGACCTTGCACTTGGCATGGTTAAACTTCATGAGGTTGGCATCAGCCCACCTCACAAGCGTGTCAAGGTCCCTCTGAATGGCATTCCTTCCCTCCAGCGTATCAACCAAACCACACAGCTTGGTGTCATCGGCAAACTTGCTGAGGGCACACTCAATCCCACTGTCCATGTCACTGACAAAGATGTTGAACAAGACCGGTGCCAACACCGATCCCTGAGGGCACCACTCGTTACTGGTCTCCAGCCAGACATTGAACCGTTGACCACAACTCTTTGCGTGTGGCCATCCAGCCAGTTCTTTATCCACTGAGTGGTCCTCTTATCAAATTGATGTCTCTCCAATTTAGAGACAAGGATGTCATGTGGGACAGTGTCAAATGCTTTGCACAAGTCCAGGTAGATGACCTCAACTGCTCTACTCCTGTCCATCAGTTCCATAGCCCCATCATAGAAGGCCACCAAATTGGTCAGGCAGGATTTCCTCCTAGTGAAGCCATGCTGGCTGTCACCAAGCACCTTGCTGTTTTTCATGTGCCCTAGCATGCCTTCCAAGCGAATCTGCTCCCAGATTTTGCCAGGCACAGAGGTGAGACTGACTGGTCTGTAATTCCTTGGGTCATCCATTTTCCCCTTCTTGAAAATGGGTGTTATATTTCCCTTTTTCCAGTTGTTGGGAACTTCACCTGACTGCCATGATTTTTCAGATATGATGGCCAGTGGCTTTGCAACTTCATTCGCCAGCTCCTTCAGGACCCGTGGATGGATTTCATCAGGTTCCATGGACTTGTGTGTGTTTAGGTTCTTAAGATGGTCTCGAACCAGATCCTCTCCTACAGTGGGCCCAAGGTCTAGAATTTCACAGTCCCTGCATCTGCCTTCCGAGACTTGGGTGGTGTGGTCAGAGCCTTTGCCAGTGAAGGCAGAGGCAAAGAAGTCATTCAGAACCTCAGCCGTTTCCAAGTCCTGTGTAGCCAGTTCTCCTGAAGGCTTCTGGAGGGGGCCTGTGTTGTCCCTAGTCTGTTTTTTAGCTGCTACATACCTATAAAATCCCTTCCTGTTATCTTGAACATCCCTTGCCAAGTTTAGCTCTAACTGGGCCTTAGCTTTCCTAACCCGATCCCTAACATCCCAGACAACATCCCTGTATTCATCCCAGGCTGCCTGTCCTTGCTTCCACCTTTTATAAGCCTCTTTTTTTCCTGTCAGTTTTTCTCAGCAGCTCCTTATCCATCCAAGGGGGTCTCCTGGCCTTCCTGCGGCACTTCCTTCTAGTCAGGATGCAACACTCCTGAGCTTGTAGCAGATGATCCTTGAATATCAACCAACAGTCTCGGGCCCCCTGCCCTCTAGGGCTATATCCCATGGAACCTTGCTAAGCAGGTTCCTCGAGAGGCCAAAGTCTGCTCTCTTGGTTTGTTCCTGTGTCCAAAATTTGTGTGTTTCTAGCAAGCTAAACACTGCAGCTTTCTTTAGGGCTGCTAGGGAGCTAGATTATATCTCCTTGGAGAATTTGCTTACTTGGGTCTACTGTGTAAGCCTCCCACCTTGCTTTGAAAAGTGCTTCTTTTGAAAGTAACCACATTACTTTCAGACTAGATTCTTCTTCTGTAATGTGTGTCGTGGTAAGTATTGACAGAGCTGGCTGCACACCTTTAAGCATGGTAGCACTTGACAGGTATAACTCTCCAAAGTGGTAGGTAACCTGCCGTGTTCGCTCTTCTGTGTGATCCCTGCAGTTTTTAGTTGAAGGCTGTCAGCCACAGCAAAACAGCTGCTGTCTCCTCCAGCTGGTCCTCAATTCGCTTCTGTTATTGTTACATATGGGATCTGATCCAGGTATCTTAGACTAGAATCATAGAATGGTTTGGGTTAGTACCAACCCCCTTGCCACCTTCCACTAGACCAGGTTGCTCCAAACCCCGTCCAACCTTGCCTTGAACACTGCCAGAGATGGGGCAGCCACAGTTTTTCTGTTGACAATCTGTGCCAGTTTCACACCACCGTCATGGTGAAGAAATTTTTTCCTAATATCTAATCCAGATCTCCCCTCTGTCACTTTAAAGCTATTCTCCATTGTCCTATCCCTATATACCCTTGTCAAAAGTCCCTCTCCAGTTTTCTTGTTGCCCCCTTTAGGCACTAGAAGTGTGCTCTAAGGTCTCCCTGGAACCTACTCCAGAATGAGCAACCCCATTTCTCTCAACCTGTGCCCATAGAAGAGGTGCTCCAGCCCTCTGAGCATCTTCATTGCCCTCCTTAGGACTTGCTCCAGCAGGCCCATGTCCCTCTTGTGTTGAGGCCTCCAGCTGAGCATGGTACTCCAGATGGGATTTCATGAGAGCGGAGCAGAGGGGGAGAATCCCCTCTCTTGATCTGCTGGTCGTGCTTCTTGTTGATGCAGCTCAGTATACAGTTGGCTTTCTGAGCTGCAGGTGAGCACTGCCAGTTCATGTTGAGCTTCTTGTCAACCAACACACCCCAAGACTTTATCTTTGGGGCTGCTCTCAGTCCATTTTCTGCCCAGCCTGTAGTTGTACTTGGGATAGCTGTGACCCAAGCACAGGATAATGCACACTGCATGCATGGAGGCTAAGGATGAGGCTGGCTGGTGCACAGTCTGTGAGGACCTTTAAGGTCATGTTAACCATATGTGCAAATTCTAAACAAGCCATTAATACAAAACTAGCTTGCTGCTGAGTGATGCCTCACTCATCACAGCACGGGTCACAGTCTAGTTCAGTGTGGACAGCTTTAAGCATCATTGCCCAAGGCTGCTGGGGAGGGTGAGTCTGTGTCAACGCAGCCTTAAGGCTTGCTTTTCTTGTGTGCCACCACCCAGCCTGCACAGCAAAACTCCAGCTGAAGTGGCTGGAGGTAGTGATTGTGGAGCAAGGCACACAACATACAGAAGTGGAAGATGTCTTGGCATTCATCATACCATGCTAAGATTAATCTCTGACACGCAGGGCAGATGTCACTGTGAATTCCCAAGGCTGCCCAGATGCAGAAGTAACAGCTGCATCTTGGTGTATCTGTGTTTCAAACCACAAGTCCATAAAAACTGTTAGGCCCTCATATATTGTCCTTGATGCTTTCAAGCTCATTGAGAAAATGGCTTAACCTCAATGCTACCCACTTTCTGCAGCTCGGTAAGCTCCAGCTTGCCCTGCTTCAGCATTAACTTGGGATTTCTAGACTGTTTGCTTGTAATTTTTGATGTGGAGGGAGAGACAAGTCATCTGGCTTTTGCTACTCTCCCATTGGTGTTTTAAAGGGAATTAAAAAATATTATGCATTTTTGCTTCTGATGTTCCTGTCCAATTTTTTGTGGAGCCTTTATTCCCCAAAATCCAGAACTACTCTGCAACAGTGTGTAAGCTCTAAGGCTGGCTTCTGTTCAGCCATCTAGGTTTGCTTCAGGCTTTTGTTGCTGGACGTGAGCTGCTTAGTTCAGTTGTCATATAGGCTGCTGGGTGTGAAGGGTGCTTAGAGCTTTTGTAAAAGGAAGAGATGCTCTACCTGTTGTATGGTGCCAGGAGCAGCCAATAGCTCTGTGAAAATGAGTAACTTAAACTCAGCTGCTGTAGAGGGAGGAGCTCTTAACCATGTAGCTCTTGAATATGACGTGTTCCTGATTAATCACTCTCAACAAGCCGCTGGCAGAATCCCATTCTTTAGGGTGGAGGGGCTGGAAAAGCAGTGTCAGGTGCCTGCTGTTTAGGACAGCACAGTGCTATTTCCAGTACTCTGCGTGGTTAGCTGGCATGTTCCCACCTAGTGCAGCATTTAGATATGGAGAAACCCTTCAGTTATGCAAAACATGGCTGGCACTGTTGGGACTAGTGAAGCCAGTGTCCTACAGTCATGGGGCACCTCCCTTCTGAACCTTGTATGTGGGTTTCACTGTATTTACTTCATCTGCTGTGTCAAAGGATGTTGCAGAGCAGTGCCAGTATAAAGCTTTTGACTTTCCAAACTTAACAATTAATGATATTTTAATAATATTCACTTCTCTTTGGGTTTAAACAGTTCCTATTGCTTTTTGCTGACCTGTGTATTCATGTTACCCTTCCAAGAAAACCGGAGCTTAATAGATTTCCGTAAGAAGAGCTCTCAGTCCTCTTCTCTATTTTCTCCCTTTCTTCTGCATCTTGTTCTTGTATGCAGTCATCTAAGCTGCATGTCATATTTTAGAAGTGAAGACAGTGGCTGCCTTTTTTCAGAAAATATTTCAGAACCTGTAGCCATTTACATAACTTTCATAAAAGACCCCTCAAGTTCTCTTTATGTTTTTCTTCTGAGCTGTGTCACAGTACAAGGAGCCTTCCTTATGTTGGGTGTGAAGCATATTTTTGCTGGAAATCAAGGCTCTGACTGCAATTGCTATTTGGACCCAGACTTTATGGGTTGACCTCTGCCTCATTAAATCTCTGCAACACCATTAAAAATTGAGATTGCAGGGGTGTAAATAAGACAGACACTTAACCCAGCATGGTTAGCTAGCCTGATACGGTAATTCCTGACCAGCTGTTTGGATATCAGCTAGGCAAGGGTGGAAGACTTAAAGCACATGCAAAAAGAATTGTACTTGGTGCAATGTATTCTTGGTACACACAATTGTCTTGCTTCTCATTTATTGCTACCACTGAAACGGGAAGTGCTATCTCTCTGGTTCAGGTTGACCTCCATGTTCTTCACAGTAAGTGGTAATTCATCCCTCATTCTTCTCCTTTGTAGCAGAAAACAGTAACAAAACCAACAGTAACAGAAAAAAAAAAGGGCAAAAATTTTGCATCAAACCCAAGCTTTTTTCCCCCTGCAAGTGTTTGACCAAAGAGAATATCTCTGCTGTTAGATCTTGTGGTGACTTGTTTTGTTTCATGAAGGCCATCTGAGAGTGGAGGTTCAATCAAGCCCATAATGAATTGGGAGCTTGTGGATGACCAGCTAAAAGAGTGTTAGGCTAATTAAAGGCTCACTACAAAGAGGAGTAAGGAAACTCCTGCTTCATGTAGCCAGTGTGCTGAACTTGGCCTTGTCAGTGCTTCCATGCATAGGGAGGCAGAATGTGCTTTGACAACTCTGTTCTGCCATGGATGCGCTGGCAGCTCTAGCGTAACTCAAATTATGCGATCTCTTAAGTGGCTGTCTATGCCAGATGATGCACTCTGGAGCACTGTCTCTCAAATACCATATCTACTGTGCTTTATGGTCTTCAACAGTAACTCCTGTAATAACATCTAGGAATGGTTTAAAGCACCATTGCATTCTTTCCTAGACATGTTGCAAGTGGCATGTGCCTGGCCATGTATTCTCTGTGTGGAGGTGAGTTGTCACAGCTGTTCTTAGTTTTGGGAGGGGAATGAAGCTTCTCTAAGTAACCTTGTTGTTCATGATACTCTGGTATCAGCAGGGTAAATGATGTTTCTTAGTCTGACCCACTTTGGTTCCTGTTCTGGTGAGGCTATGCTTGATTTTTTAACTGCATCTGACTTTTCATTTATTCAAAAAATTAGAGCCCACTTAAGTATCTCATTAGTGTTGTAGCTTTCTTCAAGTTTAAACAAAAACAACAGAAAAGGCCTACATTTGCTTTTGAAAGGTATTTGCACTGTGTGGGTGAAAATTTTCAATAGCTTTTGTTTGTTTTAATCTGGGGATTAAGCAGTTCACCCTCCCAGCTCCAGGGAAGTGGATTTAGATAAGCAGGTATGTTGCAGTTTCTTCGGAAGGCTCTGCAAGGAGCATTTTTTTCCAGAGCTGCTAATGGTGGGGGTCTCTCAGTGTGTGTGGGATAATGTTGCTCATAGGGCTTCTCTGGGGATCTTTGTGCATGGCACTGGGCCCAGGGCAAACCACCTTGCAAACTGGTTTAGCTCATTAATTTCTGCTTCCTGCCCTGTGCAGGTGGGATACCGTCCCTCTTGTTGGCTGACATCAACTCTTGAGGCCACATGGGCGCAAGGACAGTCCAGTGGTGTCATTTCAAACCTCTTCATGATGATCCTCTGTGTGGAAGCACTGGCTTTGACAAAAGCAGTGAAGGCTGCAGGAAAAGGATCAAGGACTTGGAAAGAAGCATGAGCTCTGACTAGATTTAAGATGAGTGGGCTTGCAGTCATTTTCTCTTGTGGCACCTGATAAGACTTGAGCTAAAACCTTGGTGTTGTAGAGACTGTTGCCCATAATAACAGACCCACCAACTAATTTAAGTTATCTGTGATGGATCCATTCTGGGTTTGTCTTGAAAATATAGCTTAAATTCAAATGTTTTCTTAACTCTTGGGCTGTTGGTTGTTCCTTGCTCAGGTAGTATGGTTGAACCAGGTACTTCTGAAGAGACACTATCAAACAGCTTTTCTGCAAGAGAAAGTGGAATTAGTGTCTCTGTGTGGGCTTATTTTTTGTGATGGGAAAAAAAGTACCATGCCTACAGAATATTTCCATGTGCAGGCATTTTGTTGCATCTGCCTTCATCTGTCTTCTTCTGTCGTGTCCAATTACAGATCATGGTTTTCAAGTCCAGACTGATTTCACTTGATAAATTGCTTCTTTCTCGTCTTGAATTTTATACTGACTGGTTCCACAGCTTCATACCTCGGGTTAGAAGAGCTGTTCTGCAGCAGACTAGGGAGCAAACTTGTTATAGTCCATACTGTATATTCTGCAGAATTGTTTTTTCCCCTTAAAATAGCCTTATATTGCTAAACCAACTCACTAACCTGGCTCAGCGTGAAAGCAGTTTTGTGGTGAATGCTGCTGGAAATGCAGCTCTTGGAATGACTGTCATTTTAATACAGAAGCAGACCTGTGGTCCTTGCTGGAGTATCTGTTGTCCTACCACCCACCACCCCCTTCTCCCCCCCCCCTTTTCCCCCTCTTCATTCCAAAAGCTCTTTAGAGCCTTGGAATCCCTGTGACAAGTGATGAACAATGAGCCAGGACTGTGAAAAAAGCGAGTGTGAATCTGCTCAGATTTGGGGTGAAGTAGGTTAGAATCAAAATCTGTATCCTTGCACTGTCTTTGCAATGCCAAAGAGCCTTCTGCTGGGGCTTTGGCAAGTGGAGGCTCCTAAGGAAGTGTCAGCTCCGTGCTGCTGCCAGGCATGTGTTCCCTCTTAGATGCAGCAAAGATTTGCTTCTGCTACAGAACAGCTTTGGACAAGTGATTTACTCTCTGCTTGAAACTTATGTGGGGTGGGTTAAACTACCTTGTTTTGTGTGGTAGGATCCCACCCAATTAATGCATTCTTCCCAGTAGTCCTTTTCCTTGGCTTTGCACAATAGGCCAGATGCTGATAATTCCTGTGAGAGGCCATCCTTAATTTGGTTCCCCTTCCAGTGCAAAGCATTTAAGACTATGTTCATGCAACACAGTCAGCAAATACCCCAGATAGCTGAGCCCAGCCATATTCACTGCAAACCTAAATTCATCAATGTGGAGGTTTTACCCTGATGATTTTGCACACCTTCTGCACCCACTGTTTGCTTGGGTATCTTGATCCTCCACAGTACAGTGTTCTGCCCATAAGTTGTCTGTGCATGATGAAAGCCCATCTACATTCCTAGCAGCTGTCTCCTTCCAAGCTGTCACAAGCAATTGTTCTTGGTAGCATTTTGGAGATGTCATTATCAGTGATCATGGGAAAGTAACAGATTAATAATAAAAGAGAATTGTCATAGAAAGACCTTCCTGCCTTTACAGTTAGATGTGATAGTAAAAGCCATGCAGAAAATGAACCTCACTGGAAAGAAAGCATTTGGCAGAGACTTCTTAATGCCTCTTCCTCCTCTTCTGGCAAAAGAATATAGTCACAGACCCCCATCTCTAATCCTGTCATTATTTACATTCCTTTGCTTCCTATGCTATATGCACACCTGGGTGACCAAGGCCTGTTGCTGGTGTATGGGTGTGAAGTAGATGGGAGTAGGAGCTAAGCGATGGGGTGTATGATGGATGAGACACTTCAGTCTGCCTCTGCTGCCCTGTTCCCCTGTGAGTGCCTCCAGTACACACAGGAGGAAAAGAAAAATACTGAAAAGTAGAATTTTGCTTAATGGTGTGTGTCTCAGTGTGTGTGACAGTACAGGTGGGAGTCATCATGCTCTGTAGCTCTCTCCTTTCTTTCATGGGCACGTTATGTAGGTAGGTCTGTGTTCTCTGCAGCCATTGCTCAGCTCACAGGAGTCTTTGCCCAGTGTTTGTACAGGAGAGGTCTTGGCATAGTGCATCTCCCTGAAGTCAGGCAAAGAGTGGGTGCACCACTGGAAAGCAATTAGTGCCAGCTGCTGGTTAATCACAACTTGGAATTCATCAGGTGCTCCTAAGCACTCAGGCCCTATAGTGCTGTGTACCCTATAAAAACACAGCTTAGACTATCATGAAGCATAACAATGCTCTGTGTTACTGTCTAGACATCACTGTTCTCTGAGTTTGATTTGAGGTAGGCTGGGAAAGGAAAGGATAGAGAAAATGAGAGCTCCAAGTTTTGTCTTATGAGCTCCTTTTTAGTTTGGGTTGGATTTTTTTCCTTTATCGTCTGAGGAGTAAAAGTGTTTGCAAGCATTAATAAAAAATATCCAAAGGTAGAGACATCCCTCTTCAGTGAAGTTTTCTTCAACTAAAACCAGAGGTCCCAATGTAACTCTATTGCCTTCAGCAAGGTTATGACAACAGCAGCTTCAGTTCTAGCTTGTTATAAGCTATGGTACCAAAACATCCTTTCCTCACTGCTCTCACAGCCCATTTGTAGCATGTTCCTGACAGTGATGTTTGCACCAAGCACTGTGCTGAGTTCATTGCTGGTTCTGCTTGCCCACAGCATGGATTTACAACTGCTGTCTTGTGCTCATAGCACTGCGAGCACCATCCCTCTTTGCAGTTGATTTGCCAGTGCCCTGTTGCGATTGTGGGCTGAGGCTTTTACTTGCGGGATGCTGGTTATTGCCCAGCTGCTTCGGACACTGCTGGTTGTGGCTTCCTGATGGATCAGTGTAATGGTTCACAAAGGAGGTGTGAGGTGGTCTCATTTCTCTCTGCTCAGCCACAAAAGTCAGCATGGATATGTAGAGTTCTGTAGTGAAACCCCCTTTTTTTAAGCAAGGTTGGTGAGCTATTGTCACCCTGAAATAGCAAAACCCATCCTACAGATATCACCAGTGTTGCTAATGGATCAGTACAGAGTCCCATGATAAAGCCCAACCATAGCTGTTTCTGGTGACTATTTATAAGGATGGGAACCCCAAAAACTTCCACTGAAACTTTGTTACTTTTTCCTCAAACTTTTTTTTTTCTCTTTTTGGTGCTCTCCTATAGCTTCTCCAAACATTAAAATTTGAATGCCTGTTGTCAAGCCCTTCAAAACTAAAATCTCTGACACATGAACTGGGAATCTCATTTTCCTGTGGATTCCTGATCTTTCTTAGTTTGGATGGTTGTAACTTCAGGGAGTTGTTAATTTTCCTGGGTTTTTTGCTTTCCTGTATCAATGAAGGCAAAGCAGAGCCTACTTTACAGAAAACAGTACTTGTTTAGTCTGCCAAAGAGTGTCAGATTTTGGATTTCTTCTCTCTTACAGCTGAAACTAACTGCCCTAGGCTACTCTTTTATTACCCTAACTGCAGTAGAAAATATAGTCCATACAGATGTTCATAAGTGTTTCAGTGCTGAAGTCTGGTGTCACTGGGAGAGGAGACAGGATACCATCCCTTCTTGATAGGTCTGCGTGGCACTTCACAAGCAAGAGCTGGGGTTTGATGCATACAAACAGATAGTAAAACCAGCTTATGTGTAACATATGAAGAGCTATAGAGCAAGGGTAGCTCACAGCAGAAACTGCTGTATGTCCTGTGTGCCTGACTGCTTCAGCAAGCAAGGGGCACTTTTGAATACTTTCAGACATTCAGAAGTGTTCCTAGAGCTGGGGTCTAGTTGGATGCCTGATTTGGATAGATTCTATGGCCAAGAAAATGCTATACTTGCATTTTTTGTGGTCGGAGACTAGTGTCTTGATCATAAAGCACTAACATTCCATCATGTGTTTCTCTTTTCTTATAAGATGAACCTTAGCCAAAACTGAAGAGTACATACAGTTTGAGGGAACTGCAGTTGTTTAGCCTGGAGAAAAGTGGGCTTGGGGAGACCTTATTGCTCTCTACAAATACCTGAAAGGAGGGTGTAGTGAGATGGGATTGATCTCTTCTCCCAGGTAACAATCAATAGGACAAGGGGAAATAGCTTCAAGTTGTGCCTGGGAGGTTTAGACTGGATATTAGGAAAAATGTCTTCATGGAAAGGATTTTCAAGCATGGAACATGCTGTCCAGGGAAGTGGTGGACACCCTGGAGGTGTTTAAAAGAGGTGTAGATGTGGCTCTTAGGGACATGGTTTAGTGGTGAATTTGGCAGTGCTCGGTTAATGGTTGGACTCAATGATCTTAAAGTTCTTTTCTAACCTAAATAACTATGATTCAACAATACACAAAATAGTTCACCATGGGCTGAAAATGCACATGAAACTATGAATGCTTTCTGAACTGATGGTCTTTGCACTTTTAGTCCTTGCTGCTTTCAACATTTTCTGTTTTTCCTTTCTTAGCTGCAGATGAGGCTTCTGAAGGGCCCAGAAATGCCAATTTAGGAGGGAAACAGTGATTTTTGTAAAAGGCTCTCATGAAACACAAACCTCCACCTTGAGGTTCATCTGTGTGATGCTTGCTTCCATTTTCCATCTAGTGAGACTACCAAGTATTATGTACAGCCAGTCCATGGCTGCTGAGCTCCTGTTGTGCCTCTGCTTCTGAAATTCAACATTTGTGAAGTTTACGATTATCTTTTAGAAGTGTAGCTTCCTCCTTGTGACCACCAAGTGGTGCTCTACGCTGTACCTTGCAGCAAGGCAAGCTGTTGACATTTTGGGATGGGGGTTTAAAAAAAGCTCTGAGATGAGGAGGAAACAAGAGCCTTTCCCCCGCGCAGTGGTTGTGCTTCAAGGACTACATCTTGATGCTGTGGCTGCATGATGATTGATGTAGCTTGGTGACGATCAGATGTGATAAGTAGTCTTGGCACTTTCAATTTGGATGTTGAGCTTGGCTGCCTGCTAGGCTTTGGAGCTACAGAGATGGCTATCTGCTGCTTCAAAGCTAAATCCTGGCAGGTGTCTTTTGATTTGGTTTGTTAAAAATCCAAGAAGCTTTTAAAAGCCTTGTCCCAACTTGGTTTTTCAGAGATAAAAATCAAATCCCTGTTTTCTCTTGGCTGCTTTTTCACCCTGTTCATCTAGGGGAAACCTTTGTTTCATGTTCCTCTTGTCTGGTGTGCTAGCTGTTGAATGTTTTTGCCGGAAAGGTTTGGAAATGTTTACAGCTGTGTTACTCTCAGCAGAAGCAAAAGACCTAAATTAGTTTTTTGTTTCTTTGTAGGTTTCCTGCAAGAACTCTCTGGGTGTCATTCTCAGGTTTACAGAAGCTGTATATTTTGTATGAAAACATGCAGTCTGATAGAGAAAATTCTTATGCTGATTTGAAATGATGGGCACATTATAAAACAGAAACTGCCTATAAAATACAATGGGAATTTAAGGGGTTAACAACATCCCTGTAAGACCCATTAGATTATCTGTGTGGTATAATTGCAGGAGTGATCGTTCCTTTCCAGGTACTGAAAGCTATGGTATAGCAGGATGATGCAGCTAAATTCAAATAGCAGCTCATCTGTATGAAATGCATTGCTGGAATGGTAAGGTGGCAAGCATGATTGTTTTGTCTGGTGAGCTGGAAAAGTCATGCAGTGTTTCAGAGGAAATCCTTGAATTAGAAAGAAAAGGGATGCCATGGTTTTATGACTTCACAGAATCACAGAATCCCGAGGGTTGGAAGGGACCTCAAAAGATCATCTAGTCCAACCCCCCTGCAAGAGCAGGGTAACCTAGAGTACATCACACAGGAACTTGTCCAGGTGGGCCTTGAATATCTCCAATGTAGGAGACTCCACAACCCCCCTGGGCAACCTGTTCTGTGGGAGTGCTCTATCACTCTCACAGTAAAGAAGTTCTTCCTGATGTTAACGTGGAACCTCCTATGCTCCAGTTTACACCCATTGCCCCTTGGACTTGCACCGATTTCTCTAGGTATTTCAGTTTGTGAATGAGAGGCCAAAGGAAGGAGGCCAGCTTCTGCTATCTAATGCAGATTGGATAGCCACCAACTAAATAGCTTCTCCACAGTTCACCAGTTTCTTTCTTGGGTGTGTTGTGGAATAGCTGTGCCAGAGTTCTGTTGCATCCCACAGTGGAAAGGAGAAGAGTGAAGTAACACCTGCTTTACTTTCAGCATGTATGATATGTGCAACCCATCAGGTATCCTACTCAGCCACTCCATGTTATTGCAGTGTCTGTAACCTATATGAGGTATGAATCCAACATAAGGGGATATCTAGAAAACAAATGTTGATTTGGCTGGATTGTTAGTTTTTAACATAGTCTTAGGCCCCTGGCTGAATGAGCTGCTCAGATGCAAGGTGATGGGCTCTCCCAGCGTGAGTATACATCAGGAGGGAGTTTTTTACAGGGCTGAGTAGAGCTTCATGTAAATTAGATAAAATGCATAAATATTATGGGCTTTTTTCAGCTTTGAAAAACTAACTGTGAGAAATTTGAAGCATGTGCGTATTCCAGATACTATCTTTTCATGGTGGGTAGCTCCATTAGTAGATATTAAATAGCTCAAATGCAAATTCTGGCTCAGGAAGTCTTTGGTAATGAAAAGCTGCGAACAGAGACTGTCGGAAGACTGGCTCTGTGGATGTGCCCTGCTCTAGCCTTTCTTCAGCATCTGTGGCTAGTTGTGGTCAGAAATACAGCATGGGCAGAATGGGCCTTTGGTTTGATCCAGTGCGGTCATTCTTGTGTTGCAATTTTAGATTCTAGCAATGGAATATGGCTTTTAAATAGTTATCTCTCCATGTGTTAACTGTATGGTCAGCTTTGGAATAGACTGGTATCTGCTCTAGTGGAGAATCCACAGGGATTTCCTCGGTGTCACGTTTATCTGCTCTCACATGAAGTATAGGCTGTGCTGTCTTCTTTTCAATACTGAATTAAGTCCTCCTTGGTCAGGCCTTTGTCTCATGTTAATCTGTTGTGATGGGAGTGCTGGTATAAACCTGCTGAGAATCACTACCATCACCACTGTTTCCCTGCACTTAAGAGCCAGTATGTCAGCATGTATCAAAGTGAGAGACTTTTTCTGGAGGAGGGGCCATATCAGTCTAATTGGGCTGGAAAGCAGCACCCTTGCAGAGTTGTGAAAGGCTTAGTGAAAGTTAAAAATAGAACCAACTTATTGCTGCCTCTGAGATTGGAAATCAGGGAAAACAGTTCCCACTTTAGATGTAATTAGTTGAACAGAAAGCACTATAGTTACGTATACTCAGATATTTGTACATATGCACATGCTTTTTTATATTCTGCTATTAGGAAGCAAAATAACATTATGTCCCACTAATGCATTTGACAGTCTTTTCTGTTAGAAAACAGGCACAAGTTTATTCATTTGTTCTGCCTTTGGAAGTGGTGCTCACCTATAGAGATTTATGAACCTTCTGTCTTGTTGGATCTCTCCTGATGTTGCTTTTGTTTCTCCCTGGCCAGAGGGTGAGGAAGAGGATGAAGAGGAGGAAGAAGAAGAAGAGGAGGAAGAGGAAGATGAGGAGGACAAAGACATAGATTTGATGGATGAAAGCATGGAGGGTGACACGGAGCAGCCAGGTTTCACGTTTCCAGGAGAGACCTCCCAGGAGCCCATAGCTGGCCTGGAAAACCCTGTGGCCCAGCTGGCTGGGGTGTCTTACCAGGTTCCTGACACCATCGAGTGGGAGCAGCAGAACCAGGGTCTGGGTAAGACAAAATGCCCCTTCTTCCTTTACCCTTAGAAGAGGATATGTCTCCTGCTCTTCACTTTGCATGAGACAGTCCCTCGTGCCAGAAAGTCTCATAGCTTGGCTCTCAAGCTAAACACAGAGCGGGTTCATTTCTGAGGAAAGCCCATCCACTAGTGGTAACTGATCAAACTGGGATGGGTCCCAAGCAGTGTGATCTGAGTTTTCATTTTGGGGAGAGTTGTTCTTAATACTCCAGATCTGCTCCTTTGTTCCTAGAGCTTAGTGTTGTCTTGCTTCATGGGTGGGCAAATAAAGAACTTCTCAGGTGAGGGTCCAGAGGAAATTTCAGTTCCCTTTGGCTGAGATGGGTTAGTGCAAGGACACATCCTCTGAGGATAAAGCAATAGATGAGTTCCTGACAAGTCTGTTTGCTATTTCAGCAACATCTTTGTAAGTGCCACTCTTCTGGCTTTTTTAAGGACTGTACGGTCCAACCAAGCGACCGTATGCTGGCAGTGTTAGGCAAGACAACCCTTCCAAGCCTCTATAAAGCTTTATACTGTTTATCCCCACTGCATATATAAGCACTATGTTTAATGACTGGACTAATTTATTCCACTTATAAAGAGCTTATCAGTGTTTATATGTGTGATGTCCATCTGATGCAAGTCAAAGCTGATGTGGGACAAGGTAGAGGTTAGAAGGGAACTTGCCCAGCTTGGCTAAGGTCACTGAGATAATTTCTCAGCATACTCAATTTCCAAGCCAAGCCCCAACAAAAGCACTTGAATTGGTGAGAGCTGAACCTCATCTATACAGAAGGTCTCTGTGTCTCACTGTTACAGATCTACCTGTTTTGAGAATTTCATTAAATAAAAAAACCCCCAAAGTCTTTTATAGGCGGTGTTATAAGAACTGTCACTTCCTCTGGTTGTTTAATTCTGGCAGTTCTCCCCCCTGTAATGCTGTTTCTTTGCTTTAGTGTTGTTAGCTTCCTTTGAATTGAATCAAAGAGCATATTTCAAAAACTCCATGGGAAGGTTCCTTCTTGAGGGCAGATTGAGTTTGCATCAGGTCTGATATCTTGCTGTCCCACTAACTCTTGCTTGAAAATCATCATATGGAATGGTTGCCATGTCTGATCTGTTTAATGAGTACTGTTATCCCATGAGGTTTGACAGGAGCTGTGTGAGGGGAATAATTCTAAGGTTGGCTTTGACAAACTGGATTAAAGAGGTATGTAACAGCACTCAGATGAAAAGTATGTAAGAAACAGGATTATGATGGGTGTTGCATCAGCAGCTTTGTGTTCTTACTTTAGTAATTTCCTTGGTAGAGGATCTTTGTGGTGTCTTGAGAGAAAACACGAGAAGAGTGGTGTATTTTCTGCACTCAGGAATGCAGTGGGCTGGCTTGGTGAGCTCTGTACGATTGCTAGCAATAGTGAGAAGTTAGCATCTAAGGCTATTTGCCTGGTTCAGGGTTGTAAGTACTGGGATGAATGGCTTGACAGAGCTTCACCTCTGAATCAGTCAGGCCTGGCTAAGGCTGCCAGTGTTTTGTAATGTGTTTAAGAGAGGCAGTGTTTTGCAGACTCTGAGGTATGTCCCCACACACCAGACATCATATCGTGCACTATGGAGGAAGATGGCACTAATATCTCTCTTCAGGAATCTTTGTGCATTTAATATCCTAGGTAGGGTGGCTGATGTAGTGCCATCAGCTTGAGTCCCTGGAGGGCTCTTGACAGCAGTTCTGTTCTGGAAGAGGGGACAGGGCATGGCTGGTTTGTCTAGAAGGATGTCTGGAGACTGCTGAAGGTGCTGTTTGTTTACGACATTGGCTGTTGCCATGAACTTTGGGGCTATGTAGGAGGTTGTTCCTCAGGCACAGCTCTGTTCATAGCTGATGCAGGTCTGAACTAGAATTATAGCTGTGTTTCCAGTCTTACTATGTTTGCTGCTGTAGGAAGAGGCTTGGGGTAGGATATGCCTATCAGATATGTTGGTAAATGAGGCAGGTGAGAAAGCAGTGACCAGAGGCTGAAGCTGTCCCTGGTGTGCAGTAAACCTCTCTGACTAGAGAGGCTGTAATAATTGCACACAGAAGATAAGCAGGCCTGGGCTGTGAAACAGTGAGGAGGTTTAACACTCCTTGTGTAGCAGCATCTGTATGAAAGTCCTTGCTCTAGTGCAGAGCCATGCTGGAGGGTGCACTTTGCGATATCTATTCTAGAGACCTGCTTCTGAGCATACGGTTCTGGTTCAGTTTCTGATGTTTGATATTGCATCATCCTGCAACCTTCATCCTCTACTACCTTCTTTCTTTCTTAGATCTTGGAAAGGCCATCTTTCAAAAAATTGCAGACGTGGAATAAATTGATTTTATGGCAGAAAGGAATTTTTTCTCCCTAACTTATGTTTTATTGAACCTTATGTAAATTGGAGGAGCCCTCTGTGAAGCCTGTCAAGTTGGGTCAGCTGCAGAGTGCCGAAGCTGCGCATGTGATTGACTGGGCAGACACAAATTTCTGCATTGCCTGGAAGTGCCTGGCAGGATTATGTGTTACTAGATTTAAATGGTTTGGATTGCCTTTTATTTTTAAGCTGTTGCAGTCTGTAGAGGCAGCTGTGAGGGAGAGGATGAGGCTGTGGCTGAGCTGAGTTCATCTTTGGTAGTTAGATGGGATTTCTGTGCAATGATGTAGTAGGTGACAAAAGAAGGGACATGGTGGGATCAGTCTCTCTGCTTGTGACTCACCCCTCTTATTCTACAAGGTAAAAACTTATGCAAAGAACCGTTTATTCTTTTTATGTCTAGACAACCTTAATGGCCCTTTGGTACGGTTTCCTTCCCCATCTACAGTGCTCCTAGGAGGAAGGGAGATTATTTATGTTTGAGAGGCACAAAGAAAACTGAGGGCTTGCATGAGCTCACACTGAAAATCTGAAGCCAAACAAAGAGCATATCCTAGGTTGAGGGAACCCAAAAGGTGTTGCTTGCTGGGAGTGCATGTGGAATGGGAGATGCTGTCACATCTCCATGTGGTGCTGGACTCCTTTTCTCTGAAGTGCTGCAGCAGTAGTGTACCCCTTCCACTCTTCCCAGTTTGTGACAGGTGGGAGTTTCAGTCCTGGTTCCTTGGCCCAGGGTGCATTGGCACATGCTGGGCTACTGCTGTGTCCATATCTGTGTCCAAACCTGGTCCTGGTTACATGTTTATGATATATGTTAGGGAGAACAGGAAGGGTAGAAAAAGTGTATAGCTCCTGTCAGCAGGAAGTAGATTGTTAAGAACAGAAGAAACCTCCTGAATGTGACAGTAGGTCAGAAGACATGCCCACCTGCTTGAGCACCTGGAGAGATCAGATTCACTGTGAAGGGCTTGTAAAGCTTTAGATCTACTGGACACATGCACAGATTATTTATCTTTAAAACCCTTCTTCTTCAAGTGATTTTAATTCCTTTGACATCTATTTTTTTAAGTGCTTTTCTTCTAAAGCTAAAATCAACTTGACTGTAAGGCAGCTTCATAACCACTGAATGTCTCCAGACACAGGCCCTGAAGGGGGGAGCTGCAGCTCTGAATGCAGCTGGGTTGGGGCACTGTGCTCCCACCTGCCTCAGCCCATGGCGTGTGTCTTTGTGCAATCTGTGCTTCCCTTACTTTGCCAGATAGTGCTGAGATGTGAGGAATTTCCCATCTCGTGCATATGAAATACAGTTTTAAGGGGGAAGTTGTTCTGCTTGACCTAGGATACAGCATAGGAAAGGAAGACCTGAAGAATGATAATGGTACCCAGCAGAGTAGGAGATGAGGGCACACCATCTAAGCAGCAAACTTTTACAGCTGGCATTTTCCATTTTGAAAATACTTCACACATATGTCTTGCTCCTGGGGATGCATCTCTCCTCTACCCTTCAGAATTTTGACATTTTATGCTAAAATCTATAGTATGGAAGAGCCTAGAAATATCGGAGTAGCTATCCTCAGGTCAGTTGTTATTGACTTTGCTTGGTCTGATGGCGTGACACACTGCAAATCCCTAGAAAGCAAGTAACTTGATCCACAAACAGCTTGACAGAGCAAGAGACAGTTTGGGTTTTTGTAGTGGTCAGTGATGAAATGCTGGAGAAATAGAATCATTAAAAATATCAATTCTGGGAAGTCAGCTGGACCAACATTAACTCCATCTGAGCAAAAGCAGTTTATAAGCACCAGTAATGAGGCTGTCAGTTTTACAGTCCATCAGCTGACTCTCTAGCCAGCAATATTTAGATTAAAAGTAAAGCAGAAGGTTGGTATTTGTGCCTTTATAAAAAAATTGATCCAAAAGCTGTTTTACAGCCTGTATCTCTGGAGAAGGGATGTGGACCAGTTGGAGCAGGTCTAGAAGAGGGCCATGCAGACGCTCAGAGGGCTTGAGCACCTTTCCTGTGGAGACAGGCTGAGAGAGCTGGGCTTGTTCAGCCTGGAGATGTCTCTGGGGAGATGTTAAGAGCAGCTTCCAGTGCCTAAACAGGTGACAAGAAAGCTGGAGAGGGACTTTTGACAAAGGCATGTAGGGACAAGACAAGGGGGAATGGCTTTAAGATGAAAGAAGGTAGATTTAGATTAGATATCAGGAAGAAATTCTTCCCTGTGAGGGTGCTGAGGCACTGGCCTAGGTTGTCCAGAGAAGCTGTGGCTGCCCCATCCCTGACAGCCTTCAAGGCCAGTTTGGATGGGGCTTGGAGGAACCTGGTCTGGTAGAAGGTGTCCCTGCCCATGGCAGGGGGGTTGGAACTAGATGACTCATAGGGTCCCTTCCAACCCATCCTATGATTCTATGACTTTGACCTTTCTCTACTTGTTTAATGATTTGTATGTGGAGAGTTTTATTGATACGTGGCTCAGAGAGCGAGGCCATGAGGATCAGATGCAATTAATGAGACAGTAACTTTCCATGTAACAAGGTCACGATGTCCTTGAGCGCAGCTCCATAAAATAACAGGATGCAGAAACAGAATCTAACTAGTTCAGACTAATCACAAAAATCCCTGGTATGTGGAAATAAGGGTGGCACTGACACTTAGCAACTAACCAATAGTGAGCTTAGGCTTTGCAATATGTATGAACCTCATTATGAACGCTATATAATCTGTAACCACGTAATCAATAAACTGAGACTTGTTGATCATCATCAGATGAGCTTGTCTCCTGTCGTCTACAACATTTGTATGTAAGTTGTCTGTGGTAGGCAAAAAGTTAACTGTTCAGAGAGCATCAGAGGGGTGGGAAACTTGGGATTTCTGGGAATCATAGAATCATAGAATAGTTAGGGTTGGAAAGGACCTTAAGATCATCTAGTTCCAACCCACCTGACATGGGCACGGACACCTCACACTAAACCATATCACCCAAGGCTTCATCCAACCTGGCCTTGAACACTGCCAGGGATGGAGCATTCACAACCTCCCTGGGCAACCCATTCCAGTACCTCACCACCTGTACAGGAAAGAATTTCTTCCTTATATCCAATCTAAACCTCTGCTGTTTAAGTTTTAACCCATTACCCCTTGTCCTGTCACTACAGTCCCTAATGAATAGTCCCTCCCCAGCATCCCTGTAGGCCCCCTTCAGATACTGGAAGGCTGCTATGAGGTCTCCATGCACTCTTCTCCAGGCTGAACAGCCCCAACTTTCTCAGCCTGTTTTCATATGGGAGGTGCGCCAGTCCCCTGATCATCCTCGTGGCCCTTCTCTGGACTTGTTCCAACAGTTCCATGTCCTTTTTATGTTGAGGACACCAGAACTGCACACAATACTCCAAGTGAGGTCTGACAAGAGCAGAGTAGAGGGGCAGGATCACCTCCTTTGATCTGCTGGTCATGCTCCTTTTGTTGCAGCCCAGGATACGGTTGGCTATCTGGGCTGTGAGCACACACTGAAGCCAGCTCATGTTCATTTTCTCATCGACCAACACCCCAAGTCCTTCCCCACAGGGCTGCACTGAATTTCCTTTTTGCCCAACTGTGCCTGGGATTGCTCCCATCCAGGTGTAGGACCTTGCACTTGGCATGGGTAAACTTCATGAGGTTGGCATCAGCCCACCTCACAAGTGTGTCAAGTTCCCTCTGGATGGCATTCCTTAGCCTCCAGTGCATCAACCGAACCAAACAGCTTGGTGTCATCGGCAAACTTGCTGAGGGCACACTCAATCCCACTGTCCATGTCAGCGACAAAGATGTTAAACAAGACCGGTCCCAACACCGATCCCTGAGGGACACCACTTGTTACTAGTCTCCAGCCAGACATTGAACCATTGACCACAACTCTTTGTGTGTGGCCATCCAGCCAGTTCTTTATCCACTGAGTGGTCCTCTTATCAAATTGATGTCTCTCCAATTTAGAGACAAGGATATCATGTGGGACAGTGTCGAACGCTTTGCACAAGTCCAGGTAGATGACATCAACTTCTCCACCCCTGTCCATCAGTTCCATAGCCCCATCATAGAAGCCCACCAAATTGGTCAGGCAGGATTCCCCTCCAGTGAAGCCATGCTGGCTGTCACCAAGCACCTTGTTGTTTTTCATGTGCCTTAGCATGCCTTCCAAGCGAATTTGCTCCCAGATTTTGCCAGGCACAGAGGTGAGACTGACTGGTTTGTAATTTCCTGGGTCATCCATTTTCCCCTTCTTGAAAATGGGGGTTATATTTCCCTTTTTCCAGTTGTTGGGAACTTCACCTGACTGCCATGATTTTTCAGATATGATGGCCAGTGGCTTTGCAACTTCATTCGCCAGCTCGAATCAAAATAATTTTTCCCTGCTACCTCTTTTGTAAGTAACTGTTTATGCATTACAGGAGAACTGCAGTTGATTTAAATGGGTTCAAACCTAGTGAACAGTTTGTGGATCCTTATTTCTTATGATTGTTAAAGCAGATATTCTTTGTTGTACACTTCTATGGAGATCAAATTCCTCTACTTCTGTTCTGGTGGTGGCTGCTGTGACTCTAGCCCCCTTCTTAGGAGTACTTAAGTGTCTGTGAGAATTCTTAATTTAACAACCTTGAGCCAAGACACAGCAACTTAGCTTGAACTGCTGTGAGGACCCCAGGCTCCCAGATTATTTGTTAATGCCATAGTGCTTGCCTATCATCCATGTCTCAGGGTGAAGGACTCTTGCTATCCATGGCAAGAAAACATCAGGAGGTCTAGGGCAATTTACTAAGCCTTTAATTTTGATGCCTTGGGGCATGCAGTAGTTTGCTTTGTGCATTCAAAACATATGGAGTTGTTTGCAGTGACAATGACGTTTTTATCTTGAGGCATACAGGGTTGTGACTATTTGAATGTATGGTTCCAGTTGTCTAAGTAGAGTTTGTTATGGTGGACTTCATTTCTTTAAGATGTTGAATGAAACTATCGGTTGCTTATTTTAGGCCACCATTAATATAACAGTAGCAAACAGGGGAGGCTGATTTGAACCATAAACCTTAACAGAGGAAACCCCATTGTTATGCTCAAAATCTTGTTTTATGAGCAAAAAAGAGGCACACCTCTTGTATATAAACCCAATAATTTATTGCTAGTATAATTTAAATCTTAAGACTCTAATAATTATTAGTCCAGATCTAATTATAACAGGAAAAGGAATACTAATGCAGTTAGGATTATTGCACACATACTCCTTAGTTTCTGTGCTTTATCCTAGTATTGTGCTTGTTCTTGCTTCTGTGGCTCCTAAGGCATTATTCAAGTGTTTGTAGTGGGTCATCAATATCTGGAGTCTTTTGCGGGGAGAGATTCAGTGTTCACATTAATGGTTTCTTCTTTCTTACTTTAGGTTCCATTTGAAGTAATTTTTGTATGTTTGCTATCGTGCTTTTGCAACTTGCTCTTTCTTCATTGATCTGAAGTTCCAAAGTACATCTGACTTTACTATAAATGGTGGCTTTTATGTGTGTTAGGTACTATTTTTTGTTCTCTTGTTTACCCTAAACCCATTTTGTCCAGGTCTGCATTTCTGTAACTGATCATTGGTGTGTTGTTTATACCCACCTCTTTATGGAAATGGCAGTACCATGTAAGAAGGCTTTTGTGTTTTTGGGATAGCTTGTGAGAAGTCATCTGAATTTCCTGATTTTGCAGCATTTGTTATATGTATCCACCAACTCATGCAGATACTTCACACAGTGGAGCTTGGATCATCACTAAAATGGGATTTAAAGGTTAAAAAAGTGTGACAATGTAATTTTCAACAAGTAGCTTCCAAAATATAAACCATGCCTGCATTTCACATATTTTTGTGTGTAGGATCTTAGTTCTTACAATAATGGAAGGTCATAGAACTCCCGCACTTAAGTAATGACAACGCACTTGCATAATAAACACCCTTTTTGAAGGTGATTTTTTTTTTTTATGGCCATTTGCAGCTTTGAGTAGTTACAGAGGAAACAGCTCTAGCTATATTCCAGATCTGTGCTTGCAAATAATACTGCATAAAGCATGTAATGGATGCCACTGGTTAATGATTAGAGCTTTAAAGCAGAGTAGTGGAAGATGATGAATATTTGAAATGTCATTTTTACAGGAAGATGGGATTAATGCTTTTATGGGCAAAAATAGCCAGCATTAGGAAGACAGAAGCTGAGAGTTAGAAGTTAGTAGTATGTTCTTTAATCACTGCCCAAAATGGATCTCATTAAAGTATTGTTACAGCTTGTGTTACTGGAACATCAGAGTGCCTTTTAATCTTTAATGCATTTATCTTCTTAATTACCCTGGAAAGGGTATCCATGTCTCAAAGGTGGTAAGCAAAACCACCAAGAGACCAAATGACACCAGTGGTTTCATGAGGGGGCTTTTAGCAGAGTAAGGGTTTAAGCTAGGAGAATTAAAATAGTGCTTGGGCATTTCATGTACATGAGTACCTGCATTTCTTCCTGGGAAGGGAGTAAAGGATCACACAGAAGGTCACCATCCCAGTAGAAGGGGCTGAGTCCATAGAAATCCCAGGTGAGACAGGCTGGCAGGACCCAGGATCAGGAGCAGAGCCAGTAGATTTTTATTCCTGATTCAAAGTGCAGCTGCCTGCAGCAGTCTTGCCCTCTGTGGCTTTGCCCCATACATGGTTCTGGGAGTTCCGTTTTACGTATTGTTGGCCATGCGAGGTCTTATTATTTTTCCTGTCTTTCTGGGTTCTCAAAATAATTTATACAGTTCTTTGGTAGCTCCCCTTTCCCCTCCCGAGCAGTAATAAAGCTCCCATGATAGATCTGTGTCTAAATCAAGTTTCTGTTCCTTGTGAGGGATGTATGCTCTCTTTGGAATGACTTATTTTTTATCTGTTTTAAGAGATTGTTTGTGGTTGTGTCTTAATCCTGGAATGGGCTTATGTTTAATCAGGTTTGCCTTGTCAAAGGAAATATTACATCCACCTGCCTGCAAACAGCAACAGTCCCTGGCAGCTTGATGTGACATACACTGTTGTAATGACAGTGCAGCTCCCAGGAGAGAACAATTCACATCAGTGGTGGCTTTTTCTTTTCACTAACTTTTATCCCAAAGTGTTTGGGAATTCTATCTCTTTTTCTCTTTAATATTGCTTCTTTCTTTGGCCTGACTTGTTCCTACTTCTGCTCTGAAGCCAGCTGAGATAACAAGTCTTGCAGACCAGTCCTGCACATGTGCTGCAGCATGGTGTTCAGTAGTGTAGCGAAAAGCAGCCCCGTGCCTTGTGCTGGGACTTTAGACAATGGGACCTTCCCAGGGAATGCAGAACTTGGACAAGTCTAAGCCCCATAGTCCTGTCCTACTGTCCTACTCTTACCTTTCTTTATCCAGCACAAGACTGCTGTGCCCTCATGAACGAGGGCCATGCATTTTGAATGGGAGGAGCTAACAGTGTGTCTGTTCTGCTGTGAACTGGGATGAAGAGATTCAAGCCATGGAGCATGAACCACCAATGCATGGGATCACATCCTTCCTCTTGGAAGCACATTAAGGACTCGTCCTTTAAGCAGAAATCAAGATCAAAGGAAGGGAATAGAGATAAGTGAAGTAGAAGATGGGAGGGTATTTTATTGATTTACAGCTCTGAAAGCAAGTAGCTATCAGAAATAGGTGAAATAAAGCTGTTACGGTAGAAAAGAATGTATATACTTGCAATTTATCCAAAGGAAGGGAAAAACAGCAGGAGCCTTTCTATATGGAAACTTCCAGCAAGTAACTTGAGCCTGATGTTTTTGGTGGAGTATGTTGAGAAACAGCAGCACTATAACATCCTCAGATACATTACTTTGTAATAGCAGCTTTTCCATGAGGTTTATGCATCCAGTAAACCTGTGTTATACGAAGACTGGCTAAACCCATTTGTTGAGAGCCCTTAAGTACTGCCTCCAGGAGTTGTTCAGGTTTGGCTCTGCCTTTCCTCTCCCTGCCTGCAAAGAAGATGGGATGCCATCAGACAAGGTGTTAAACTGGAGTTACTGACTATTGCTGGGGGGAAAGAAGAGGTCCTGTCCATTCACAGCATTTCTGCCTCTTTTTGCCTCTTTTTTTGCTCATTTTGGAGCAAGGTGGTGTGAAGCCACAGAGCAATCCACTGCCAGTTTGTGAGGAGAGGGGGGACATTGGTCACTATGGTTGGCATTGGTCAGTATGAGAGGCCATAGCTAAGGTCTGGCTGATGGGGGGACCTTTCCAATGAATGGTGGGAGGCCCAGAGGGCTGCTGTCACTCCTGCATGCCCTAGTCCTCATTACTCTGCCATGCACAAATCTCCTGAAATACCTGCAGGGAGGGAGCAACAGCTTCTGTGGTGGAAATGGCTGTCTCCCCCCTCTGGGACAGGGGAGCCTTTGGTGATGGTTGTGTGTGGAGAGCGTTAGGGAAACTGTGCTGAATGGAACTGAAGTCTGTGCCATTGGTCACCTACAGTTTGCCTGGCAGACTGTGTTCATGATATACCATGGCTGAGCAAATTTACCCTTCTCAGACTGCAGGGGGGCACAGAAAGGAAGCCTGCAGCAGCATCAAACTCCTGGGCTTTCCAGAGTAGGACTCCTTCTAAGAGGGTTTTTGCCTGCACCTCCAGTTGCTCTTGCTGGCCCAAGAAAGCAAAGTTGGAAAATTCAAGCACATGGCTGAGTGCTTTTGGCCTTCTCCAGCTGTCTGGCTCTATTAAACCATTTTCTACAGCCTTTAGATGTAGGATGTGTCTACCTTGGAGCATGGCTTGGCATTTGCTGCTCCAAGTAATTTATCTTGTTTTTTTTCCTTGATTAAAGGATAAGGTCCATTAGCTTGTGCAGAGCTCTGTGCTGTGAAGGCTGGACTGCATCTGCTAACCAAGCACCATCTGGGTTTCTGCACAGCACAGTGAGGCAGGCATCCTTCTAGACTGCCAATTGCTTTGGTACTGTCTGTCCCCATGTTTGTCAGCCCTATTGTAATACAAATTGTAGTGATTTTGCTCTCTTTTTAATCAGCAATAATCCTGCTTTTCCTCATGTCTGCAATTTCAGTGTACACATGTATCACATCTCAGTGTGCTTTGCCTCTTCTGTCCTTCAGTTTATACATGTCAGAAAACGTGGCTCCATTTGGACAGAGGAGATGGTTTTCAGCCCTCTCTCCCTCTGGATTTTAGTAATCACTTAACTTGGTTGAATAACACAGGCAAAGCAGTAGCTTTCCCTGGGTGAGTTATCGATTTTTCTTTTATGTGCCAGTCTGGGTGTCTTTTGTCATATAAAAAGACTTGTCTTTATGTTGGAGAAATCACTTTTTTTTTTAATAGTGATCTGTACTATGGTGCAAAAGATAGGTTTTGTTTTAATGGCATTTCAGCCCACAAAAAAAAAAGAAGACAAACTGGAGTGAGGGAACGTGAAGGTTCATTGGCCTTGAATTGCCTCTGTCTTTCTGGGGATTTGTGTCGCAGGCTGATCATTTGGGTTA
Source organism: Melopsittacus undulatus (assembly GCF_012275295.1). Taxonomy (NCBI): domain Eukaryota; kingdom Metazoa; phylum Chordata; class Aves; order Psittaciformes; family Psittaculidae; genus Melopsittacus; species Melopsittacus undulatus. The sequence continues at coordinate 13,328,745 of NC_047530.1, forward strand.
AAATGTTGGCTCCATTGCAGAGCTGGTAAGAGAAAAACAAGAAAAGAGCTCATTGGGACAAGTAGCAGGGAGAGAGAGGGGAATTTATTGAGATGATAGTTTTAAAATATTCGTTTCTAATGAGAATATGGGTATGCTTTCTCTCTGCTTGGGCAGTGCAAAACGCAAATGACTGATACTAAACCTTCCTACCCTCTGGTGTTTGCTCAAATTAAGGCCACTTGAGGATCAAAGGAGATCAGGGCTCCCTTCTGGAAGGATGCTCCCTTGATATGTATACAAGTCCAGCTCTGCCTGAGAGTAAGTTAGGAACACGTATTGGAAATAAGTAAATTGCTCGTATTTTGACTGACAATAAAATAATTACCTCAAACCCCCAGCAATTGTTGTTTTGCAAAAATGCTGGGTATCAGCATTAATCACAGAGAGGAGTTGATAGCAAAAATTACTAGGGGCTTCTACTTGCTTTTTTTTTCCTCTTTTTTTTCTCTTTTTTTTTCTTTTTTTCTTTTTCTTCTTTTTTTTTTTTTTCTTTTTTTGAATAGCTCTAATCATCTAATCTAATCTAATGTAATAAAGGGTTTCGGCATGGCTGTTTCCTGATCACCTATCGTTTATTTTAGTATACTGGCAACACCTCTGTGCTTGAAACTTTATTAATGTGAAGTGAGGCCAGGAGATTCTCCAGCTTTATTCCTTTTCTGGGTTGCTTTCCCCACATCCCATGTTGCCCTTGGCCTGTTGAGACTGACCTTTTCATGCAGGTGTTTGCATGGTCTGATTTTGCAGGAGTGGATGCTCAGCTTCCTGCTTGTTTTTAGCAAGGGGCTCTATGCAATCACTGGGGCTGAGCTCCTCCCTGCTGGCCCACCCATTCTGCAGCCATTATATGTTTCCCTGGGGAATCCCCTGTTTTGTTTAGCAGTTTCCCATGCTTCGCTTCTGTCACTATCCCTGTAAGATGCATATGGTGGTGCATCCATCATAACAGCTTATGGATGCCCATGCCAAGGCAGGCCAGATGCTGCTCCAAGCTCCCTGTCAGGAACCCAGTCCTGGCACGCTTAACATTGCAATGGCCCTTCTGCACTTCTGCTGTGTATGTGAGTATGCTGGCATTTCTCTTTGCATGCTTCAGAACATGTCTTACACCAGTGGAGGATTTCAAAGGCCTCTCAATGGCTTCACCATACCATCCCATGGAACTGCTTCCCCTTGAGTTGCCCTGATTTTGTTTCCTTTCACACAGCTGTTCCAAACCCCATACTTGAGCACGTGCTTTGGTTTAGGTTTGAGGAGAGATCTTGGTGTCTGCCCTTGCAGTTTAGACAGAAGCTGTTTTTACCTTGTGTAAATGGGGGTTGCCTTTGCCCTGCTCAGTTCTGGCTTTCCTTCCAACTGTCAGTAAGCAAGTTCTAGGAAACAATGAGGTAGGATTCAGTACAACTATTCTGTCAGGAAAATACCTTCTTGGGTTTTGTTAGTTTCTGTTTCTGTAAGAACTGGTTAAATATAGTCTCTGTTTTTTGTTTGGTAGAAGATCAAATATAGAATCATAGAATAGTTAGGGTTGGAAAGGACCTTAAGATCATCTAGTTCCAACCCACCTGACATGGGCACGGACACCTCACACTAAACCATATCACCCAAGGCTCTGTCAAACCTGGTCTTGAACACCACCAGGGATGGAGCAGTCACAACTTCCCTGGGCAACCCATTCCAGTGCCTCACCACCCTTACAGTAAAGAATTTCTTCCTTATATCCAATCTAAACCTCTGCTGTTTAAGTTTCAACTCGTTATTCTTGTCCTATCTCTACAGTCCCTAATGAAGAGTCCCTCACCAGCATCCTTGAAGGCCCCCTTGAGATACTGGAAGGCTGCTATGAGGTCTCCACACACCCTTCTCTTCTCCAGGCTGAACAGCCCCAACTTTCTCAGCCTGTCTTCATATGGAAGGTGCTCCAGTCCCCTGACCATCCTCATTGCCCTCCTCTGGACTTGTTCCAACAGTTCCATGTCCTTTTTATGTTGAGGACACCAGAACTGCACACAATACTCCAAGTGAGGTCTGACAAGAGCAGAGTAGAGGGGCAGGATCACCTCCTTGGACCTGCTGGTCGTGATCCTTTTGATGCAGCCCAGGATACAGTTGGCTTTCTGGGCTGTGAGTGCACACTGCTGGCTCATGTTCATTTTCTCATTGACCAACACCCCCAAGTCCTTCTCCACAGCACTGCTCTGCCCAACCTGTAGCTGTGCCTGGCATTGCTCTGACCCAGTAGTATTAATATATAGTATTAGATTAAAATACAGTATTAGATCAAATGAATAGCCTCAATGAAGCAATGCTTTCTGGATATATGCACTCTTTAAGCAGAACATGTTCCTGTGAGTGCTATTTATGTAGACTATATTTTATTAAGTCAAATAATATGCTTTTGATTTAGAAGATGTTTTGAAGTTTAACACAAAAGGATCTAGTCCTCCCATAGACATCTTCTGCATTTAAATATGTACAGCTGTGTAATATCTGGTCTGGTGGTGCATTTGTTTGCCAGACAGAATGCAGGTCCATACTTCTGTACCCTTTGCTGTCTTTATTGTGGCCAGCAAATGTGTTCCTGATTGCAGCCTTCCTGGGAGACCTGTGTGGTCTTGTGCCTCAGGCTTATGTCAAGTTACAGTGCGTTAGCTGAAGCACAGTAGCTGGTTGTGCATGTGGGCTTGGTCTGCAGTGACCTTAAGGTGACATGCGATTGCCTGGCCACAGCAACACAAGCTAAGCCAGGTCAGAGCACTGTAAATTTCCCATAGGTTGGGAATGTGCCTGTGGCTTGTCTATTTGGCTCATGTATTTTGCACTGACCTCTTAAGTCACAGTTGCAGTGACTCTAAGGTGAATGAACCCTGTTCAGCCAGATGTTGTATGCTCTGGTACAACTGCTGTATGGAGCAAGAGAAGCAGATTGTTAATTTAGCAGATTGTTAATTTAACTTCTACTAGATAGAGGCAAGCCAAGAGCATTTTTTGTTAAGGTGCATGTCTTAATGGAGCAGATCAAGTCAGAATCCCAGCTAGCAAAACCAAGCATTCTTCAGGTGACTGGTCTGGTGAAGGCTGTGGTCCCACAGTGTTGGAGCTGCTGTGAGGTCTGTGAAGACCCTTCTCAGGGACTGTGTACCATTTTGCTTCATGCTTAGCAGAGCTGAATGTCTGCCCCCCATGTTTGATTTTAAACTGCCACAGGTGGGCTCTGACACCATCAAAGAGACAGAAATGCCTTCAGAGACAGCACAGGGCTTGGGATATAGTTCCATGGCTCTTTCCCCAGGTGCTGCAGGGGATCCTGTCTCTGGGGATGTCTCCTGGAGCTGTCACTGCAGCTGGGGGGAACTCCTGGGACAGTGCATAAACAGGGACTGGCACCGGTGCTGCAACACTATCCCTCCAAACCAGAGCTGGCGTATCTGAATCAGAGACATCTGCTGTAGGGAAAGCACACTTATGGTACTAATTGACAGCAGCAATGATTAGTTATTAAAGCTTGATTAGTCACTACTGTTTGGGCTCTGAAGTTAAATATGAGGGCTGAAAAAACAGGGGGACTCTTAATATACGCTGAATTGCTTCAAGTTCCTACCAGCAGTGACACTGGATATATTGCATAGTGTAGGTGGGCAGAAGAGTCCTCTTGTCCTCATCTGCCTGTGATGAACCAGGAGAGGTCCTGAGGTTGCTGGAATCCCTCCTCATGGCCTGATGGTCCAGTTGCTTCCTTCCTCTCCTCTGCACTGCTTCAAAGCAGCCTTTACTAATAGGGCTACCAGGTGATGAATACCGGATCCATCCTACCCTGTCCGAGGCCCTGGGTAGTGATGCAGAGGTTTTCTTCACACTCTGAGCTTGGGATGGCTGGTTGTTAACACTTACAGTAAATGTCTCTGCTGAGTCATGGTTAGAAAACAGACTTACTTATGCCTGGGTGAATAGGAAAGCATAGATTATGTTTCTGAAAGAGATCCTGGAGAAAATCTTGGGTACAGTCAAGTTCTAGGGGGAAATTTAGGCTGAAAATTATTTTTATTGTTAATCCTAGAATGTTTGGCTGGCAAACTGGGGGACTCTTGGAAAAGAGACAAATTTAAAGCAAATCTTCTGCTTCAGTTTCTTATGAGAGGAAGGGAAGGATGATACAGTAGGAACACTGGCCTGGTGGGATGCAGGAGAACAAAGGAACAAAGAGAAAAATAACTATAATTTTGAACCTAAACACTTGGTGCCATTCTGCCTGTCCATCTGTCTGGAAAAAGATACAGCAGAGCTGGAAAAGGTATGCGGAAGAAGAAGGATAGCCAAAGAGTAACCAAAAGGATAAAATAGCAAGAATAACCAGAGGATAAATGTGATTTTGTGCAAGGAATGTCTATACAGACCTGACCAAGGCTGGTAAAATCACAAGGGGTGTTGAGCAGCAGAGAGTGATTGTCCCCTGATACCTGATCTGGGAAGCATCATGTGAAACAGGCAGGATGAGGCAGGTTCATAACAAATTACACAAGACTTTGCTCAGTACGTCACTAACCGCGGGAGAGCACCTAATTGCAGATTGGTGAGGATGCTTGCAGTTTCTGTGTTTGATTTTCCATTTGGGTAAGCAGTTTCATAGGGGAAAAGTCCATCTGTATCTATCAAATGTGGAAATCCTGTGTCTGGCTCTGCAGGTCTCTGAGCCACAAAGCGCCAGGTGCCAGCAAGGTGTGTAAGGGGAGTGCTGCTCTATGATTGTCACATTCATAAGCTTTTCTTAGACAAATGCTGCTGGCCACCATCAGCCTTACTAAGCATCCAGACCTTGGGTCTGACCTAGACTTGGTGTGAGCTGAGCCTGGTCTTCTCATCTGTTTAATTACTGCTGGTGCTGCTTTTTTGTGTCCTTGAACAAATCACGCATTCTGTGCCTGAGTCCTGGTGTTCATAGACTGGACAGTATCAATGCTTCTGTGGTGGTTTGTTTGTTTAGGTTCTTTGGGCACATACTTCCTCTCTTTACATGCTTGTAGAGCATTTATTGCACCAGTGTGTCATCTCAGATGGCCTTTCAGCTTTCACAATAATAGAAGTAATTAGCCAGAAATTCCATCTCTTTATCCCTGTTTTACATTTTGTTCATGAACAAGATGTTGACAGTTGCTGAGACAAAAGTGTGTATATAGAAGCCTGACAAAGAGGAAAGCTGTGACCCCTGGATCATCCATGAATTGCTGCAGGCTGGAGAGTGAGGCAGGGAAGTATCAGCTGTGTGCTTGCCCTGCATTTAGGCTTTTCTGTGAGCATCCACCTTCAGAGATGGGATGCAGGGCTAAGCTGATCCAGTACAGCTATTCTTACATTCTCTTCCTTTGGCACAAACTTCCTCCAACAGCCCTTAACTATATGCCAGGGACATAAACCCCAGAAACTGTCTGGTTTGCATACCAGCAGTGGGATGTGACTCAGAAAGTAAAGGTACCTTCTAAGGTGCTTATCCTCTCAGTGTTGTCCAGATTTACCAGGCTCTCCATAAAACATTTTTGTGGTGAAATCAAGATGTGTGACCTTGTTGGTAATTTAACTCAGGGACCAAATACATGCAGCTGAGTACAGACATCACTGTAAGTCTGTGTCATTGCCTTCCCCTGCTGAGGACTTCACATATATTCTTTTGTAACTTGTCTGTCCAGCAGTTGTTGTCACTGTTGGTCTGAGTTAATTTCCCACTTGCAACAGGCAGGATCTTAGAGCTTCAATGCAGAAAAGCTGGTGCAATAGCATAGAAAGTAATGGCTTTTTTCAGCAAGGCACCAGATAGGTTTGCTTTGCTCTGTTTTGCAGGGTTTTCTTTGCTGTTCACAGATACCAGAATGGAAATTTTCTTGTATGCTGTGAGTTACCTGTGGATTCCTAAAGCTGGTTATGGGTCCAACAGCTCATATGGGAAATGAGACTTAAACTCCTGTATCCCTTTGAGTTGAAGTAAATGTGGACAAATAGCATTTCTCAGTCAAGGGACAGATTTATAAATCATGATTTGAGTTGACAGTTCTTCTGAGCCATTGATCAAACTCTTAACTAGGCTTGATCAGTAATTCTCTAAATCTGTCAACCAGTTCACAACATTATAGGATAAGGCCAGCAATTTATCTTTTGCATTTACGGCTAAATTTCAGATGTGCTCTGCAGTTTCATTGTTTTCTGTACCTACACAGAATTGCAGATTTTAGGCAGCCTGTAGAGGTTTTGTTTGTGCTTTGGAAAAGGCAGCCTTTACCTGAGAATTTTCTTTGCAGAGTATTTGCAGTTATAAACTAAAAAATTGCAGCTTATTCAGGGACAGTGCTCTCCTGACCGATGGACTGCGATACTTTTGAAACTGCCAAAAGAAATTTCTGATTCTCAACCTTTTCTTGGCTTTGTGTGTTTCTGAAATATACTGTTGGTTAACAATTTCCTCCTTAGAGAAGGCTATTAACATTGCCTTTGATATTAGAGCTTGCTCACTGACTTGTCTGTGTGATTTTGCAAGATATGTTGGAAGATAAGTGACTAGCCCCCTGCTTGAAGTGTGATGAGATGCCTGTGTCTTTCTCCAGGTTGATTACTTCTAGCATGAAATGTAGAGATTTATCTGTACACTGGGAGATATAAAATCCTGACAAAGGTCTCTAAATATTTTATAGTGCTTTCTCCTGCTGCTTCTTGTCTTTTTTGGCCTTTGTTGCATCATCTCACCTTGTGGGTGATGCCGTGTCCTACAAACCTTCCAGACTGGAGATGAGAGTCGCCCATGGTGAGTTTGGACAAAGATCTCCCATCTCCCCATTTTCTTGGGGTGCAAACGAGTCTCTGTGGGAGGGAGTATGTAGCTTGATGCATCCCATCATCTGACAAGGACCTGAAGGTCCCAGGAGGAGTGGCAGCTGCATGACTGCGCATGGGCCAACTCCCTCTGACCTGTGACTCTGTTGCATGTCCTGCCTGGTGGGCATGAAGCTGCTGGTCAGTATGGGGTGGATGCCTCCTGCCTGGTGCGTGGAGCCACGTAAGAGGAGATAGCTTGCAGCATTTATCTGCAGGCATGTATAAGGATTGAGTCATGTTGGAGAGGTGGTCATCAAGAAGAAATCAGGTTGCACGTGGCTGGGGCTTGTCAGTGCCTTCTTTATGACTGTCTCTGCAGAATTTGTCTTCTAGAGGACCTGATACAACATTTGTCAAGTCAACAGGAACCTTTTTGGCCTATTTCGTGCACTTTGGAAGCTGAGCAGTACAGAGTGGCCATCAGCATTTAGATAATAAGTATTTGCTGCTACTTGGAAAGTCAGTTAAGGTCTGAAGTTCTATCCAGATAATTTTGTGAAGGTTCTCTCACACAAAATCATTTCTTCATTATTTGAACAGATGATGGAAGCAAAATCTGGAGTTCCTTCAGAGATATTAATATCCCAAAATGTCTTCTTAGAGCCACATCATATCACTGTCCTAATCAGAAAGTGGTCTCTGTCCAGTTCCAATCAGGGTAATGCCCTTTTAGTGTAAGTGAATTGTTACAGATTATCTTGATCTGCTTGGAGAAACAGCAGATCCACTCATTTCTGAGCAGAAGGACTGGGATGGGGAAGGCCACAGCACTGGGTGCAAGTGCTTGGTGGCAGCAGCAAACCCCACAGAGACTGAAGTAATGTAGACATTAATTTAGCATGAACAGGGGTGTATATTAAATAAATTGGAAATGCAGGTAACAGATGATCTGAAGATAAATTAATCCTTTCACTTGCGGGGCTGTGCAGAGCTGTCTGGGAGGCAATGATGATTTTATGAGATTCGGTGGGTGGGAGCAAACTTCACCAAGATTTTTGGATATTAACTTCCCTGCAAATCTTCACCCATAAGTGTTACTAAGTGCTGCAGAGAAACAAGAGGTTTTACTTCTCTGCAGCCACTGGAACAGCCACTCCACAGCAATTAATATATGAGGACCCAGGTTGAAGATACAAGCCCAGAGGGATGTGCAGGTAGGGTTGGTGCTTGGTTTGGAGTTTATTCTGTCAAGCCAGGGCACCTCTTCAGGATGTGTACGAAATCTGAGGGGGAATCAGGAGTTCCTGGATCTAAGTGATGACCAGGTACTGTACCAGTTTGCTACACAGTGCTGAGTCCTACCAGGATAGTTTTACACCATTAGACCCATTAAACCAGCCTTACTTGGCTGGGGATTGAGTTTGGTCTCATGCTCTTTTGAAAAGCAGAACAAAAAATAGCTAGGTCCTACCATTATGCATATTTTGAAGCTGCCAATCTAGCTGTAAATGAAATTACTCCTCTCTTTCCAATCATTTCCCTTCAGTTTTTCTTGGTGTTTAAGATCAGCCATTTCCCTCTATGCCAGCTAAAAAGGGAGCTTCTCCACCTTTTGTCTACCAAATATATTTGTGGCTCCTTCATTTGGACAGCCCAGCATCAGACTGTCACATCCTGCCTCCTAGGAGAATTTTTGTCTGTTAAACTTGCTTTCTCCTTCAGCCAGTGAAGACTGAGTACCATTTTAGCTTGATTGCCATCTGGTGTCTGAGTCATTGTTACTGAGGGCTACCCAGTGGCTTTGAGTGCTCATTGCCTCATGGCACAACTTTCAGTAAGAAGCTTTGCTATTAACTGAATAGGAAGCATCATTGAGTTATTTTTTGTTATCACAGTAAAATAGGATGTTGGGTGAGGCAGGCAGAAGAGCTTGTCCCTGGTCTGAACCTCTTTGTGACAAAATGCAAATTCCTTTTCTCAGCTGGAACAGAATTGTATTTGTACTGAAGACATTTGAAGATTTTGCCCCTACTTTCTTCACTGGCTTTGGGTCTTCCTGCCTCCATTTGGCTGTAAATACATCCCACTGGTGCTTTCAGGTTTGGATTTCCACTCAGTAGAAGATATCACTGCTTCCTTATATTAAAGAACTGTTGTGAGTGCAATTAATAAAGTTGCAAAACTGAAAAGTAAGTGGAAGAGCTAAATATCATTACATAATGAGACCTCATTCAGAGTAAATGATGTGAAAAATGATTTCTTGCAAAGAATAACAAATTGCCATGGCTTTTTAGCCTAATTGTAGATGCTTGATTCTAATTTGTCATTTGTCATTTCCATGTTAATGAGAGGTTTAGACATAATTACAGCATTTATGGCAAACAACACATTATCATTTTCCAATGCTTGTGAATGCTTCCTTCTTTAGAAATAGAAAAGCTGCATAATTATCCTCATTGTGCCCCTCCAGGGAGGGCTCTACAAGTAATAATGTCCAGCTCCCCCTGCAGAACAGGTCTTGTGCAAGATGCTCCTCAAAGGTGGTTGATCTCATTAACCTTCTGCTTTTGGGGAGCTGAGACTCAAGAGGCATGAAGTAATTTCCTGAGGGCACTTGGCAGTGCTTCTGCTTCTGGATAGCATCTTCTCTTCATCACTCTTACGATGCAAAAAATGGTGAGAGCACCATTCTAGTTGGTGTTTAGTTTCCTGGTTTCCAAGGTTGTCCAGCTCATCACGGTCAGGGAGATGGTCCTCATGCCCTATTCACTGGCATATTGCAGAGATTTTGCTTGATCAAAGCTGGGTTTGACTGCTGTTAGTGGTGATGTGAGGGTTTTATGGGTTTCCAAGAGGATGTCATCTAAGGTTTGGAAAGTCCTGATATGATAAGCCTGTAACTGCTGTTCTGGAAAAAAAAAAGTGTAATATTTGTGATTTTCCCTGCCCACTGTGATTGTGGATTTCTATTGCACTGATAGATGTGATAGCTAAAATGCAGGATCAGGAGCTACGGAGCAGCTCAACCTGGGCTTCTCTCTATGGGGTGGCAAAAAGCAATTTTGAGAAGCTTTAGTGCACAGTAGGAAGGAATGGTCCTAGTGCATTGACTTGAGATGCTGGTGAACATGTAATTTCTCTGTGATGGGCAGCTGTACCATACCATCGTCTTCCACTGGCAAGCTTCATCTCAGAGCTACTCTGAATTTTGGCCAACATTGTGAGAGGAGCAACAAGCTGTGATAATGAGAAACTTTTGGCTTTCCAGTCTCAACTGTCTATGACCCCTTTGTCCCTGGAGCATGATTATTTAGCTTAATTACTTCCTCTTTGTAGATCTACTTCTTGTCCTGGTTTTACTAGGATTGACTAGGATTTCAGTAGGATTTGCTTATAGAGTACAATGCTGCTCCCTTTCAGCCTTTGCTGTAGCTGAATGAGCCAAGCTGTCTTTTGCTTTTCCTGTTAAGATAATGTCTGCTTTTGCATCTTAGCTCTGAGATCATCTGAGCATGTCTGTAACAAAAATCTCCCGTATGTGGCTTTTTATTACTAGGGAAGGTGAAAGTAACTCAGAGAAAAATACTGGGACACCAGCAATGTGGATATCCTTTACAAGTATCTTAAATGTCTGGGGAGTAGTGTGGACTAGAGATATGTACTAAGCTTTGGGGATGGACAGATCCCCCAGTGCCAAATATGAGACTATGATTCTCTGTGTTAGGATATATCACAAATTAGAGATTCACTTCCTCCAACTCCTCAAAGTGGGGCAAACTGTTTCTTTTTCACTTCTTTATCTTCTGAGTTCCTCCCTTTTGTAGACCAGGCTCAGGGCCCGGGAGATGGCATGTAATGTGTTTGAAGTGGAATAAATCGGTGGGCACTGCTTTTAATTATCCCAGCTCACGCTTCTTCACAACACAAAGCAGCCTGTATAGCCTGCATAGCAGAACAGACAAGGTGTGAGTGCTGCCAGAGCATTAATGCTAATCTGTGGACAGACAGCACAGTGCCTGCCATAAGCAGCAATCCCTTGCTTGCACGGCCTGTGCCAGCTACAGCTCCCCTGATCTGGGGAGTCTGAGTGCAGAGGAGGGAGCTGGAGGAGAGCGCTGAAGTGCAGTTCTGCTGGTATGCCATTTGCTGAAATCTTTGAGCAGCTTCTGCAGTTAATGCTTAAAACCACTTCAGCCTTTCCAAACGTGACATGTCCTGGGCTGCTACTTTCAAGTTGGCAAAATTCAAAGCACTGACACTTGTCTCACTCTGTTGAGAAAAAAGCTTCTCCATGGTAATAATGACATTACTGAGACTCACAAACACAAAATGGGATATTGGACCTCACTCCTGCCCACATTCCAGCCCTGTCTGGCTGGTGGCTCCAAGTTAGTTACATCTCCGTGGCATTCATGGTTTTCCCTGTCTGTCTTGCAGACCTGGATAGCCAAGGTGGGATTGAACAAGGTGATATGGACATATATAGGGTGGGCTAGTGGGAAGCAATGCATGCAGCAGTTGGCACTGGCCAAATCTTAGGCAGTTGTTTGTTACTACATCCAGTTCCTGGAGAAAGAGGGTGAAGAGGGCTGAGAATAAACTTCTGTACTATGAACGGGTCACTAAGAGCTCAGCATGTGACTTTGTGACAGCAACAGAGGAGAAAGTGCTCTCTTTGTTGTGTTCCTACAGAGACGTTCTCTTGTTGCTACGTTATGAGTCTTCAGCTTCTTGTAACAAAATCATCAGGGGAAATGGCCCGCACAGATGTGAAGCATTGGAGCAGGAGGGACTTCGTTGACTTGAGCCTGGCTCAGGTGTTTCCTTTGGTATGAGATGGGAGTAAATCACTGCCATTCAAATGATGTAGTGATTTCTGCTCAGTTTATATTGGTATAAGCGTGCATTTGCAGTGTCAGAGCAATTGCAAATTCTCTCGGAAATGAACTTAGACTGTGTTTAGGGCTTTTCAGCTCTTCTGTGGCCACATCTGTTCTTAAATCCACCTAGTGTTGGATAAGAAGATCCCTAGGCACCTCAGTAGTCTTGACTGCTTGGGATACTTGTCCTGTGGCCAGCCCAGCCTGGAGGAGAACAGGAAGAAGTCTTCTCAGTTCTTACTCTGACAATATGGTAGCACTTAGGATGCTGAGAGTGCAACCATTGTACAAGTGCTTGGGAACAATCAGAGCAGCTTTTTTTCCTCTCTGTACCATGTCCCTGTAGACCCCTGTGCTGTCACTGGCAGCATTTTCTCCCCTTACAGGTTTTCCCTTGGATCAGGGTGCTGGGAAACAAAACTACTTTAGTTGCAGTGGATGACCTATCCTGGGTGTGTGTTGAGATTTCCTGAATATATGCATGCCCAGAGAGACTCCCCATCCAATGGCTGTCTGAGGTCTGGTGGGGTGGACCAGCCAGACAGCTGGACATGCATCTCCCCATGCACATTGGGGTATGTCCGGGGCAGTTCCTCAAGAGCGTAGCGTCTGTCACTCTTCTGCAGCCCAAAGACAGCATCTAAAGGGGAAATAGTGATAGGATGTGAATGATTCAAACATTTTTGGGCTGAATGAAGCTGCTAAAGTTGGCTCCTATGAAAGCTCAGCCAGCCTTTGGCATCCTCCCATGATACTGTTCTATGCCGTGGCCAGTTGGAGCAGTGATGTGATTTCTGTTATAATGTTGTGGCACCTTATAAATGTACTTCGCTGCTGCCAAGCTCTGAGTCTCCAAGTAAGTCAGGCCTCTGCTGTCATAGGAACTGCCTTTTCCTTGGCACAATTTCCAAGGTCTGGAGTTACAAATCGGAGGACAGATTAACCAGGTGGGCTGCACAGCATCAAATTGACACCACATCACTGGCATGGGATAAACCCATGAAGTGTTACTACAGCATGGGATAAGGCCACATTCATGTGAAGGTCACGTTGTGGCAAAAGACCAAAGAGCATAGAATCCTGTGGAGGCAGCGGTCCCCAGTCAAAAAAGAGCTACAAGATGCCACAATGTCAAAGAAAGAAAGAAAAGGGGGTTTGTTGTAGTGCTGATCTTCATTCCAACCCAGGAGCTCTGTTCCTCTGGCATTCAGACTGCTGCAGTGTTGGACACAGCCTACAATGAGGCACAAACCCTTTATCTGGGAGGTGACTGTTCAACTTCGAAATTGCCTCAAAATGTTCCTTAACCTGAGCCCCTTCCCCTTTGAAATAATTTTAAGAAAGCTGCCAGACTCTGCATGAGACTTGCCAGCAGCAGGGAGCAGAGCATGTTTCCAATGGAAGGGCAGATTTCTGCTGCAAATGGATCCATCACCCTGGTTCAAGTGGGTAGATGATTGTCCATGGTCACCTTGGTTCCTGTAGGCATCAAGCAGCCTGGTATGGTGAGAACTGCCTCTGATTTATGTTTCATTTTAGTCAGTGCTGTAGTAACACTTCGTGGCGCATCAGATCCTGTTGCTAAACACCAGTTTAGCCTGGTGTTACATGACTTCAGGGGATGCACACAGAGGACTTACCTCCCCCACTTCATATGCTATAAATTTAGGGTGGCAGTGTTCATTAAAAATGCATTACAGTGAGTAGAAGGCATCATTCATGCTGCCTTGGCACGATGCTGCATGCTATTACCTCCCTGTCTGCCTCACTTCCAGGCATGAAGTATTTTTGTGCCATTGCTTTCCTGAAGCTTGGGGTCTGATCAGCAGTCTCCGGCACCCAGCTCTCCTGTGATCTTGGTGACATGGTCTCTGAAGGGTGTCATAATTTCTGGAGTTTTAACCTTTTTTTAGGGGATAAAAGCTGCCAGTGACAGAAGCCATTGGTAGACAGCAGGAATAAATCACTGGGAAGCGTAAGCACACTGGAAAATCACTGTACTACTAGTAAGATCCTACCATCTCCATTTCTCTCCACGGTGGTTTTCTTTGCTCATTCTCCTTCTTCTCTCTGTGATCTCCATTGTGCCTATTCCCATAAGTCTATGGTGAACATTACAGGTCGATGGGAGAGGTTTGGGGAAAACCCATTCACTTTCTTCACCTGCCTAATAAAACTATTTAATCTTTCTTCTCTTCTTCACTGGCTGGACAAGGATCCTTTGCTCCGTGGATTTTCAACCTTCACTGTTGTTAATTTTACCATAAGTATAAAAGGGAATTGACCATTTTGTGCTTAATGTATAATGTTTCTGAGTCTTTGGTCAGGTTCATGTTGACCTTAGCAGACAGTAGGTGAGGCCTTACATGAATTAAATGGAACAACACCTTTTCATAGGCTCTTTGTTAGCACCAATTGTAAAGTCCAGGCAGGCAAAAACTGATGAGTAGCAGTTGGGTATCACCTCCTCCCTGGAGCTGGGCTTCTCCTGACATCATGCTAGTTTTCCTTATATTACTGAAGGTATCAGTGGACACTGCAGGTGTATAAGATGACCACAGCCCTGGGCAGGGCATGCCATCTGGCAGTGCCTCTCTTCTGAAGTTAGTGGAGTTTCTCTGCATAGCGAAAGGCTGAGTTAGGTCTGTTGTCCCACATTTCATGATTCTTCCTGGAGCAGGAGTGAGATCAGGTTAAATTTCTGTCACAAATACATGCTCAGAAGAGCTTTCTGAGGAGCAGAATTCTTCCTTTTTTTTGGTCCTATATTTGTCAATTTGCTTCTCCCTTCAAACATTCATTAAAAACTTTTCTGCATGTTCTGTCTTCAGGAGTAGGTAATGCAGTCTGAGTGGATGCTAATGAGAGCAGAGAAAGGAGAATATATTTGTTTTTCCTTAGCACCCTAGGTACTTTGATACTTAAGATAATGGCCTCCTAAAGAACATGTTTTTGAATGAAACCATTTTACTGTGATTTAATATTTGTACTCTGTTAGCTTCTAGAACATCACATTCAGATGGAGGTGTTACAGTAGGGGCTATTAAAATATGTAGGAAGCAGCTCTGACACAAGCAACTTGCAACAGAAAAGACCTACTAAATATTATATTTTATACCCTTAATATTCTCATGGTAAGGATGGCAAATGGAATAACAGAGATTAATCTACTTGCCTGTGGTTACACAAAAAGTCAATTGCAAGGGTATTTAACTGGTGTCAGGAACCCTAAGTCCCTATTTTGTGTTTCATCACATGAGCATCGAATCACAATGGGAATCGATGTTCAGTTTGTGATGCAGGAGGAATATGGGATCAGACTTTTTCTGTTAGCAAATATAAACAAATGCATTTTCCCTTTGCAGTTAACACTGGACAGTGCTCATGTTCCTATATATTTGTATAAAAATAAGTCTCTGAGATAATCAGATTTTATTTCTGTCATTTCAGTGTTGCTCAGGGCTTTGTACTTAAATTACTAAAACAATTGAACTATGTTTGCTGAAAACATAGCTCAATATATTTTTTTTCCTTTAAAGGTCAACTCCATTTTAATTTCCAACCATTTAGTACCTTATTGATCTTTATGTCATTTTATGGTGAGTGCTGCATCTGGCCATCCATAATAAAGGCCGAAACTTGAAATAAATATATTCTTTTGGAAAGTGCCCTATTTCAGCCTTGCTGTAGGCAAATCCTTCATGCAGTGTCCCCAGGAAAAATGAATCTGAAAATTACATTTGCTCTGTATGGAAGGAAAAAAGCAAACCAAGAATCTTTTGAACCTGATTAATTTCAGACATAAACTGAAGTACAGAAAGAAATTTTGTAATTTAGGTGCTGGTCCTTTAAAGTAGATAAGCAGGCTCTGTCAGGAGGACAGGAAAGTCTGTATGGCTGGCATTTAAAGAGAGCTGAATGAATAGTTTGAGAGCTGTACAGAGAAATGGCCTCTCCTCTCTGCAGTGGGAAATATAACATGGTTTCAACTGGAAATTTGGAAGGTATTAGCCAAATAACAGCAACTATTGTTTAGCTTCTGTCTTGCAGCAGAAATGAGATGCTGTTAGAGCAGAGGGATGTGTGAGGCATTCTGCAGCCTCTCCAGCTTTTTCACTTCCTCCATCACAATGCCTTGACATTTAGTTTTCTATTGCAAATATGTATATGTCTTTCCCAAATTATGGTCATGCGTGCAGGGTTATGGAGCAGAAAATAGGCTTGTTGAAAAATGGGCCCTAAAAGGTAGCATGGGACCTATTTCCATTTCGTGTTCTTTTTCTACAAAAAAAAAACGGGGTCAAATCCTGCAGTTGTGGCGTGGCCAAAAACACCAGCAATTTCATGGGGACTTGATGCCAGAAAGAGCTAAAAGATTGGCTTAATCATAGAATAGTTAGGGTTAGAAAGGACCTTAAAATAATCAAGTTCCAACCCCCCTGACATGGGCAGGGACACCTCACACTAAAACCATGTCACCCAAGGTTCCGTCCAACCTGGCATTGAACATGGCCAGGGATGGAGCATTCACAACCTCCCTGGGCAACCCATTCCAGTACCTCACCACCCTTACAGTAAAGAATTTCTTCCTTATATCCAATCTAAACTTCCCCTGTTTAAGTTTTAACCCATTATCCCCTGTCCTATCTCTACAGTCCCTAATGAAGACTCCTTCACCAGCATCCTTGAAGGCCCCCTTCAGATACTGGAAGTCTGCTATGAGGTCTCCACGCACCCTTCTCTTCTCCAGGCTGAACAGCCCCAACTTTCTCAGCCTGTTTTCATATGGAAGGTGCTCCAGTCCCCTGATCATCCTCGTGGCCTCCTCTGGACTTGTTCCAACAGTTCCATGTCCTTTTTATGTTGAGGACACCAGAACTGCACACAATACTCCAAGTGAGGTCTGACAAGAGCAGAGTAGAGGGGCAGGATCACCTCCTTTGATCTGCTGGTCATGCTCCTTTTGTTGCAGCCCAGGATACGGTTGGCTATCTGGGCTGTGAGCACACACTGAAGCCAGCTCATATTCATTTTCTCATCGACCAACACCCCAAGTCCTTCCCCACAGGGCTGCACTGAATTTCCTTTTTGCCCAACTGTGCCTGGGATTGCTCCCATCCAGGTGTAGGACCTTGCACTTGGCATGGGTAAACTTCATGAGGTTGGCATCAGCCCACCTCACAAGTGTGTCAAGTTCCCTCTGGATGGCATTCCTTAGCCTCCAGTGCATCAACCGAACCAAACAGCTTGGTGTCATCGGCAAACTTGCTGAGGGCACACTCAATCCCACTGTCCATGTCAGCGACAAAGATGTTAAACAAGACCGGTCCCAACACCGATCCCTGAGGGACACCACTTGTTACTAGTCTCCAGCCAGACATTGAACCATTGACCACAACTCTTTGTGTGTGGCCATCCAGCCAGTTCTTTATCCACTGAGTGGTCCTCTTATCAAATTGATGTCTCTCCAATTTAGAGACAAGGATGTCATGTGGGACAGTGTCGAACGCTTTGCACAAGTCCAGGTAGATGACATCAGCTCCTCTACCCCCGTCCATCAGTTCCATAGCCCCACCATAGAAGGCCACCAAATTGGTCATGCAGGATTTCCCCTTAGTGAAGCCATGCTGGCTGTCACCAAGCACCTTGTTGTTTTTCATGTGCCCTAGCATGCCTTCCAAGCGAATCTGCTCCCAGATTTTGCCAGGCACAGAGGTGAGACTGACTGGTCTGTAATTCCTTGGGTCATCCATTTTCCCCTTCTTGAAAATGGGGGTTATGTTTCCCTTTTTCGAGTCGTTGGGATCTTCACCTGACTGCCATGATTTTTCAAATATGATGGCCAGTGGCTTCGCAACTTCATTTGCCAGCTCCTTCAGGACCCACGGATGGATTTCTTCAGGTGGTAGGACAAGGGGTAATGGGTTGAAACTTAAACAGCAGGGCTTTAGACTGGATATAAGGAAGAAATTCTTTACTGTTAGGGTGGTGAGGTGCTGGAATGGGTTGCCCAGGGAGGTAGTGAATGCTCCATCCCTGGCAGTGTTCAAGACCAGGTTGGATGAAGCCTTGGGTGAGATGGTTTAGTGTGAGGTGTCCCTGCCCATGTCAGGGGGTTGGAACTAGATCATCTTAAGGTCCTTTCCAACCCTAACTATTCTGTGATTATACGATTCTATGTCTTGTGTACATTCAGGTTCTTTAGATGGTCTCAAACCAGATCTTCTCGTACAGAGGTCTTCATTCTCACAGTCCCTGCGTCTGCCTTCCAAGACTTGGGTGGTGTGGTCAGAGCCTTTGCCAGTGAAGATGGAGGCAAAGAGGTCATTCAGAACCTCAGCCTTCTCTAAATCCTTGAGTCATTTCTGCAGCTTGGTTCTTGGTATTGGTGGCATTGGATGTCACATCTTCCCAGCTGCTGCAGAGTGGCTCTGTGCTTTTATTTGTTGCTCTTTGTTTTCTCTTATCCCAAAGATGATTTGGGCAGATTGTAAACAAAACAGAGAGCCTGCTGACAGCAGCTGAGGATGTAGCCCTAGAACATAAATTAGGAAACAGCCAGCTAAGGCTCTCAGTGTACCTTAAAGCTTTTAAAAATATCTCTCATTAAGGTTGAGATACTCTTATGATGGAAGGGTAATGCTTCCCTCATAAGGCATTGCCCTGTAAACCTGCACATGAGTGTGGCTTGCCTGGCAACAACAGCCCTGCCAGTCATTATATGTGTTGGATTTCTATTCTGTGTATTCTAGCTCCTGATAACTTTATCAAATCTTAACTGTTTGGACTGAAATTTTCCCATGGTGCTTGCCCCAGACTTTTAAAGAAAATTTTAGCTAAAGAAACTCACCTGCTCTAGGGTGTGAAGAGAAGAGAAAAATAAACTATCAATAATTTTTTGACTGGAGACCTCTGAGAAAAAAATAATGGGCAATTAGAAGTGGTATCCTGCTGAACATGCAAAATGGGGGTTTCTTTATTCACGAGTCTTGGTTTTGCAGCTTTACTTACCTTTTTAAGATAGCATTTGTGAGCCATTTGTTTATGTAGCACTATCCAAATACTACTGCATAAAAGCAGCAATTGAAGAGCTATGTGTCCTATGAAAGAAAGCTTTCATGTGCTTTTTTCAGTGGTTTTTTTTTTCAGGGCACTAATATATCTCTTCAGAGTTTGTGGTAATTCCTGCATTCTGAATTCTTGCAATATTCTGCCATAGAGATGTTTTACTTTGTCTCCCAGTTAAACTCCCTCAGTGGCTCCCCCTCCCGCAGCTGAAATCATGCTGGACTGGGATGGACTTGTGCAAGATTGGATATAAAGAAGAAATTCTTTACTGTTAGAGTGGTGAGGTACTGGAATCGGTTGCCCAGGGAGGTAGTGAATGCTCCATCCCTGGCAGTGTTCAAGGCCAGGTTGGATGAAGCCTTTGGTGACATGGTTTAGTGTGAGGTGTCCCTGCCCATGGCGGGGGGGTTGGAACTTGATGATCTTAAGGTCCTTTCCAACCCTAACTATTCTATGATTCTGTAAGTGCCCTCATTGCTTGCTGCACGGACCAGGTGAGTGGTATTAACCCAGACACCCATAACCCAGAGAATGGATTAAAAAAATCTCCAAAGAGCAACAAGATGAACTCAAGACTTCTGTGAAAGCACTACCTGGCTTTGTGCATGCTGCTTACCTTGGAGAGGAGCTGAAGCAGAAATTCAGCATGAAGATCTTCTGTCAGTCTGGGAAGCCTTGAGACCCAAATCAGGGTTTGCTGTCTGTTGTGTCTCAGCCAAGGGAACATAGGGGTTGGTGTTTGAATTTCACCACTGATCAAAGTAGAAAACAGCTTATAAAAAATTGCAAGGGGGAAGGAAAAAGAGAAATATGAGCTGATGCCAAGGGGAAGGCAGTGTCAAAAGGATTGATAAGGCCTGGAAGGAATTAGGAAGCTCACTGGAGCTTCTGCTTTTTGGGTAAGCATGTTGAGTGGTCCTCCCCATCTTAATTTCTCTCTCAAGAGGTTTGCATAGGTTGTAGCAGGCTGTAGTGTGCAGCCAGGCTTGGGTTGTAGCTGGGTGGCCAGAGAAAAAGTTATTGTCAGTACAGTTAATAAACTGGACAGTTGTATCATAACTATTAGAGTTCACTTTGTTAATTCAGAGCTTACCCAACCAAATTTTTTTTTCTGAAAACATAAATGGTAATTGTCAGTTTGACATTTTTTTGACTATGCAGCCATTCAAGTCTTCTTGAGTTTGCCATAGGGGAAAATGCATTCATCAAAATTCCCGTCAAGTAGATATAGTTTTCTTCTGGAATTAAAAATATGCTGCCTTCCAGCCAAATGCCACTTTCTGCATTATTTGTGCTAGTAACTAAATTGGCAGTTGTGTTTTTCAAGGAAAAGGAGCCAATGCAGCCTTGTGCCATTAACTTGCCAGACTTGAGCAGATGAAGCACAGAGCATTTCTGCAAAATTGTTCTCGCTACTGTTGGTTAAAATAAAGTCTCGCTTGCAAGAGGAAGGAATGAAATCTGCAATGTAACAGGACAGATTGATTGGTGTATATGGACTGATTTAAAAAAAAATCTCTTCTGTATTTGTTACATGTTAACCATCTCTTCTTTGCTGAAATGAGGAATTGAGCTTGGAAATTGTGTCCATAAATTGAGGAAGAGGAGAATTAACTGTAGCAAACGGCTTGCTTTAGTGTTCGTAACAGAGATTCAACAGGTGGTTTAGAGGGCAGTGCCTTTTTCTCACTGCAGAGGTGTACACAGATAGCTGCTCTGACAGTGGGGTGTCTAGCAAAGTCTAAACATGAAGGATGAAGTTTACTCCTCCTGACTACCACCAGATGTTAGCTCCAACAGCAAGCAACAACAAACCCAAGCCACTTCATGCTGGAGGAATGGGAAGAGCAGGGTAGCGGGCAGGAATGGAAGAGGTGAATGAATTTGTCACAGGGAAAAAGGCAATGGCAAAGCTGTACTGAGCTACGTCAGCTGCAAGGTACAGTTACGTTTCACTGTACCATCACCTACACAAAGCCTCCTTCCTACATATTTGCAATTTCCACACTCTTGCAAATATGTCAAATCAGCTTTTTCTTGCCTTAAAACTCCCACACCTGAGGGTAGGATGAAGACCTTGTCGTGGCTGGAGGAAGGCAGAATAAGCCCAGCATCTGCATCAGGCATTTCCACTACTCAAAAGGCTACTCCCTTTGCTCCTTGGCTCCATCCACCTTTGCATCCTGCATCTATAGATTGCTTGCAGTGGGGACCTTGTCCTTAAATAGCTTCTCTGGTTCCTGGGATAGGGATGCTCTGACTTTAGACAGACATAAAAGCAATTAACGGTAGCTGTTAGAGCAAAATCTCTTCATGTCCTGAGTGTATTGGGGTGACTGATGTTTTCTGATTTCTCAGAATGAAGTTTGGTGCAACTCTGTCAGCCTATTGCATTTGAGGGACTGCAGATGTAATGGTTGGATCAGGTTACCTGGGCTCCATGTAATTCTTAACCATAAAACCAGCTTTCAGTCCTTTTTTCTGTGCTTTGGAGAATACATAGGATCTTATGCGCCACATTTTCACCACTGGTCTGGTGGTTGTTGGTGGAGAATTATTAAAAGAGAAGGTGCTAGATGTACCTTCATCAGTATCAAGATAAAGTTCTGGAATGAAGATATAAATGCTGAATTTGAAAATACAGTGTGCAAGCAGAGGGATAATATGCTAGTTTTGCCATGGAAAACTAGAATTGCTTTAGACAATGATTAAAAAAGAGAGTATGATTAAAACAAGCTGATAAGATGAAACTAAAGTGACAAGATAAAGCAGCAGAACATCTAAGAGGGGAAGGGGAAGACAGAACTTATGGCAGAAGGGCATGAATTATTGATTGAAATCTCCACCAGAAGGTGTTTGCATTTTCTTATCTGGGAAGGGAGAGAATGAACAGAATTATTAAGCAGCTTTATCATTGCATTGCAGTAGATAATTAGGCAATTAGGATTACTAAAAGTTGGCAAAGCGTGAAGCCCAGAGGACTTGTGCTTCTGATTTCAGAGGGTGGCAAGGGAAGCAGGGAAAAGCCTTTGGTGAGAGATTTGATGTTATGTTACAGTGAGGCTTAAGGCAGAGGCTGGCTCTGGAACCCAGTACTCTGCAGCTTCCAGAACACAGGGAGTGCGAGAGACCTGACTAATGAAAAAGGACTTACTTAAAGATGGACTATCATTGGAACAGCAACTAGAAGTGAGGTCATGAGTAAAAGCATAAAGAATAAGGGTTCAGGGAAGGGGAGCACAATGAGTTGGAGTCGATGATTCTTATGGGTCTTTTCCAACTCAAGGTTTTCTATATTTTATTGGTTCTAATAGTGGTACATGTGGACTCACTTTTTTTCCATGGTGGGGGTGCATGGGAGCCATTGAAGTTACTGTGTAGTAAATATTTTGTGAGGTTTTTCCAGATATTTGCCCTCAGTTAATATCCCCCTCTCCTCTGTAGAGAGACTTTGCAGGGCTATAAGCTGAGGGTGCTATGAGATCCCTGAGCCAAATACCAAGAGATCGCATGCTTCCCTAGGAGGAAAGTGTTGGACTGTGGTTTAGATGTACAGTGCACAGGGTCTGTTGTGCTACCTTAATTTTGCTTTCTTTGGTCAAAAGTGACAAATACTGGATCTCCCCTGATGCAAATCATGCAAATACTTAATTGTCAGAGGGTCTTTCCAGCTGAACTTGGAGGCAGCTTCCAAACCCCTTCTGCTTTGATTCTCTGTTGTAAATTATATCCCTTTGTAAAGAGGAGCCCTGCAAAAAAACAAATTAACAACTTGGGTAAGCTGGCTGAATCTATTCTTATAGGGTATGTAAAGCTATAGGACACAGTGGAAAGAAGAGGGTTGGTTTGGATGTATAGCATTGAAGAGTTCAGTGATGAAAGGAGATATTGGGCCATCCAGTGCTGCACACCACAGATGCTCAAACATCACCTATTGTCCCTCTCCTGAGCCCTCAGCCTGCATCTCTCGAAATCTGAACTTTCAGAAGGGTTTTGCTTATGGGGGTTTTTGACTATCCCTTTGAACCAGGGTCCTCCAAAGAGCCAGGCAGACACTGCTGGCTGGTGCATACGTCTGCAAATTAGCCTAACTTCTTTAGTTCTTTAGTTGGCACTGTAGTTTCTTAACAGCTGGCTGCACGTTTTGAAGGGGAAGGCTGGATAAAAATGACAAAAAGTACACAGTGCGTCTGTAACTGCCTGAATTCATCCCGGGCTTGTTCTGATGCCAACGCCAGACAACCAAGCTCCTCCTCTGTGCACCTGACCTGCTTAATCTTAAGCTATATGTTATTTAAAATGAATTTGCTGAGATGCAGACATTATATAAATCACTGAGGAAATGTCAGATTATATGTAATTTTCGTAAGTGCTCCACACCTATTTAATTTAGCTTCCCATGAAACCAAAGGATGAAAATCAAGCCAAAGCAGAGTTTGGATGAGTTGCTGTCCTTAAAATGCCATGGAGTATGAGCCAACACTGCAAACACCTGTTAGTAATTTCTCTCCCAGAGACTGTTGTCATTTGTTCAGGACATTGTGATGAGGAAATGAAAAATAAATGGACTAGAGTATTTGTTACTAATTATTTGCTTGGCCTCATTGCAAGTCACCTAGTATTTGTGGAGAGTGTTGCATTTTCATGAGAAAGTGCCATCCACAATGTTCCTCTTCCAAGACCACGTTCACAATATTAATTATGGATAATGATGCTTAATTAGAGTCTGAAGTCCAGAATTAATTGATGGTAACCATTTAGCACAGTTACCAATTTTAACTTGAAAAAGTGCTTTATCTCCTACCCACACCCCTTAGTGTTTGCATATAGATAAATAATTGAAGTAGTAAGTGATTGGTTTTAATGACACGTTGAGTTGTCATTTCCTCAAAAGCGTTAAACCAGTTTTGTGCACTAGTGATATTAAAAGTGTTTGTAATTCATGGTAATCCAGTGCTCCTTGACTTGCTATAGCCCTAACCTGACTGGCTGTGGAGCCAGCGGGGGACAGGCCATGGCTGTGGCTGCTCTGCACTCTCCACTCCTGCCCAGGAGAGCTGGACCTGCTGCTGCTGCACACCGGTGCAGTCCTGCCAGGACATTGAAGGGTTAGCCAGGTTTTCGACTTCCTGCTGCCTTAACCTCATGAATTTGGGGCCATTCTTTTCCTCTAGCAAAGGGCAGAGGCTGTCACAAGCCTCTGTCAGAGAGGCACCCAGTCTGGGAGAAATCACATTGTGGTGTTTTCTGTGGCTTGGGTTGATTCATGAAAGCATTTGACATGCTCTACATGGCTGAAAACAAGGTTGGTTTTAATAACAGGCAATTGTATAAATAGCAAATAAAGATACACAGAATCTGTGGGTCTCGATGAACATGCTGCTGTTGTTTTGTGGAGCAGGCAAGAATGAAGCCAGAATTTGTGTTTGTTGAAAATAGGTAGTAGACTATTATTAGATCAGCCCCTGCCTCTGACTTGACAGAAATACTCCAGAGCTAACTGCTGCTTTAGAGGCACTGATATTCAGTGGCAAGAAAGTGGGTCAACTGTGGACGAGATCACCAATCCAATATAATTATTGAGAAAGACATGTAAAAATAGGCTTTGTGCTTAGCTTCAGTCAAGGACAATTGGACACCTGTAGCTGTCTGGATGTCCATGGAGGACATCAAAATGTGCATTATGGTTTTGAAGCTGTGCTGTTACAGTGTGACTGTAAGTCACTATCACCACTCCTCCTGGCAGCCTGGAGTAAAACACAATAGAAATATTGAATATGGAGTTGTGAGAAGGTTCTTTGGCAAGAATTTGAGATGAATTCCTTTGATTTGCAGTATTTGTATTTTTAAGAAGAATTTTCCTGGTATTTGGTCTCTCTCATGCCTGTCAACAGGTAACAGCATATGATCTCTCCTTGAAAGTCTAAAGGAAACTTACATCCAGTGTTTGTTGTACTGTTACACCTAGAAACCTGGCTGAGAAACCTAGCCTAGGGGAGCCATGCATTTCCTTGCTCTCTGGTATTCCACTGGAGTGATATTCAAGGCATACAGGCTTGAACTGGCAGAGGATGCTGATCATGTAAATTGAATTTACTACGGCTTAGTCCATGCACGTCAGGACTAATGGTGGGAAGAGTTGATAAAAGCAGACCTCTTGTCTTTCCCTAGTGCTGTAGGTGTCTATCTCCTAGATAACTCTTTTTTTTTTTTTTTTCTCAGCTACCTGTCAGAAATAAGTGGATTTGTGTGTGTGCATCTATGCTTGTTTCACACTTTTTCACCTCTAAGACAATTTGGGTTCTTCTGTTTGGAAATTGTTATGTTACTAATAGCTAAGAAGGAAGTATTCAAATTGCTTTGAACTTGTTAGAGTTTAATTCAGTGATGCTGAATTCTGGGCTGGATCTTACTACTTCCTAGATGCTGTGGTTCTCTGTATTGTACCTGAGACAAAAACCCACCATTTACTGATTGCCCTACTGCAGCACCCTCACAGTAAGGCTCTCATTTCAGAAGGACAGTTACCCTGAGTCATGTATGTGCATGTGCAGACTCTGATATTGCTAATGCATGCTTTGAAGGGACCTTCTGTAAGAAAGAAGGCTTAGGGTGTCACTCTGTAAACAGTGTGTTACATTTGGGATCTAATGTGTCCTAGGAGAAATATCCCTCAGAAGGACACTGGTGCATCTAGGAGTCCCCTGGTGCTTGTAGCCTTGTCCTCCTGGAGAAAAGGGGGTCCTCGACCAAGGCTTAAAACACAGCTGCCAAACCCTGAAAAAAAAACCCCTGATATTTAACTGTTTGCTTGTTGCTTACTCATGGGCAGGAATTTGTTATAATACCAATGGATCTCTCAAAGGCTGAGCATTTTGTCTTTGGTGTGGTAGAAACAAATCCAGTCACCTGTGGAGTTCATGAGTCGTGTACCTGCTGCTAAGCACTTGCAGTTCTTTGAGAGCAGCTGAATATTTAATCCCAAAGTACATGCCATTAAAGACTTTTAATTCTTGGGTATCATATTTCATGGGGCTTATATTAACTGTTAGGAAATTAAAGTCTCTGTGATGGCAGTGTGAATTTACTTGGTTTAGTAATTTAGCACCTCCAGTGCTATCCCAGTCTTCTGGTGACTCCTCTGAGCAGGCAGTGGGCTGCTTCCAGAAAAGCAGGGGAATAAAAGACAGGGAATAATACTTTTTTAGGCATCACTCCAGGCTATGCCTCATAGAGGGGAGAATATCTATGTGGAGGAGGTCGGTGGAAGGGAATAGCCAAGCTTTAAGGTTTTCTCCTTGTCATACATCCCAGTGTGTGTAAGAGAGCTTCTGGTTAAAACCCCACAAGCTGAAATACTGTTTTTCATCATCCTTTTTTAATCCCTGTGAAGATGTGAATTGCACAGGCAAAAGCGAGCTTCTTGCCTGCCAATTCACTTGAAGAATTTCTCTGTTGATTTGCTGCATTTGCTCTTTTCATGTATGAGAGGAAATATAATCAAAAGTGTTATCAGCTTGTCAAGTTAATTAGTGTCTCTTCTAATACTATCGTTATCATTTGTTACTAATTAATATAAGTAACATGATTACAGCTTCTTTGTCTTATTTTTCAGTGAGGAGCTGGATGGAGAAGCTGAAAGATAAGGTAGGATCCTCAGTGTTTCAATTACTTAAAAGCAAAAGCATGTTTACTTACAGGAATAAATAAACTCTTGTCAGTGCAGTTCTTTATCTTTACAAAGACAATTGAGAAAGGGCTTAGATTTTTCTCTAGAAGGCAAATGAACTAGATATTGGTATTGTATATAGTTGTGTATATCCACAATGCACCCCTGATGAGTAGTAACTAAAAGAAGAAGGAGGAACAGGGGTATTTGATAGATTTCTCTGCATTAGCCCTTCTTTTCAGACAACCATAGTTACTTTCTTAATTGCCCTCTATCTTACCTTTACCCCTTTTCTCTAAGTCCTAAGCTTTGTGGTGGGTCCAAATCAAGAGGATCTGGTGATTCTCTCTGGTGAGAGGCTGTGTGCCACATCACCAGCTCTGGACAAGACCTTTACTGCTTCCGTGTGCAAGAGCTGCAAATTCCTGGAAGGAAAAAGAGCAAATGCAGGAAGACTGAAAATATAACACAGTCTTTTCTTGCTGGTGTTACTGGGTGGTGGTGCATGGAATCAGGAGTTGTGCCAGCCACAGGCTCTGCTGCCCTAGAGCAAATAATAACATTGTGAAATGGTTGTGAAGCCTTCCAAATCTTGTGTTGATGACAAAGCCATGAAGATAGAAATGAGGTGACAATAGTGTTTTTAAAACAAGAACACTTTCTGACTCAAAGAGCTTGGAAACTTTTGAACATGATCAGAATCAATAGATGAAAAAAACACCACGAGGAATAATGACTCAATAGGAAACTCTGAAGCCCCTGAAAATATATCTCTAAATTCTAATCAGATTGTAATCTGGTGTATGCAGCCTTCCCTCATGATCCCCACCAAAGTTCAGCAGCACCTATTGTGGTTTAAACACAGTCAGCCACAGTCTCTCTCTCATTCCCCCCCTTCTTGCCTTCCCCCTGCTCCCGGAGGGATGGGGAGGAGAATCAAAAGAATGTAACTCCCACAGGTTGAGATAAGAACAGTCCAGTAACTAAGGTATAACACAAATCACTACTGCTACCACACATAAAAATAATGATAAAGGAAATAACAAGGGAAGAGAATACAACACCTCACCACCTGCCAACCAATAACTCCCCCCACCCTGCCCAACCGAGCACTGGCTGATACCTTGTCTGACCCCGCAGTGAGCCAGCCCTTCCGGGTAACTCCCAGTTACCTCCTGACCATGATGTGCTGTGGTATGGAATACCTCTTTGGCTAGTTTGGGCCAGGTGTCCTGTCTCTGCTTCCTCCCGGCTTCCCCTCCTCCCTCGCAGAGCATGAGACTCACAAAGTCCTATGGCCAGTCTAAACATTTGAGCAGTAACTGAAAACATCTGTGTTATCAGCAATGTTCCCAGGCCAAAAGTCAAAACACAGCACTGCACCAGCTACCAAGAAGGAGAAAAATTACTGCTACTGCTAAACCCAGGACAGCACCTTATGATGAAGTCTGAACACAGAGATGGAGTCTGCATATCTGTTTTACAGGACTGGGAGTGGAAAGGTTTAAAGTGGGTTGCTGCCCAGCCCTTGTTGAGTTGCTTTTCTGCCTACAATAGGAAGGAGGCATGTCTAGTACAATCGATGCTCATAACAGAGCACCTTGGCCTGGGATTCAGCCACAGCAAATGCTGAAAGAACAGAGAATGGTTTTCCCAATGAAGGTAAAAAGCAGACACCAAGACTTGTGAATGTGGCATGCATGTGTCACCTGCTCATGCCAGACCTACCTCAGACAGCACAACACAAGCTTGGCGTCATCAGGTACCTTCTCACTGAAGCTGCAGCTTTCACTTATCTCCTCTTTGCACCTTGTTGGCTACCTCTGTCCTTCCTTGTCTCAGTGGTGTGTGTGTCTCCAACAGAATTGCTTTGTAGAGCAGGTAGATGTGGCAGTGCCCAGCAGAGGCATTTGTGTAACTGAGGCTCTGCTAGTGTCCACTTACGAGAGAAACTTGGTTCTGAGCCATCTCCCTTCTCTGGAGAATAGCACACGTGTGGAGGCAGTGTCTTTCACCTTGCTCTCTTTTCCCTTAAAAAGTCCAAAAAAAAACCCCACTCCCTCTCCCACAACCAAATGCAGGTGTAGCAAATCACTTGCAAATAAGCCTGCTCACCCCATTTCCTCCTCTTCCTGTGGAGTTCATCAGTACCAGTCATATGTGCCCCTTTTATTTGCTGTTGGCTTTGGCTCTATTGTAATATAGAGCTCTGTCTATTTTACATAGAATAGTTCCTCCATCCAGAATATCCTTGCACATGATGGCCCCATCCCTGAGAAATGAGTCCTCATATGTCCATTAGGGCTGCCCTGCTGGGAGAGGGAAGGCTGTAGGGAGTGAGGGACAAGAAGCATGGGTCAGTGACAGATTTATATCTGGTCTGCAATCACTGTTCAAGTGTTGCATTTTGTATGCTGAATAATGGACATGAGGTTTCTCTGAAGTTCTCTGTTGTTGTTATCTCAAAGTCCAGGTGAGCCAGGAAGGTCGTGGTTGTGGATTGAGCGTATTGAAAGCATCCCTAGGATCTGCAAAGAAGTTGCATCTTCCCCATGGATAAGGGGTAAAAATGTGGCTTCAGAGCTGCCTGTGAAATGGGGTTTTCTATGAAGCAAATGCAGAAGCCCTCATGAGTTGGGCTGCTGTGTTCCACTGTGTGTCCTGGCTTGGAGAAAAGGTCCTGGATCTGCTTCATGTTGCAGGCTTTTGGGGTATAAATCATTGGTTTGGGTATTAGGGGAAGCCTGTAAAAGGGCATGGGCTGACCAGGCAGAAAAAAGGCTCACAGGCAGTCTAGGAAGTTCATCATATTAAAACTAGTGATTTCTGATATAGAAATTCAACAGGGCAGCAATTAAAAAGCCATTTCCAAATTTCCCTCACTGCCTGTGCCAGCAGCAAAGTTCCAGAAATAGAAAAACCAGGGCTGCAGTAATTAGGTCACCCAATTAAGGTACCTTAATTGCCTTGCAGATATACAGTCTTTTAGCTGTGTTCTCACTAACCTCCTTTTCCAGGAACTGGGGTGCAGGCATGCAGCCCCCTCCAAGCACTTGTGCTGATCAGGACTGTTTTTTTCTGGGAGGGTGCTCAGGAAACGTGCACAGTGCACCTCAGGATGCTTCAAGCTTTGGAATCCACACACAAAGGTGTTACTATTTAAAGCTCTGAGTAGGTACTGGAGGGATTGGGGAGAGCAAAACAGCCATTGCTAGCATTGTGTCTGCCCTAGATGAAAGCAGTTATTTTCGTTATGCAGGTAAGCGTACAAAGCTAAGGCAGCATGCACTAAATAGCTCTTCCCCCCCACACACTCAAAGGATTATGGAGAAAAGCAATTACGGTGTAAGCGAATATTGTTAAGCTGTGTTGCAGTTTGGGAATGCAGACGAAGATGAGTGCTTGTAAACAATGGACTGAGGCTTGCTAAGAGCTGTCTGATAGTCATCTGATTGGTGCATGTGTCCCTGGGTAGGTGTAAAATCTATTTTGAGGGGTATAGATGGTGAAGAGTAAAGCTTTAGTGCCACAGCAGAGGACTCTGTTGCTGCAGTGTGAACAAAGGCAGTGCTAATAAGGGAGTAAGCCGTTGCCTGCCTCCCTTACTCCATTGAGACCCTCAGCCTGAATTAGGTGAGGATGCTGAAGCAATCTGGTGCTTTAAGACTTCAGTTAATTTTCATTTAAAACAGTAAAATATAAACTAACAAGCACTTGGGAATATTTTCCAAAGGATTTTGAATATTTAAATGTGCAACTTTAAATTAGTCATGCTATATGTGTATATTTTTTTTAATGGGCAATGCGAATGTAAGGATCACAGCAACTGAATTAGAGCTAATTTACATTTGCTGTCCTTCCTGTAAGGCCAAGCTTAAGGTGTGTGTGCTCTCCCTCTGTGCCGCTGTCCTGCTCATGCAAGTGACCCCTTCCCATAAAAAGCAAAAGCATTTCTTTCAAAGATTTTTGAGGATGAAGCCAAGGAGGCTCAGGCTGGGCTAGGCAGGGGGAGGGCAAACTGCTGCTTCTCTCTGAAAAGTGAGTGCAGCCTGCCTTTGCATTTTAGTTCCTTCAGAGAACCAGCTGTGGGTGCTGGGAGCAGCTTCTGCCATTGCCATGCTGAGATATGACATTAGTGTCCCCGAGCACTTGCTTTGCCATACCAACATGTCTACGGGAAGCATGGGAGCTGTGTATGCCTTTACTGGAGGTATATTAGCAGTCTGGCCATAGTAAGACACTCCAGCAATCATAGCTGGCCAGGAGGATGCTGGGTCCCTTTCCTATCCACTTCTGATGATGGAGGTTAGTATCCCTGCTTCACAGAGCAGCCACTCTCTGAGAACACCTCCTCGCCCATTCTGCCTGCTCGCTGGCTGATGCTTGCTGTCTTGTCTGGTGGCTCTTATACACTGTTTTTTTCTGCCTGCTTCTGTCACCCCAGGGCAGTGGTGCAGGGGGCTGTGGGTAGCAGGGTACCAAGGCACACCTCACTGCAACACTTGGTGCCATGCTGCTAGTCCAGATCTATGCAGAAAAGCATAAGAGCATCTTTCAAGTCTCTGGGTTGAGCTCTGCTGAACATGGCCAGACATATACTTGTGCCTTGATTTATGCTGGTGGTACCTGGGGAGCTCAGAGAAGCACTCAGCCTGCTTTACACAGGTTGTAGTGAAGCTGTTTGGGGGGGTCATGGGTCTTTGTTGTGGCTCAAGATTGCCTGCTTTTGGCAGTTGAGGTTTTCCTTCACACGTACACCTGTATTAGCAGGCGCTTCATCCCAGCACTTGCAACTCTGCACCAAAATTGTTTCCTGTCCTAAAGGTGGATAAGTACTGCAATGTCTCAGCTATCACAAGGACGCATCTGTAATAAAAACTGACAGTGAGCTGTGGTGGTTACCAGCTTGGGCCTGGAGTGGGGGCTGGTTGGGCTTAGCAATTCTGCAACAGGGCTCATCCTATGCAGACAGGTGATAGGGACTTAAATAAAATAAACTGTAATGAAAGCAGTCCTAGACTGATGAAAAACAGCTCTGAAAGGATGGTCTTGTGAATGCTGCTCTGCTTCTTTCTTTTCCATGTAGGCAGGATACATGTCTGGGATGCTGGTTCCTGTAGGAGTTGGAATAGCTGGAGCCCTCTTTATCCTAGGAGCACTCTACAGCATTAAGATTATGAATCGCCGAAGAAGAAATGGCTCAAAGAGACATAAAAGAAAGGTATGGCAACTGCAAAGGAAAGCCCCCATCCCACCCACTCTCCAATTGTCCATTTTTTCTGTTAAGTGAGTGCAGCCTGATTATAGTTTGTTTGGGTTGAAGTGGCTGGGAGCTTTCAGTTAGAGTATAAGGGGGATCTGAATGCTCTTCATTTCCTTTTTGCATATGGAGCTCTTTCATGTTTATTTTCTTCCTCTAGCAGAGGGAATTTAACAGCATGCAAGACCGAGTCATGCTCTTAGCTGACAGCTCTGAAGATGAATTTTGAATCAAATTGCAGTGCCCTTGTGATAACCCGTGACTTTTAAAAGAAGGGAGGGGGAGAAAAGGAACAAGCGACTTTCTGCTGCATTGCTGCTTCCCGCCATCCTGATCCACCGAGCAGTGATCAGTACACCCCGGCAAAACAGCATGCTATGCTCTACGTGTACTCCGCAGTGATGTTTGTTTTGATACAGTAGTGAGATTTCACATTCACACCCAGCGCCTCATTCAGATCCACAGCGCGTCTTGTTACAGCTGGAGTTGATCCATATGGATTGTTATTTTCCTATTACCCTGGTGTACTGTTTTGGTCCTGGCTGGCAGTAATCTAATCATAACAGCAGCGCTCACCTAACCCAGGAATGGAAATCTTTACTGTGAATGACTTCTGTCCAACTGATTTTAAATGTTACATTACCTGAGCTAGAGTTCATTAGTGCTAATATTAGCTGCTGTGCTTAATTAATGAGTTACACACTTGTATCCCTTGCCACCTGAGAAGTGCCCATGTACAGTGTCCTTGATACAGTTTGAAGCACATTTCTGCACTCGGGTCCCTCAACTTTCACCCCTTCTTTCTTCCTTCAGCTCTGCTTCATGCTTCTTGGAGACACACAGGAATGGCCTCAACACTTGATTCACCACAAAAATCCTAATCCATTTTCAACCAGCACTGTCTGTTACAGCACAATAAATACCAGCACCCACCTACTGATGGATAGTCTTGCATGGATCTCTTAGCTTTTGT
This sequence comes from Melopsittacus undulatus, assembly GCF_012275295.1. NCBI lineage: Eukaryota > Metazoa > Chordata > Aves > Psittaciformes > Psittaculidae > Melopsittacus > Melopsittacus undulatus. The sequence continues at coordinate 13,361,435 of NC_047530.1, forward strand.
TCAGTGTGCAAGTAGGCAAGAGAAGAGCAGGTCAGGGGTTTCTTCAGGTTCTGCCTCCTGCTTGAAGGATGCTAGTTACTGGTTATTCTCTCACAAAGCTGCATTCACATAGAGATGAAAGTGGAACATCTGTTGCCTTTACCCACTGGAAAGTGCGTGAACTACAGCACCTTTGGGGGATGTGGATAGATCTGAATGCAGAAAGGCCCAAAAGGTTGCAGAGCAGCTGACTGTCAGTGTTGAGGGATTAGTGGCTAATAGCTGGAAAGCAGCGGCAGCCACAGCTGGGGAGGTGTCTGCTGTGGAAAGGTGCATGGTCGCACTGGGCCATGGGGGAAAGGTGAAGCTATGGAACAGATGGCTGCAGAGGGTTGTGGAGGGGCAGCCCAAGGGTGGCACAGGGTAAGGGCAAGCTCATCAGGTTGCATAGTCAGTGTCTGAAGTGTCACAGGAACCAAGCAGGGGAAACTAGGGAAACTAGTGTTGCTTTGCACAGAAATTCCATCAAAATAACTAGAAAAGGGGCTTTTGGTTGTGAAATCACTTCAGTCTGGCATTTATGCAAGATATCCATGTTTTTGAGGTGGGAATCATCCTTCATACAAGGAACAGGGACTGTTGCTGGAGTAGATCTGATTAGAAAATAAGGCCAGACCACACATCTGAAATGAATTTCCACTGAGTCTTCAGAGAAGTGGAAGGGAGGAGAGTTTGAGGAGGGACAGATGCAAGATTTCAGTCCTTGTAAAGGTGTAAAGGTCTGTCAGATTGTAAAGGGTGGATGTTGATATAGCAAATGTCTTGTGGGCATATGAGTGGGTTTGCAAGGTAGAAAGGACATTCAGAAGACCCTTCTGAAGTGGAGTTCTCTCTTGAGAGAGTGAGGGCCTCCTCTGGGTGTTAAGTCATCAGATGTGATGTTTAGCTCCAAACAAGCAGTGCTCTTCAGAGCCCAGGTATTTTCCTGTAGGCTTTACCCATGTGCCTACTGAGTCACCTGGAGAAGGACAGGCAGGTCAACCTGGTATCAAAATGCTGCTACTAATGCTAGTCTTCCAGTTGAAGTGTGTGGTCCCTCACACATTCATCCTGCTTAATGTGTGGTAAAACCTGGTCCATCAGCATGTTGGGGAGTCTTCATACCCTAATCTCTCTAGGACAGGTTTTCCCAGCCAGGGCTCCACAGTGCTTGCATCTCTCCCTTTTCATTCCTGAAACTTTGACCAGGAGAATTTTGCCTTGCTAAAAGCAGCTGTGTGTTATGAACAGGCTCTGACTGGCAGTTAAGTTCACATGCCCCTACCCAAAATCAAAGCCTCTTTCTTTTATATTAGGTGATCAATCCAAGCTGAGAAGTTTTCCTTCCAGACGGATCTCTCCCTATTTATTTCTCATTCCTAAGTCTCTTGGAGCTTGGAGGTGGTCAGGAGGTGCTAACAATCCAGTGGTGCATTGCTAGTTGTCTTGCAGTTTTGAAAATCAGGAAATGTTGTCCCTTGTTCTTTGATAATTTGTTCCTAGCAAGGCGTGATGGGGGATGTAAGGTTGGAACGACTTCTCCTCCATTCTGGGTTTGTGGAGAGTATCTCCAGAAAGGCTTGTCTTTTAGGTACAGTGCCAGGCAGGCTGGAAACAAGACGGTGTAGGCAGCTGCAGGACGTTCATGAAATACTTTATCCTGGTCCAGCCAGGGAGGTATGGAGAATAAGCAATGAAAAAAGGCACGGACCTCTCTGAGAAGAGGGTATGTGTCTTGGAGCAGAAGGGATGGGAGCTGGGCATGAGTCCTTTATATGCAACTGTAGCCTGAAAGAGCAACCCAAAATAACACTGGAAAAGAAGAGCTGCCAGTGACACTGCAGAAGAGAGCATATGTACCAGCAAGACCCAAGCAGCTAGAGATCAGCAGGGTTTTGTACAATGACAGCCTGTGAAGGGCAGTCTCCTCTTGCTTTTCTGTTAACGGTGCTGTGCCTGCAGGGTGTGTGATAACAACACAAGTTGTGTTAAGTAAATGATAAAATGCAGAGCTCCTGGGCCAGTCTGAGTACCTCTGCTTTGGCAGCACAGGAAGAGCTTTATGGAAGGGCTGTCAATCTGATAAATTGTGAAGGCTGGTAAGGAGGAGCTGTGGCCTTTTGTTGTGCTAATAAATTCATAGTTTGGGAAACACTGACTTTCTACAGTGGCAGGTTCACTGTCTCTCTTCTACCTCCCGCACCATAGAATCAGCTAGGCTGGAAAAGATAGTTGAAGCCAAAAGGGAGGTCCAGCTGCATGCATGGTTTGGTGTTGACTTTCTGATCTGTGCTGGAGAGATTTATGTGCTAGAAGGGCTGCCCAAGTATTTTGCCTGTGGTCCATCTTCTGTTCCAGTTCTGTGTCTGGCTCTGAACTCTGTCAGCTGAGGTGCCTTGTTGGGAGATACTCGTTGGAAGAAGCTCTACTTCCTGCATCGCTCAGCAGTGCAGAGAAATTACAACCAGTGTCCACTTCAGGTGGAGGTGTTTGTTGAATAGTTGTTTTTGGTCAGGCACCTGTCCCAGAACCTGGAGGCTCCCCATGTTTTCAGCTTACCTATTCTTAATGCGGAGGCAAGATGGACAGTCAGAACCAGCCTTGGGGCCTGGTGAAGCATGTAGGAGCCTTTGGAGCACAGGACAGGGTTTTCTGCAATGCCCCTGAAACCAGTGCAATTTCTGTAGCACATTAAAGCACAAGAATTATTCAGCTCCTTCCCTTCTTATCCAAGGCTACTAGACTTTGGATTAGGCTCTTAAAAATATTCTTTATACAATTTCTGGAGTTTGATTCATTTGCTTGAAATTATCAGATTGCAGATAGGAGGGTTTCAGGTGGGAGCTGAAGTCTGCACTCTCTTAACTCTTTACTGATTTAATCTATACCTCTGCAGTGCCAAACAAGCAGATTCTTTTGAAAGAGGCAGGACAAAAAAAACCTAAACAAAAAACGGGTCAAGAAGAGCTCTCCTTATTTGTGCTGGGTGAACTGCAAAGCCACTGAATGTAGAGGTGGGTCATGGCACTGCCAATGCAGCCTTGGCCTCATGCAAAGGCACAGCTGGAACAGCAGCTTTGCTGCAGCAATAATAATCTCTCAACTCAGCATGAGTCACTCGCCTCTGTTTTTGGGTTACCTGATAGCACAAGCCAGAATTTATTGTAGGCATCACGCAACCGCTTAGCATCCTCAGCCCCATTTCCAGCAGGAGAACCAGCCTGCCTGATGTGCAGCTCTTGCCCTGATAAAATGCACCTACACTATACAGCTGCTGACTTTTAAAGGTGTCTCTAATGCCACATGTTCACCTACGTAAGGTTTCTCTGGACTGCACTGCTTCCATAGAGTGATATTAGCAGTCCTCATGCTTTCTTGTGGTTTTATATTTTGGACAAGAGTAACTCCTCATACTGTAACTATGGAATGTAGCACTTTGTAAATTAAAACATGGGAAATAAAGAGCTGTCCATCATACCCGACTTCACGCATCTTGTCTCCTTGATCTGTGGCTCATGGTATTCACTGTCTCTCAGGTGGGTGAAGTAATTGCATGGAAGATTTGAGTGTTGGTCTTCTTTCTTCCTGTTGCATGGTTGGTGCAAGGACTCAGGCTGGGCTTGCAGGGGTGGTACAAGCAGCAAGGAGCCTCAGCCTCGGACTTTTTGGGTAAGATTTACCTGGAGGTAGGTGTTGGCTATAGGGTGTGATGAGTAACGTGCCATATTCCCTCAGCTGGGTTTCCAGTAGCTGTAATGAGCCTAAACACTGACGTGCTTACACCATTGTTCTTTACATACAGCCAGGCATCTTTTTGTCCATACCATGACAAATGTCCTTTACATTTTGTCCTGTGAGGAGGGTCTGTGCCCATGTGCCCTGTGATCTTTCAAGACCGAGTAATGCGCACCGGTGATCCTTGAGCCTCAGTTGCAGGTGCTGCAAATGTTTCATAAAGGAACAGCTTTATTGCAAGTTAATGTCCCTCCACACACCTGTATGGACCTGCAATCCAAGCAGAAGAATCAGAGTTATACAGGCTGGGTTTGGAATTGCCTTCACAGTCCTGTTTGCAGATATTCTTGCACTGTATTAGTGCCTGCAGGTACATGATATGGGTATGCTTCCTTTTGCCACAATGTGTAAAGGTGGAGGTCCCAGGGTGGGAATGTGACCCAGCGGGACACAAAGCCAGCCTGTGGCAGTGACTGCCTGCCCCTCTCCACTTTCTTACTAATAAGAGCCAACAAGAACTATTTGTTCAACTGTGTGCATTTTCTCTAATGAAAAACGGCTTGTTCAAAACGAGAAATTCCCAGGGAAATAGCTGTTTGGGGATCGCATGAACACATTCTTTGCCCATTGGCAGTTGCCAAAAGCAACCTGTATATTCATGAAGCTGTTTGCTGCATTGCTGACTTTTTCCAATGAAAAACAAAACCTGCTGAAAGAAGATAAAGAACAACTTTTTTTTTCCACAGGAAAAGTATTTTCGTAAGGAAATTACTCTCTGTGATCATGCTGCCTCACTGTGAGCCTCTGTCCATCAGCCGGTATCCTCCTAATGTCCCTGACTCTGCCAGCCAAGCCATAGGTTTGTGATAATGGGGGTGAGAAGAGAGACCATATCAAAAATCCCACATGAAAAACATGTAAGGAGCCATTCGGGTGCTGCAGAAAACCTGCCCAAGCAAAGAAGGTTATATGTGCACTTATGGAGGGGATGAGCTGATTGTCCCAGATCCCTGTCGGTTCTGCTGCCCTGTGTGGGTTCCATGGGGCTGGGCAAAGCACGAGATCATCCTGGCACAGGGCTCAGCCTAACGAAATTGCAAGCAGGCCATCAACCGTAATGCACCCATCTATGCAGAGCAGCACAGACAGCCCAGCCTGGGCTTGTTTTCATCAATGTATTTTGGAAGGATAAACCAAAAGGCATTCCCTGCTTGCTCTGGTGGTAAAGCCACCCATGGGTGGTCATTGCTGCTGGACCTGAGCCCACCAGGTTCTTTGTTTGGGTTGAGGGCCTGAGGCTAAACAATAAAACCTTACTTTGGGATAAATCTCGTGTTCCACCTGAGAAGCCCCAGTGCATGTTGGAGTTCTAAGCACTTTAAGGTAGGACCTCTATAGGCAAAAATGTAGTGCACAAGAACGTTGATGGTCAGTTTACTCAAGGCTTGTAGTGACAGCGTTTTTCCCCTTTTTTTCATCAAATGTGATGTGCTCCCAAGGGCTCAGGGGCAGGACAGTCCTGCCTGCAGGGAAAGGGCTTGAGACTCCACCAGCAGCAGGGAGTCAGCAGAGATGATGGCGGCATTTCTCAGTGGAAACATTTCCATTAGTCCCTTAATGGTAACTGCTGATGGATGGTGGGGAGTAGCTTAGCAAATTCTTCTGCCAGCTCCTTCAGCACTCTTGGATGTAACCCATCTGGCCCCATAGACTTGTATTCATCTAAGTGGAGCAGCAGGTCACTGACCATTTCTTCCTGAATCATGGGGACTTCAATCAGCTTCCTGTCTCTGCCATCCACCTTAGGGAACTGAGTATCCCGAGGGTGGCTGGTGTGACTAGTAAAGACTGAGGCAAAGGCATTAGGTACCTCAGCCTTTTCCTCATCCTCAGTCTCTAGGTTTTTCTTAGTATCCAGCAGAGGATGGAGGTTCTCCTTGGCCCTCCTTTTATTGCTAATATATTTTTAAAATACTTTTTATTATCTTTTATGACAGTGTCCAGATTTAGTTCCATCTGTGCCTTCGCCTTTCTAAGTTTCTCTCTACATAACCTGACAACAGCCTTGTACTTTCCATGGGGTGACAGTCCTGTCTTCACAGGTAGTAAATTTCTTTTCCTGAGTTCAAGCAGTATCTTCTGTTCAGCCATGCTGGTCTCTTCCCCACCAGTTAGATTTTCAGCATGTAGGAACCGCCTGCTCCTGCACCTTAGGATTTCATTTTTGAAGAGTGTCCAGTATTCCCAGACCCCTTTGTCCTTCAGTAATGTTTCCCAAGGAATTCTGCCAACCAGCAGCCTAAACAAGCCAAAATCAGTCCTCCAGAAGTCCGAGGTGGAGATTTTTCTGACCTTCTTCCTGACATACAGTCATAGAATCATAGAATAGTTAGGGTTGGAAAGGATCTTAAGATCATCTAGTTCCAACCCCCCTGCCATGGGCAGGGACTAAACCATATCACCCAAGGCTCTGTCCAACCTGGCCTTGAACACAGCTGGGGATGGACTTCTCCAAGGATGGAAAATTCAATCATTTCACAATCACTTTGCCCAAGACAGCCTTTAACCATCACATCACCCACCAGTCCTTCTTTGTGAACAGCAAATCTAGCTAGGCATCTCTCCTAGCTGGCTCACTCACCAGCTGGGTCAGGATGTTGTCTTCCACACCCTCCAAGAACCTCCTGAATTCTTTGCTGTGTTGGACTTCCAGCAGGCATCTGGTAGGTTGAAGTCCCCCATGAGGACAAGGGCAAGTGATCATGAAACGTCTCCCAGTTGTTTAAAGAACAACTACTTTATCTGTAGCTTCATCCTGGCTGAATTGGATACCAGGATATCAGCTTGGTTGGCCTTCCCCCTGATCCCCCACAGTCATTCCAGCCTTCTCACTTATAACATTGAGTTCAAGGCAGTCGATGCACTCCCTGACATACAACACAACCCCACCACCTCTTTTTCCTTACCTATCCCTTGTGAAGAGCTTGTAGCCATCCACTGCAGCACTCCAATCACGTGAATCATACCACCATGTTTCTCTGATGGCAATTATGTCATGATTTCCCTGCTCCACAGTGGCTTCCATCTCCTTCTATTTGTTACCCATGCTGCAGGCATTGGCATAAATGAATTGAAGTTGCCCTGTGGATATGGAATCCAACAGTGACATGCTATCCCATGGCTCAGTTAACCCCTTCCCCTTTCGAACATAGTTTAAAGCCCTCTCTATAAGTCCTGCTAGCTCCCGGGCTAGAATCCTTTTCCCCTTCTGGGACAGGCATACCCCATCTGCCTCCAGCAGGCCTGGTGCCGTGTAGCCTGACCCATGGTCAAAACCCCAAAACTCTGGTGCTGACACCAGTCCTGGAGCCAAGAATTAATTAGTGACATTCTTCTGATGTAACCATTGTCACTGATTGTGACTGGGAGGAAGGACAATAACACTTCTTGGGCTCCTGAAGCCCTGAACCAGTCACCCCAAGGCCCTGAAGTCCTTCTTGAGTCCTCTTTGGCTTCTTGAAGATATTTCTTCATTGCCCACCTGAAAGACTAATAAAGGATAGTAGTTGCAGGGCTGTTCCAGGTGAGTGAGTTTTCTGGTGAAGTCCCTTACCCTGACCCCAGGGAGGCAGCAGACTTCCCTGAGTCTGTTCAGGCCAACATATGGGATCCTCTGTTTCCCTCAGGGTGCAGTAACCAGTCACCACCATTCTTTTTTCTAGTAGAGCTGGTCATAATACAAGGAGTTCTCTGACTTTTCTGTGGGAACTCTTCTAGCCTGGATGATCCTATATCATCATCATCTTCCTGACTTTCCTGATTCTGGAGTACCAGGGCCTTAAATCTGTTGTAAAGGGGTACTTGGGAAGGTGACATGAGCTGGGGGGTAACACGCTGTCTACTCTGAGGAGTAACCTGTTTCCAACCTCCCCTGTCTCCTAGGTCACTTACATCTGCTCGACGGCAAGAAGGTATGGGATCCTGAAGTTCTTTTGTTTTGGGTGGCCAGCTTGCTTCTCTCAGGAATAGTAGAGCACGGGGTCCATCAGTCATCTCCTCAGATTCTCTTATGCTCCTTAGCCATTCCACCTCTTCCCCTAGCTCTGCCACCATGCAGAGCAAATAATCAACCTGATGACATCTTGTACAGTACACAGCCACCATCTAACATTTCTGACAAGCTCTGGCACTCACTACAAGCAGATGCCTGGACAGCCATGTGTTTATGAGGGACCTCTGTCTGGGCCACCATGTCCTTCCTGGCCAGCAGAGAGGACTTAGTTTGCTTTACTTTTGTTGAGATCATGCCATGCTAGAGCACATTCTCAGTGACCACTGGCTGAGCTCACCTCTGAAGTCTGCTGGGCTACTGGATCCTTTCCACTCACCCTGCCTGTGCAAAACACCCACGTGTTCTTTTCTTGCCAGAACTTACTCTGCACTTACATATGCTTATTTAAGCAATTTCAGGCCTTCTGACATGTTTTTGTCAGGTTTTTTACATTTTGCATTTTTAATATTAAAAGCCAGCCAATAACATCCTTCCAATTCACTGGCTAATTGGTTTTCTGTTACACTCCAATCTGGTTAAATTTCACCTGGATACTGACATTTCAGTACACTAATGAACGAGCTCTGCTCCCCGCATAATGCTGGGGTGGTACAGTGACCACCTGATCTCTGCACAGGGACCTCTGGGCTGGGATCATGCGGCAGAGCAGAAAGCTGGATCTGTCTACAGCAATGCCCTGGGAGGTGTCATCATGTAAGTGTCACCTACACTATCCCTGTAACCTTCATGGAGTTCGCAGTGGAGCATCAGTGACGTCTTCAAGTGGGAGACCTGATGGTCAGCCTAATGCTGCATGGGTTTAGACTGGCTCATGCGTGAAGACTGTGTGTTCTTAGCAGTACAGATGTTGCTGTGCTTCTAACTTTTCCAGATGGTTTGACAAAATAACTCTGGGGTGTGCAGGGGTGACTTTGCATGTCTAGCTCAAACACAGTGGTGACTTTTATGATTTAGAATTGAATTTGTCTTCTGTAACAAAAATAGCAAACAGAAATAACCCAAGTCCATCATTATTTCCAGCAAAAAAGGGGAGAGGGCAGTGAATTGTTAAAGGCTCAATAGCTGTGGGTGAGCTGGTGAACATATGCTAGAGATGACATTCCTTTAAAATTGAAACTGAAGAATGTGGTCTAATAGCATTAAAAAGAAAAGGCTAATGCAGAGATTTGACTGCATGCAACACATCAGTACATCATCTATTAAAAATTAGTATTTAATTGGATATTTGTTTTGCAGTCAGCCTACTGGGCTGAAGAATAACATGCTGTTGTCCTGAAACATTTAAATGAACATACCTGAGTAGAAAGGAAATGAGTCTGTGGAAACATTAAGCCAGAAGGTACATGGTTTTTTTTGGATGGCAGAGTACAGACTTTGAGGAGCCAGGAAACGAGAAAAACATTGTATTTTTTAATGCATAACAAGGCAAGTGTTCTGAGCCATACTAGTGCTAGGTAACATCCACAGTCGTGCGATGGCTCAGAAATGTAGGGTCAAATCTACAAATGTGCCATGGTCCAGAGAGGGCTTTAAGCATGTGTGGTTTGGGAAATTCATATTGGTTGACTACTATTAGAACCCGAGAGTCTGAGAGAAATCTTGAGCTAAAATTTTAGAGTGAATTACTTTCAAGCTCCACTGCCGTGGCAAACCCTGCTGGTGCTCACAGAGCTGCACATGGGAAAACCACGTAGTTTGAATTTACAGAAGGAGGATCTCAGCTGACACAATGGAAATGAAATTTTAGTGATGTTTTATGGACTGAACAGTTGATCCAAAGAGTGGCAAAAGTGAAGGAAAGGCTCTTGCTTGCCTGGTCCTTCTTGAGGTGAAACACACCTATGGCCACTGCTTGTAAGACAAACTTGAAGCAATATATGTAATTTTGGATCTAGTCAACAATAAATAAGTAAATATGTGATCGAGAATTGGTACAGTTGGAGAAAGGAAGTTGTCCAATAGACAGCCTAGATTTTGGAAGTGAACCTAAGCACTGGAAATACTGCCAGTCCCACTGATGAGTTAATTAAAGTCTGCATGCAGCAAAACCCAGGACATCATAATGTAGCTGTCTGGACCTGCAGCATTTTTAGCAGTGGTGGAAACATTTGCATGATCATGGAACTACAAGGGGCACCAGAAGTGCAAAGTGCTTGAAGCCCAACAGAACATAGCAGTCTGCTATCACATAGCCATATAAGTGTGTGGTGGAGCCAATGCTTGGCTTAGCCAAGCCAGCCTGTGCCCAAATTCATTGTATGTTGATTTAATAGATGGGGGAAATGCGTCCTTGATAGTACAAGTGCCTCACAGTGATTTGCTTCATGGCTGAGTGTCCTGGCAGGTGTTGCACTGTGTGGGAGGAGGGAAACTCATCTCAGGACACAGAGTTGGCAAAGAGATGTCTCTGCTTCTAGGAGAGTATCAAGTTGTGAAGGACCAAGCCCTGGGACACTGGAGACTGAAGTTCACATGCAGCAAGGTTGCTGCGTGACCCACTAGCAAATTAATTTAATCAGCCTCAGTTTCCCCTTTTCAAGAGGGCAAATGGCTCTATTGAAATGCACATGGTCATCTGCCTATGACAGTCACTGTTGCAGGGGCAGGTGTTTTTCCTGAGTGGGAGCACAGAGTTGGAAGACAAGGAGGTTTTTCTCTGTGATTGATTCTTCCTCTCTGATATATTGAAGTGTCCAATGAAGAAACTGAGCACAAATTTATTTATTTTTGTTTTACTTTTTTCCCCTAAAGCCAGTAACCAGCTCATCACAGAGAGTGCGAGGTGTAGAAAGCAGAACCTTTGTCCTACACCTTCCATACTGTTCCTCCTTCTCTGGAAGGAGCTAAAGAGACAGATGAGACCTGGGCACAGCAGAGCTTGTGATAATTTCTCCAAGTCCCTTTGACCATCTGGTTCCACTCTGAGCATCATTTAGCATAAAGAAATCAATTTTTTCCTTTGATACTGATAGCAGTGAAGAGGGTAATTGAAGCCTGGAAGGAGCAGTAGCTATCGAGCAATCTCAGCCCTCACAGACCTCTGATGTACTGTAAAACTCCAAGGGGAGTTACAATTGCTACCCATTGCCCTGGGTGATGATTTATCTTGTAGCAACATGAAAGAAAAATATCTCTGATCTGTTGTTCCTCTTCCTCACCCTCCTCTCTGTACCTGATCGGGATGTGTCATACCTCAGAATAAAGGGACTTTCTTTCCAAATGCTGCAAGGAAAAGGTGTATGCTTTTTTCCCTTTTATGTTTTATGTTATTTTCCCCTTTAAAATAATACCCCCGATGAGAAGGGAGTTGTTGCAATGCTGGTGTCCTGAGAAATTGTATGCTGAAGTGAAAACTTGGAGTATCTAATGAAGGACCACAAAGCAAATGGTTTAATAGAAATTTTTAAGCTTCTTCTGAGGCAGAATGATTATTCAGTAGCTAAGAAGTGACCTAGGACACAGGAAACGAGGCTTCAGTTCTTTGTGTTGCTGCAGATGCAACATGAAGACGTTAAATAAAGGAGAACAAATTCAATAGCTTGGGTAGTGGCATGAGTTGCAGAAAAACCCTGGGAGCAGTCTCCCAGGAAGGGTGCCACATGCATGACAGCTCAGTGATCAAATGCACCTACCCCTGAAATGGCACTGTGCAGGCAGTGTGAACAAGTGGGAAGCTGCTGTTAGGATGCTTTGGCTGAAAGGGCTCCACAGAGTTTCAGTGGGGGCTGCTCAGGTCACAGGGAGAAGGCTGCCATATGGCATGTTTGTGTTTGGGATGCTGTAGTGTGGGAACCATCACACAGGATCAGAGCCCTTCACCCTCCCTTCCTTGTCCATACAGCCCAAGGTGTGCTCTGATCACACTCACTGGCACTTCAAGGTGAGATCTGTGGAATCCTTATGGAGGAAATGAGCCAAATGGGGAACTTCTGCCTTAGTCTGGGATTGGTTTTGTTTTGGCTGAGATGAGTCCTCAAAGAGCAGACAGCAGACTCCATTGCATGTCATCTCAGAGCTGTAATAGCATTAATCCTCTGGAAATAGCAGGGGTACTTTAAACTTGACATTTCCTCTTCTTTCCATAAAATATAATAGCACATCACAGGTGTAGTTTGCATGAGATACCCTCCTGGCAAGCGGCAGTTCCACTGACAGGAAGGGTCATGCTTGTGATGACTCTTTGATGCTCCCCTCCAACTCCGCTCTATTAATAAAGAGATGCTTTTCAAGGGAAGAAGAGGGGCTGTGTAGAACCCAAACTCCCACCACTTCAAGGCAAGCAAGACCCCTTTGCTCAGCAGTGAGCTGGAAGAGCAAATCACAGACTTGCTGAGTCTCAACATGTGGAGTGGGGAGAGCAGATCTGCCTCCTGCCTCTCCACCTAACTCATTGGGCATCCCACACTCCACTGCATATGTGGCCTATCTGAGATCCCCTGCAGTGTCGAGGCAGTGGGAAAGTGGTGGACACAGGTGCTTGATGGGTTTCCTTCATGAACAGTTTTGGATAGTGACATGGTATTCCCCAGGGCCACTATGGGAGAGGAGAAAGTGGAGAGGTCTTGGCTGAATGCAGGTGAAAACCATCTAGATCTGTGTGGGTAAGCTGGAGTATAAATGCACCAGACTCAGTGAATAAACTGAACCTCAGTTGGCTCAGCTCCACCACGTGATTGAAGCCCATCGGCTTCAAACCCATTTTAGAACCTTTTGCTGGTAACCAGCATTCAGCAGGGAGACACCCCTGAAATCAGGTGCTTTGCTGAGCACGTGGGAGCTGGTCAGTCTGTTGATTTCCATCTTCCTTTAAGAGCCTTCTCAGGCTGAAAGCTACTGAGGCAGAAATTGCTTGGACCAACATCTGTTGCTGTTATTGGCCTTCCACCAAAGAAGGATGGAAGCCCTAGTCATGATGATGTTTTCAAGTGATGATCTTAATGAGAAAGATGATGGTCTCTGCTTCAGAGATGCTTCAAATGATCTGTGGGATTTAAGGAAGATGTAAGGTCCCAGGAGAAAATAAGAGGATTGGTCCAGTCTGTTTTGTGGGCTGTGACAGGATAGCTTCAGCTGTGGACCTGGAGGCCTTTGGTGTTATTGAGGCTGTGAGGTCTGGATCCTGTCTGTTCATGTTTCAGGGCACAGAAAACACCCTGTATGTTCTGAACATAGATCAGAAAATGCTTCTGAGGAGCTGGGGGCAGCTTGCTTCTATCAGCAGTGCTCTGGTGCTCTCCTAGAGAAGCTCTTATCTGGGATGGGGACTCAGCAGTAGGATGTCACCAAAAGCTGTCATGGCTCTGGGCAACCACAGAGGCTGTTCACCATGTCCTTGCAGCACATCTATTCATTTGTGGTGGCTCATGGTGAAGCTGGAGCCTGAATCATTATTTTAATGGCTTATTTAAAAGCATAGTCTTTAAAGAATGTGATATGTGATACGAGCCTTTAATGAGTGGATTGTGTATGTCACAATGCAAAACCTGAAGCTCTGTTGATAAACTCAAGAGGATAATTTAATTTTATGTTAAGCTTGTGCCAAATCCTGTCATGAGTTCAAGCTATTCTAGCAAACACAAAAGCAAGAGACATCTCCGAGAAGACAGAGTACTCAGCTGATCACAGGATTACAGGAACTGCTGCCTGCCTAGTATGAGTTGCTACAATACCCTGGGCAGCAGCACAGGCTTTCTCAGAAGCTAGTAAGTGGCAATGTTTCATGATTTTATTTAGATGTATCTATGAAACATCGTTGTACAAAAGAGGATCCACACAGCTTCCCATAATTTTCAGGGAATTTTTGGGCAGCCTTTACAGGATACATGGGAGAAGTATTGAAAGCAGCAGTTGCTGATCTATGAAAAAGACTTTCTGGCTTATGTGCAATAAGTAGGAAGTACACTTGAAGATTTGCTCCATCCTTCTAATTTTTGTTTTTAGTATAGGAATTTTTGAGAATTAAAAATTATAGAGAATTTTGCACTAGGCACATGCAAACTTGCCGGCAATGAGCAACAAAAAGCTGTAGCATACAAGAGGGAAAGTAGCTGTTGGTCTTGGCTGCTTCCATATTTACTCAAAGCCCATGACAGTCACTCCCCAGGTGCTGGCACTGCTCTGCAGTGACATGAGTAATTCACCAAGTGTGCAGTCTGATACCTGATCTGAGAAGTTATTGGTGGTAGTAGTGATATGTTAGTAGGGCAGCTGAAGCACGGCAGCACTGCTAAATATTGCAGATGGCTCTCCACCAATGAAGGTGCAGCTCCGAATCAAAAATTAATATCCTTCTCCTAAGCTGTCAAGATCCCTGCATGCATGTGCTGGTAGAGAGAATTAATAAAATAGCTAGCTTAACTAAGAGTATCTGGGGGATGACCCAAAGCCTATTTAAACCAGTGTAACCCCTCTCTCACATGCAAGCAAATCATCTCAGCTAGCACTTCCAAGCAGCAGCTGGCTCAAGTGTTTATGACTGGCAATGAGAGGAAGGGTATCTATAAACCTCTGTAGCGGGGTGCAGCACTCAATGCAGTTTAAATCAGATTGTAGGATGTGCAAGGTACATGGGCTCCTCAGTGATTAAGATACTATTTCTACTAAATATTAAAGTCTGCTTTGCTTAAGGATTTTACCTGAGCTGCACTCTGAAGAACAGTCTCAGGTGACAAACTTCTGTTTCACTCAGTGTAAGTAGGCTCTGCATTATTGGCCATCCTCTTGCCATTAGTATTCATGGCAAATGAGACAACCCACCCTGCTTGGCTCTTTGAATAAGTGCTGCATAGGGTGGCATCAAAACCACCTGATTCCCTGTTTTCTGAATTTAATAGTCTTTCATATTATGTTATTTCATATTATGTTATTTCATATTATATTTAATACTATATTTATATATTTTTTTCATATTATATTTATAAACTATAAATTTTCGTATTATATTTAATAGTGTCTTTAATATTATTTTATATAGCCTCAGTATACTTGCCCATAACAAGACCTTCCTTGGTTGTGAATAAACCTGTAGTGAACATTTCCATACCCATCATTGCAGTGGCCAGCTTGGGATCAAGGAAGGTCTATCATGCCTGGGAATGCTTCAGTACACTCTGGCCCAGATTTTATGTCATCTGCACAACTTACAGGGTCTCGTTTCTCCTGAGAACAAAGGAACCTCTCCAACACTGACACATTTCTTATTCAAGGTCTATGCCATCCCCTATTGCTCTCACCACTGTTTTGTGTCATGCTGCTGGTGCTGAGAGTATGTGTTGGATGGTCACCCACAGTGCTCACTGTGTGCCCTGGACTGGGGCACAAGTAGCGCCTGGTCTCTGTGGGTGAAATGATAGCTCTGTTTTGTACTGAGAGCTCAGTCAATGTGGTCATTTTCCAAATGCACAGGGCATGGAGTCTACAAACATTTGATTCTAGAAAAGCAGTTGGTGTAGACTTTCTCTCTGAATAAGGTTTTGTAATACCAGTGGCTAGTGGGATGTGGTAATATTTTTTCTGGATGATTGCTGAATAGACCTAGAGAGGAACCTGTGGGGAAGTATGTCTTTGATCGATACTTCCAAAGTAAACACAGTGCCGGAATCAGGACATCTCAAGCAAATACTTTCCCTCCAGCTCCTTAAATTCTCATCACATAATTTTCAAAGGTTAGCCTGTCTACTCAGTGATTAATAACTCCTCTCTGTAACTGCCTTGGGTGGAGATTGTCTGAGTTTAAAATGCTCCTACTGTGGCAATTTTTGCTTTAGTACTTTCCCTGATTTGTGAATGGAGATGGGTAAGAAAAGAAGTCCAAGCCTGCTCTCTCAAGCCTCAGCTGCCTCTCAGGGCTGGCGGTGCAGCAGGGGCTCATTCTGTCTCTCCCTATCCCTACCCTAGGCACAGTGAGAGTCTGCAACATCCTTGTCACTGGAGTCTTCTCTCTCCCTGCGCCAGACACATCATTGCTCCCTGTGACAGAGAGGCAGCTTGTATGGAAGACCAGGGAAGCTGCCAGGGAGGTGACAGTGTTGGCCTCAGTACACTTGCCCATAACAAGAGCTGTTGCTTGTCTGCTTTTCATGGGGAACAAAAGAGCTACATGTGACAGATAGCCCTTGCCCTCGCTGCATTGACTAGCACTGATTTGACTCCAGCTGGAGGTAGCATTCATTTTTGTTGGGGAGGAAGGTAGTGGCAGCTTTCAGACATGGCTTGCACCGAGTAAGCTGTCTGTAAGATACCAGGTTTTCACTGGCTGGTATCTTAAACCAGTGTTCTGCTTTAAAGTGAATGCTTTTGCTTTCTGTCATTTTGCAGGTCCTGGGTCATAACAAGTCTCTACACCCTTGTATGATTTCCAAATAAATGCAGTTTCTCTGCGCTTCCTTGAGGCAAGGAACCCAGTGTACACCAGGGCTACACACCCCAGGAGGGCTTTGGAAGTACAGGGCAATCTTATGAATGGTTGCCAATGTTTCGGTATCTTTGAGATTTCCACTTAAAGACACTTCTAACTACCTGGAATAACATAATCTTGAACAGAAAGAACAAGAGACAATTCTATTTTTCCAGGGCAGCTTAAGGAGAAATTCAGTTTCGCCAGGGTTGTGAATGGTTGGGCTGGCAGGTGTATCAGAGTACTCATGTACCAACACTCTCATCAGTGAAGCAAATTGGTCCTTGGCTGTAAGGGCAGTCAAATAAGTTGAACTCTACTTTGAGACTGCCTAGAAGTCGCTGTCACAGTTGGAGGTGTGCTGGGAACAGGTTCCTTCTTGCAGGGCCGAGACAGGGTATGTTTTTCTGTCCCTGTGATGGAGAAGGGAGTCTGCAGAGAATGACAACTTGAGTGAACATGTTGTAATTTCAAATCACTGCTCCAGAGCCTAAACTTGATTATTGTACTGAGGCAGAGCAGGCAGCAATTTTTCACGCAGGATTGTTTTCTGTAAGCAGCAATAGTGTTATTGATGCTTTATTTCTTTAGAATGATTGGAGGTGCATTCTTCTCTTGTGCTGGGATTTTTACCATAACAACTTCACCAAGTTTGCAGACTTGCTCATGATTATTTTAGGTTAAATAGAAGGAAAGGAGGCTGCAGCAATACCAACACATTTCCATTAAGCAGCCTTAGGTCTCCAGTCAATTCATAATTGAAAAAAATGTCATTATCCACATTTTATAGATGGAGAAAGTGAATCACATTTTGTTGGGAATCTTGCCAAAGATCATTTGGCAGGGCTGAAAATATCTTTCTTGGCAATGTAGCTACAACACCGAAACAGTTAATATGTGTATAAAAATTAAGGAAATCAAAAAGTCAGACTAGTGTCAGGTAGTATTTCTGTCCTGAAATTCAAGGAGCTACAGCAGTTGAAGTCAGTCAAAGATCAGCTTTATTCATACAGTAACTGGAACAGACATAAAATTACGAACAGGTTTTTAGAAACATTGTCCAGGGGTAGTTACCTGCTGTGATGATTGATGGATTGAATACTTAATACTCCCTTTGGGTTTACTATAAGCTGCTTACACTTATTATAGATCTACTATATTTAATTTTGTTACCAAGTTAATTGTATTTTCCCTAAGAGCTCCAGCAGTCTGATGGGTATTGCTGAGTCTTTGCCAACGAACTGCCCCACTTATTGGCTAATAACTGACTGCAAGAATTTTCTTTATAAATGCAGTTTCCTTAAATGTTTCTGATATCATGGTTTGCATAAGTATTCTTCTGGCTTCTCTTTCAGTTTGCCTTACTTTGAGCACAGCAATATTTGGAGTTGCTTAAAGGTTTAGTGCCCTTGTATCATATTTACTATCAGTATCTGAACTATAAATATAAAAATCAGTAGTTTGTGAAAGACACTATAATTGCTCCCATATCTCCCTCAGCACAAGTGGATCTTGAAGCAAAGGCTTAGAAAGATTGGTTTTGTTGAACTGTGCAGTGGAATAAGTGTGAGACATTTTTCCCCTAATTTTTATTTTTAGGCCTCTATTAGACTGTCAGCAGTGGGTTTTTTTCTGTCATTTCAGAATGCCTGAATGTTTTATTCACAACTTTAATGTGTTTATTCACAACTTTAGTGTTTATACCAAGCACTCCTGATCTATAAACAACAAACAGTATATATGCTAATTTGATACAATGGAGGCATGCTCCCTGTCATAGTGAAAAGTACACAATTGCTTGGTAAGAGGGGAGTGTTGGGGTCCCACTTGGGGTGCTGTACTGGGTTTGCATACAAGTTTTGGGTAAAAAAATATTTTTTTACCCAAAAAATTTTTGGAAAAAATACTGCACAGAAGCAATTGCAGCTGGGAGAGAAGAGTGAGAATATGTGAGAGATACAGCCCTGCAGACACCCAGGTCAGTGAAGAAGGGCAGGAGGTTCTCCAGGCACTGTTGTAGAGATTCCCCTGCAGCCCATAGTGAGGCAGGCTGTGCCCCTGTAGCACACGACGGTCCGTGGTGGAGCATATCTCCATCTGCAGCCCAGGGAGGACACCACGATGAAGCAGGGGGATGCCTGAAGGAGGCTGTGACTCCACTGGGAATCCTGCACTGGAGCAGGCTCCTGGCAGGACCCGTGGCTCTGTGGAGAGAGGAGCTCACACTGGAGCAAATTTGCTGCAGGAGTTGTGACCCTGCGGTGGACCCACACTGGAGCAGTTTGTTCCTGAAGGACACACCTGATAGAAGGGATCCATGCTGGAGCAGTCTGTGCCTGAAGGACTGCACCCCATGGAAGGGATCCATGCTGGAGCAGTCTGTGCCTGAAGGATGCACCCCATGGAAGGGACACATGCTGGAGCAGTTCATGAAAAACTGCAACCCATGGGAAGGATTCACATTGGAGAAATTAGTGGAGGACTGTCTCCTGTGGAGAGGAGGGACCCCACACTGGAGCAGGGGAAGAGTGTGAGGAATCCTCCCCTAAGGAGGGAGAAGCAGCAGAGATAACGTGTGATGACCTGACCAGAACCCCCATTCCCCATTCCCCTGTGCTGCTGGGGGGGAGCAGGTAGTGAATTCAGGAGTGCAGTTTAAGCCTGGGAAGAAAGTGTGTGGGGAGAAGGTATTTTTAAGATTTTGGTTTATTTCTCATCTTACTCTGGTTTGATTGGTAATAAATTAAACTAGTTTCCCCATGTTGAGTTTGTTTTGCCCATGACGGTAATCGGTAAGTGATTTCTCCCTGTCATCAACCCATGAGCCTTCATTGTATTTTCCCTCTGCTGTTCAGCTGAGGAGGGCAGCGATAAAGTGGAGCACAGGTGTCCAGCCTGTTGACTTAAGTACCTCATTCAACTATGACTAAAGTTTTCTGTGTAAGTTTGTTTTCTTGTACTGTTAGAAATTTTGATGCTGATTGCAGAGAGACTCCCTCCGTTTATAAAGCATATAGCACTTTGCTATAATATAGCTCTTTCCTTTCTTATTACTTATGTTTTCCATCATTCTTCAACCATGCTGGAATGTTTTCTTGCGGTTATAAGCTAAACTCTTTAACTCTGCACAGACAGTTTCTGTGAGGGATTTCATTTTGCAGAGTCACATTTGGAGAAGGAAGAGGAGCAATCAACTGATGCTGGCCAGTATTAACTGGTGTTAATTAACCGGAAAAGCAATTAACCCATGCTGACCAGTATTAACTGGTGAGGGCCAGTAACCCTCTACAAAGAAATACTCTTCCAAGTAGTTGCCATTTTTATGTCTATTCACAATTTCTCTATAAAGTCTTCCAGCTGAGATCAGAAACACACTAAAGTTATGGTCCTATAAACATTTATTAATTTGTACAGAAGGGCTCCAAGCAAAGAGACTGGCCAAGAGTCGCTGTCCTGGTGGTCAGGATGCTTTAGACATGAGAGATACAAGTGTCAGCCCCCACACGCCCTCATGGGAGATTATTTTCATGTCCAAGCCCACTTGAGTAGCCTGTTGCCTGCTTTTGGTTTGGAGTTTATTCTCTGTTAGGAGCAACAGATTAGCCCCAGGCAGGAAAAGGTCATGTCCTAATAGCCTACATGGATTTTGGTTTATCCTTGTACAGGTTAGTTGCTTAATTCCTTTAATTCAATCTCTTTTTGCTTATGACTAGTCAAGGTCCTTTGATTTTTCCCCATGCATGAAGTATACTGCAAAGGCATTAAGTGAAGCTTCCACATACACTGGATGCAGCCATATGATAAATTGGACTAATTAAGGTGGGCAAAGCACTGAACTGAACTGTCTGGTCTGATTCCAAGGCCCAGGCTCTCTCAGTCTCTGCACAGCCTTGCACCATACATCTGGTTTCTGAGCATCCGTTTCTTGGCATCAGCTCTTCCTATGTGCTCTGTAATGACCCTTGGAGCTCCATGCCATAATGAGGATTTTGTATGGTGGCAGCATGGCCAGGATTGAGTTACTGATGAGTCTTTTTGGATCCATCTCCTCACATGTAGTGCAGGGAGCTGCTGAAGCAGAGGCAAGACTCACTGTCTGGGTGTAGAAAAGAAACTGTCTGGATCTGTCACAGCTCTCTGGGTGCCACTCTCTGTTACGATTCTGTGATCATTTCTCTTCTTGTCACACCATCTTTCAGGTAAGAAGCTTAGCCTCACATTAGTGCCTTGCTGTATGAGTATCACCTGATGCAGACAAAACAGAGAGCAGCTCATGCTTGCAGTATGACAAGGAAGCTTTGATCACTCAAACAAAATCAGGGTTAAGATGGAGCTCAAAGGTTCAAAGGCCCTTTCTCCTCCTGTTGTACAGAAGTACTGTATTCAGTAGAGCAGCCACTGTCTATTATTCGAGTCTTGTGCTTTCGGCTGCTGGTTTTGATCACCTTATGCTGCTGTTCATCTGCTGCTTGCAGGGCACATCCTGTGGCCAGCAGACTGGAACTGACAGGCTCTGGCTGCTGACGTTAACGCTGTTTCATGGAGTGGCTGCTAGGAGCCTCAGTGGTGGTTGGCACAAGATTTCTTACTGAGCAATACCAAGTGTCAGCTAAACAAGGATCTGGCCTGAAGATCCAGTGGTCTCTTCTGCCCTCACATCTCCTGTTTGTGCAGCATCACCCTTGCTGTCCAGGCTGCTGGAGTAGGTAGCTAACCTCTTGTAGACCTCAAATGAAAATCTATAGTGAGTATAAATTATCATCTGCCCTCACCACTAGAAATCTCTACCTTCTAACAGCTCAAAGTAAACACTTCTAAATGTAGTGGGGTGGAGTGTCTACTTTGCTTCATTGTAGAATTGAGCTATGAATGGAAGGCTCACAAATGATGAGTTACCTCTTTAAGAGGGTCAGCATAAAAATATTGGACATATTTATAGAGTAAATATGGAATTATTATTTTATTACAGGTAGCTAGCAGTGATGTTTTGTACTTGCATCATGTATAACACATTGGGGAGCAGGCTGGAGGGAGTATTTGGCTTGAAGAAAAGTTGATTAACCTTCACTGTACCATGCTTCAAACCGTTCAAAAGGATTTGTGGACCTATGAGCTACTCCCAAAGGAGAATGAACTTTTAAGATAGTTAAAAAATTGAGTATTTATATAATTTTTATTTTTTTTTTCCATGATGAGAGCATCTATTTGGATAAGTCACTTTGGTATTCTCATCAGGAGAAATCTCAGGGGGACAGGGTATCATTCTAACAACATGCATGAGCTCTGGCAGCCTGTGAGATGGAAGGTGTAAATGGCTGTGGGAAGCTTTCTGACCTCTGCCATGCAGTATAAATGCATCTTTGCTTTACAGCTGAGGAAGCCTGAGACAAGAGGAGCTAAAATTTGGCCTAAAGTCACACTGGCAGCCAGATGTTTCCCCTGAGTCACAAGTCATGGGAAGTATCCTGTTGCTTTCAGATTTTTGTTTGGAAAGTCTTTTGCTTTATCTTCCTTTAAGGCATGATGGGTGGTAAAAATGCAGAGCAAGTGCAAATGGTAAATGAAAGATCTTTAGATACTAATGAGGTGGCAAAAAATGCTACCTGAAATTCAAAGGTAGCAAATACAGAGGAATATATTGTTACAAAACATTCATAAGGAGATGCTTTAAGTTAGCTGCTACCATCCAGAAAAGAGATCTTCAAACTGTGGCAGCATCTTTGAAAACACTTCTAGACTCAGCAGCGCTCGAAAGGACAAACAGCATGGGAGGGATTATTACATAGGAATAAATGACAAATCAGAAGCAAATAAGGGAGATATTAAACATTGTTTCTAACTATGAAGAGACTAAGGGGACAAGTGGGAGGTTTTAAGGTAACAAGACAGATTTCCTTTCACAATATGCATTTTAATGTAAGGAACTTTTTGTTTATAGAAAAGCCTATAGACATTCAAAATATCAGGGAAGAAAAGTCCTTTTAAATACAGCGTAGCAGTTGCAAGAAAAAATGTCATGCCACCTGTCTAAGTCATTTGGACTAGGATGGGATGAAGCATCCTCTGGAAATCATTATCCTTCTCCCGTAATTACAGTGGAAATGTAAAGGTTCAGTTTAGGGTAAATGGGTATGTTTTGGACCATACCGTAGCTAAAGGAAGGTGAGATAATTCTTCTCACCCTTTCTGACAAGTTTTCCTTGGAACTGACTTGCACAAGGCTTGTAGAAAGATAAATTCTTTCAGGTACAAGGTGATGAGCATGGCTTGTGATCAAGTCACAAAAAGCTGGATTCTCTGGTTCAATGTTGGAAAAGCACAGGAACAGCAGTCAGTGTCCTGAAAAGATAAGTAGGTCCAGAAGGGAGAAGAGCAAGACAGGCTGGCTCAGAGTGGAGAAGGGGCAGGAGGAGAGGGTCCAGACCTTTGGTACACAACTGGCATTGATCATTGCTTACACTGCAAGGGAATTAAAAGTGCTGAAAGCCATGAGTGTTCCCTCAGCTGCTATAATAATTCTGCATATTACAGATTCAGCTGGGTTGGGTTTGATATTTTTGTAATCTCTTCAGCAGCATTTTGAGACTGGTTCCAAAGTGATTGGTTGTGTTTGTGTTTTGTGTTGGTTTTGTTGTTGTTGTTTTTTTTTAACACAGTCATAATACATCTTTGTCTGTAGCATATTGTTTCGCCTCTAGTTTTCCTCCTGTATCTCATCAAGCAAATGCTCTCCCAGGTGAGCAGTACAATACATGCACTAAGCAGTGGGCTGCAGTTCTGTTAATGCAATTGATATTTGCTCTAAGAAAGAAAAACCTTTGTTAGTGTTTCATTGCCAAACGTGCCATAGCAAGGCAACCAAAGCAGGAGGACGAATGATGGACAAGGTTTTTATCCCACATTTTCCTATGTGGTTAATGATCATCAGTGATTTATTTTGTGAGGTCCACTCAAACACCTGCTGGGCCTGATTTACAGATATCTTGAGCTCCCCAGGCATGGAACTGAAGGCACTGGAAGCTGTGCTTTGAATATATAAAGTGATAGACCACAGTTAAATATCCAGAAAATTGGTGCCTTTGTCTCTGTCTTTACTTCCCTGCAAGTAAAATGAGGGCAGTGAGGTCTTTTGACGTTAACAGTGTGTTGTGAAGATGAAGTCAAAAAAGTGACTTTTGCACTTTGCAAAACTCCCAGCTTCTCCTGTGATGAGTGTCCCAGAAAAGTCCCACAAGGAATTATTCATGTTCTGTTCAGTGAAGAGGTTTGGTGCTATGCAGAATGTAAGGGCTCAGCTCTTACACAGGCTAATGAGTGTTGAAAAATAGTGATTTGGTGTCTTGTCCTCACTGTGTCAACACCTCTAGGAGGTAAGAGACTTGCAGGAGAAATAATATGGAATCATGGACTATGGCCTTGAATTCAGGGAGATACATAAAAGCTAGCTTTGAGATTGTGATACTCAGTAAGTCCTAGAGATGTGACTGGGTTAAGTGTGTGATAGGAAGAATGCAGATGGCTTTCTGTCCAAGTCATGGGGTAAGGACAGGGTGAGGAGGAAGAGCAATCATTTGAACTACGGATAAATAATACAGCTTTCAGAAGTGAGGAAGCTGTACAGGGAAGGGGAGCTTGCCAGAGCCATCTCATAACCAGTTTGGGATTGGGGCATGATCTCAACAACTGATAAAAACCCATCCAGCACAGTCTTGATGGCACAGACAACCTGTAATCTGGTGTTTCTGAACTTTTTAGTGCTTGTCTTTGTAACTTCAACACGAATGGACTCTGTTTTCAATGTAATAAATTGAGAGGCAGCAACAGAAGTATCAGATACACATGGCATCTCTTTGAAATGAAAACATTTGATTTATACTACAATCAAATAGCTAGCAGGGAGGTAATTTATTACAAACAAAGGAAAATGACTGGAAGTCTTATTCTTCATATGAAATTATAGGAAATGCTTATTACTGCTCTAAATTTCAACAGTGAAATAGTCACAGCCCTGTTCTTTTAGAAATTATGCTACTTCCATGTTACCCCTCAAATGGAAACCCAGCACCATCCTGGCTATGACAGGAAAAAATTTCCTCCTGTGCAGTGTGAATTCTGCCAAATTGCATTGGGCTGTAAAATAAAATAAAATAAAATAAATAAATTAAAATAAAATAAAATACCTCTACAGAGACAGGGCTGTGTGATATTCTTTGAAGTAGATATCAGTGCCACCCCAAGTACTATTTTTGTCACTGAAAACTGATGTTGCCAGCAGTGTTTGATATGAATTGAGCATTTCTTATTTTTAAGTAAAGAAAAATACTTTGTTCTTGTAAACAAGAAGGTTCAAATAGTGCAAAAGGGAGCAGCAGCAAATTAATCACCACCAGACATTGAAACAATTGTTCATATCAACTTGCAGTAGTTTGGAAAATGGGAAAAAGCACTACAATTTCAAAATAATATATTTAGCTAAATATATTAACATCTGGCTCTGCTCCTGATGAAAGATTTAATAATGTATGTGATGAACTGCAAATAGTTTTGATGTTATCTGGGTCAGTATTTCAATATAACAACTTGTTCTAGCTGCAGAATACATTGGTCTGTGCTGATATTTGACAAACCCCACTCAATACAGGAGCCAAACTCTGAAGATGTAAACATGAAGACCATACTTAAATTACTTCAATGCAATATGTGGGATTGATAAAATGAAAAACCATATTGCCATTTTCCTTCTGGCCCTATAGACCACATTCAGTTATATCTTGCATAACAAAACTGAAGAAACTAGAATTGGAAATGGGCACTGTGGAAAGGAGGGAGAATGTAAATTATTTTTTAACAACACATGATCTAGGATTGATACACTGGTGCTCTGGGTTGGATGGACTCTCTGTTGTGGGACTCTTTTGGTAAAGTGGCTATAGGTAGAGCTGATGTCCAACCCATGAGGAAGACTTGGCTGCAATGACCTCTTGAGATGCTGTTTCAGGTGCAGCTTTAAATGGTTTTATGATCCCTGGGGTTCTTGAGGATGCGAGTAATCCTCTGGCACACTAGTATCTGGAGATGTGCATGTGGTCCAAGTCTCTGGAAGAGATACCCCTACTTGTATTTAGTGGTAACAGGCAATGTACCTCATTTTTTACCTGATTTTAAACAGATGTGTGGCATTTGACAAATATGGGATAAAAGTCTTTATTATAAATAAGAATGCTAGACTGGAAAGATTGTACAATGCTTGTTAGTAATCTCAAAAGCTCTTTAAATACAATGTCAATGAGAAGGGGAGAATGAGATGTGCACACTGGGATCGTACCTCTAATGGCTGAAGCACTAAGATAAAACAAACAGCAGGCTAGGTGATCTTGAAAGAAAAGATGAGGTGATACATATGAATTTTGAAATGCCTATGGAAGCAGAAAAAGTACCAGCAGAAAAGTCTGGGTAGCAGCAGGTCTCTCTATGGACACAGAAATGAAACTCTAAATAGCAAAGCTCAAGCAGAAAGCTCAGAGGCAGCCATAAAACATGCAATGCCATCTGGGAACAACATGGATTTAATTAGAAAACTGTTTGCAGGAGATACCTGCTGTCCCTCCAAGCTTTCTCCTTGCATGCAGTGATAGATCTTCAAGTAGCAGAGCCAGGTTAGGCGTTGGAGCACTTAAGCTGAGCAGCCTTGGTACAAAGTAATGGTTAAAAAATTGTACCAGCAGAGGGAGCGGGACACCAGGTATCTTTTTTCCCACATATATGTCTAATCCAAGGGGTTTGCAGAAAGAAACCAGATGTTAAAAACCAGGCTTCACCCACTGATCCTTTAGAGAAAGTGTTACTTGATGTAAGTTTTCTCCCATGGTTATGAAAGGCAGAAAAAGAAAGTCTCCAAATATGACCTGCAGCAAATATTATGGAAAAAGCTGACAATGTTTTTAGGATATGGGCCAGACACTTCCAGGTTTGTTTTTAATGTCCTCTCATGAAAGATCCAAGATTTGAGGCTTATGACTGAATACTCTGGGTAACGGGGCTGCAGCATGTGATGAGACCTGGATAAGGAGGCTGGGTCAAGTTCATTGCAGTCTGGAGGAATGTGGCTGGGCTCCTTTAGCAGGCTCTTTGTGTATGATGCAATGCTGCTGCAGGGACTACAAAGGAAGCATCAAGCAGCAGATTACAAATCCTATATATCCACTTATGGGGCAGAAGAGAGTTCACACTGCTGGGCTACAAACATGCTAGGTATGAGCCCAAATAGGAGGGTGTGTGGAGCTCTAACCAGATCTGTCCATGATAAAGGGCAAAACCATCACAAACCTGACTGCAGAAAATCCAGTGAATCTGAATTCCTGGGGTCCTTCTGGAGAGCAGTTAGGGATGTCAACACTGCTTGGCAACATGACAAAGTCAGCATGCTAAGGCTGGGCAGTGAACACCAATTACAATCTGCTTGACTTAGCCCAGCATGGTAAACAGATGGAAAGAAAAGGATAAAAACCTCACCTTCACAGACAGTTCACACCATAAAAACCTCATTCCCAAAAGTAAAAAGGCTCAGTTTGCAGTTGTACTCCTCCAAAAGGTGACGTTCTCAGCCTCCTGAGGCTAGCAGGGAAAGCAGAGCACAGCTAAAGGTACTGTCCTAAGCCTGGGAGGCCTTACTTTATCCACATAGTTTATCTTTCTGACTGGCCAGCAAGGGACGTATGCACACACACAGGCACACTTACTTGGCTAATCTGAGTGCTTGCTGTTGGTCTCTGTTAAGTTGTGCTGCCCTACACCTACCCAGGTGATATTCAGATAATTCAGAGCATGCAGTAAGCAAATCCATCAGCCTGGAGACAATGCCAACCGTCTGCGCTTCTGTCTCCTGGAAGTACATGTGACTCAGGATGAAATATTCCTGCTTTTAGAAGCATCAGGATGACTTTTTTTCTCAAGTCACATGGTTATTTAGTAGTGTCACTGAGGGCTTGATGTGCACAGAACTTCAGAGCCAATTGGGATGTGCTATGAAACACTTCACAGCCTCCAGCTGCTGGTACAGAAATATACCACCTCCTTAGAACCATTGTTATAACTGCCAGTGCTCTGCAGTTTTCGCAGATGTCCCATGGCAACTTAAATGACACCAGATGCTGTTGATGTAAGGTCAATGAATTGAGCCCTGACTTGCCTTAAGAAGTGGAGAGGACTCATATTAAGAAACCTTCTGGACTGAAAGTGCAACTTGTGTTATGGGAGACTGGGCAAAAAGCATCCTTGGCATGTAGCTGCGAGCTCTTCTATTGGGAGCTGAAACTGGAGAATCCAAATGGTACACACACCTGTATCATCCAGCTGCTCACTCCTGAGCAGGAAATGATCAGCAAGGCTACTCCTCTCTTTAGGCACCAGGTACAAATTCAGCCTAGGACATGAGAAGGAGTTGAACGTCCATCCTTCTATAACGTACTGATCTGAAGGACAAGTGAAGGCCAGGGGATAGGACTATTTTTATTGCTTGTGCTTAATCACATTGCTTGTTTTAACCTCCACGCTTTTGGGACTGAGTCTGCTGCTTTCTCTAGCAGCACAAAATATGTCAAAAGGAAGGAAGTAGAGGAGGATTTTTTGTCTTGGCTTAACTGACCAAAGTGTGGAGCAGCTTAAAGCAGTTGATGGATGCAATGTAGGCAGGGAGAAGTGTCAGAAGGAAAAGCTGAGGATAGATTGGACAGCTGCTGATCAGGTAATACCTTATGTATCCCTGTGAGTTTTAAGGGGTTATAGAACAGATCTAAAGACAGCAAAATCTTTACAGTGGTGTCAGATAATCAGACCTCACTCCATCAGCATCTTTTCTGTGTGCAAGGAGAGCAAATCTCTGCCACCAGGAGGTAGTGGAGATTTTTTTTTTTTGAGGTTTATGCCATTTTTCATGAACTCTTAATCTTCTCAAAACACCTTCTGGGAAACATTATAGGTGCAGAGGTATTGAAAGAGCCTGAATTTTATTAGCAGCAAGAAAGCTGTTTTTTAAAGCTGTGTTGCAGTGCTGCAGATTTCTTGTGTGTGTTACACAGAATGGTGCTTATTGTGGGTCCTGCCGGGCACATGTCAAAAGTAACTGAAAAACTAGAACAAGAGATTACAGGGCAGAGGAGATATCTGACACCACAACATGAACTTGGTATTGTTGCAACTGCCAGACACCTGGACACTTCCATGTCAGTGAATCAGCCTGCTCACTTTTGAATGACACCAGCCTCCAAATCCAGGAACAGGGAAAAGTACACAAAATGGTACCAGATGCTAAAAAAATTAGTCTGGGTCTCATCACAGCTGGATCCTGCATCACAGTGTAGAACTCCAGTTCCTCCACACCTCCTGAATGCTGAAGACCGTTCAGAAATCAAATCCTGGTTTGAATAGGAGGGACAGGCTCTGGAAGAAAAATGGTTCCTTGGAACCATCACGGATTTATTGCCAAAATACCTTGCTTTCTCTACAAATGATGATTTCCTTTCACTATCCCTCCAATTGCAATAAAACTGGGATCTGGGATCTACAAGTCCAGACAGAGTTTGTTCACCCCAGATCTCACTGCTCCCAGGAAAGATCTGCTGGTATACATGGATGGTCATAGCTCTACTAAAAACAGTGTGAAGAACCTGGTTGTGACCATTTATTATTCTCAGATCTTGCTGAATAAGTGGGAGTTGAAAAAGTAGAGCAATGAGTATAAACCAGTCTATCAGCTGAACTTTAGCCATCAAACTGAAAAGGCAAAAGACATGGTCAATAATTTGCAAAAATGGGTCTCAGTCTGTTTAAGTGATGCAGAACACAAGAGCCATGTGCTATTTGCATTCGTATAGAGTTCTGCAAGTTGCTCTTTTTTTTTTGTCATTGGCACTGAGCAAAGGTGGTTTGAATGACCAGTAGGGAGCAAATAATTGCAAAATTACAATTTGGACTGGGTCTTTTCTGTCTGTTTCCCCTCTCTTTGGAGCAGGTATCAATAAATTGGCAGTGCTACTGCTAAACAAACATTTCCAGCAAGTGTTTGAGAGCATGGGCTCAGAGGAATAACCTCCTCTCTTTGCTATTTGAAAACAAAAATGATGAATGCTCTGAAAGCTTCTTTTTTTTGCTAGCTTTAGTTACAATAAATGTACAGAGCTGGGGGCTTGCATTTTTATTCATCCTGGGGGCAAATGCTAACTACCCCACTGTCTTCTAGTGCCCCAAGTGGATCAGAGCATGGACATATTCATACATATTACTTTGTAGCATGGGGACTGTTTGAAGCTGTGCTGCTGTCAGGGCTACAGGTGCACAGTAAGAAAAAATGTGCCTAAGCCATTTCTTCAGGCACAGTCTGTGGAATGGCTGCATTCAGCTCTGGCGGTGTCTCCTCTTGCCCCCTACCCTGCTGCAGATTCAGAGCACAAGCGAGCTCAAAAGGCTGGGAGTAAGCTGTTCCCCTTCCAGGAGTGAAAACCATAGCCTGGTTTGACATCAGGAAATCATTTTTTTTCTAACTCAGATTGTCACTGTTCCCGTGTCTGCATGGACACATCTTGCTTGAGAGCCCTCTCCTGTTTCAGAATTCTGTTTATTCCTCTTCTTTCCTTTTCCACACATTCCCATTTCTATTTCTTCAACATTCCTTTTTGTTATTTTTCTGGCAGCTTTCTCCTCCATCCTTAATATCATCTTTGTGTCTTAGTTTAAGAGAGAACTGATGGTTGTTCTGCCTCTCATCAATGAAATCAACTGGCATTAAAAAAGTCGCCTAGCTCATTGCCAAATCAAAGCCTTTAAATATCTGGTGATGCTCTGAAATATTTTGTAACTGGACTTCAAATTTTGTTCCAAGCTGGAATCTCCCCAGTTTTCAAACAGAGGGGGAAAGCTCTTAAAACCAAGCTGCCAGCTTCACACATCTTTATACTAAATGGTTTTGTATTGTCAATGAGTCCTTTCTGACCTTGATGTCAGCAGAGAGACTGGTCCACCTTTCATCCCTGCTGTGAGGCAGAGTGAGCAGGAACTGGTTATGCTCCAGTGACTTTCATAGGTGACACTTAAGAGGACAATTAGAGGAACTTCAGATCCTACAGACTTTCTTTTCCCTGTCTATGGGTTCAGCTTCTTCATGTTTATGCTAGTTTTACACCAGCATGACTTGTGTGAGAGGAGAACTGGGACCATGACATGCAGAATAATTTTCTCTCTCTCCCCCCCCCCCCCCCCCACCCCCCATATTAAAACAGTTAATTTGGAATGATCAACTTATAATTACCTTTTTACTTAAAAGAGTCACTTGGCACTAAACATTTCCTGCTGTGGCAGGATTTTTATCTTTTTTCACATGTTCAGAGGCTCATAGGTGAGTTGCATTCAGAAAGTAATGGCCACTGACAGACCAAAGCTGCCTGTAAGTAAGGAGCTGAAAAGAAGAAAAAGATGCTTTTTGCCTCATGGAGAAAGAACCAGAGTCAATGTGGTTGGAAAACAGGCAGGTAAGGAAAGTTCTGCTTCTTCAGGCTCAACTCGTGTGAGGATACTCACTGTTTCATGACTGCCCTATTCAGTGGGATTTAAAAGTCAGCTGTGAAATACACCCAGACTCTTGTTCCTTTCTATTTGAGGCTGTCTGGGAAGGCTGTGAGCAGCGAAAAAAAGACACTGGGACTCTCAGTCTGCAGAATCATCAAGATGATCAGGAAACATTTATATTGCTCTATTACTCAAGAGGTTATTTTGCTGACCTATGGCCTGGAATTAAATAGGGTTTTTTTTTAAAAAAAACTGTGGCCAAATTCTGTGGCCATTAATGGTGTAACTCTCTTCCTTTCTCTAGAGAGAGATGCCCATTTGTAGCGTCTAGGGGAAATTCAAGCTGTACAACAAGCTCCAGTTTAAACTGATGTTTTTAGAGCTCTATCCCAGAGCAACCCTTAGAATTTAGTCACCAAGTGGTAAATACAACAAATCTTTCTGCAAAATCATGTTAGCATACTAAGTAGTAACAAAAGTACTAAGTAGTAACAAAATCATTATCAGTATCAAAATCAAACTAAGAGAATCATGTTAGCAACTAGTGACTTTCATGGGCCTTTTATCTTGAAAAGATGAAACAAATAAGTCCCCCATGTGCCCCTAATCATCTAATTGTGTATTTTTTGGTAATAAATGGTAGTTCGTACACCTTACTTGTCTAGGTTTCCTCTGCACTTCTTTAACCACAACTTGCAAAAAGACTAATTGCAGAAAACCCAATCTTTTCTTAAGAGAAAATTTGCCAGCATAATAAGAAGTCAGAATCAATACATTCAATTCATTATACACATTCAAAGAGACAGAAGGTGCCACCGTGCATCAACTGCATAGAGGAATTGTTGGAAGGGAACCACAGTCAGGAGCAATTTCAAGAATGGCTTTGCTTGTATTATCATTTAGTGATGTTTAAACATGCACAGAATGTCCTTGAAAGCCTAGGGATAAAAGGAAGAGATGAAAAATTAAGCCAGAACTAAGGTCTTTGGAAAGATTTTGAGGCTTAGAGTTGTTTCTGGGCACATTAGTTTAACCTTCAAATGAACCAATAATTTCTTTCCTTCTCTTCAAAGTAACACTTTTAAGTCCCCAGATTTGACTTTGAAGCCGAGATCAATGGTGGTAACATTCTTATAACACCAACTCCCACTGGAGGTGAAATTGGGAAGGGGTGGGACTTGTGGTTTATTCAGAGATTCCAAACATCACACCAGGCAAGTGATTTTTGCATCAACTCTGCTTCCCTAACTAGGACAGAGAATTTTAATCTTGCAGAAGGGGTTAGAGCTTTAACTGCTCCTCTGACCCAGCACCTGTCAAAGCCAACTAATGCATGGTCTGGCTCACAGCTGCTTCTGTCCCACGGTCTGGGTACAGGATGCTTGTAACACTCCACAGATGAGAAGTAAAAAGAAAATGTCTGTTGTCAGTTGGTGTAAATTTGGCACGCAGGAATCTGTGCTTCTATTGGACAAATATGAAAAAATCAATATATTTAAAAACATTAAAAGTCACTAATCTTATTTCATAGCTAGCCAAAAAGGGGATGGAGAAGCTGGGAACTGAGCTATGCCTTGAATACCTGAGTTATAGGTGGTTGATTTATCACTGATTTGTAACTGCCTTTAGTATTACCTAGCAGCATGGCAGAAGACAAGATTTAAAGATCAAAAGAGCTTTTAATATCTTAAGTTAAATGTGCATTTATTATATATGCATTCATACACCAGAAAGTGTTTATTTTCAAAGCCCTGTCTGGACACTAAGTAGCTAATGATTCCCCAAGCAAAACCAAAGCAACAACTATTTTTATTACATCTATTATTTGTTTGTGCTCATAAAAGGCTACTTTGTGGCATCAACTTATTTAGCTAAGCACGTAAGGGAGAAATGAGTGTGAATAAAGGAGAAGGAAGCACGGGATATGAAATGTCCAGTTAATGGAAATAGTGGGATGAAAAAGAGTAGATGAAGATAAAGTATGACAAAGCCACAGAACAACGAGAGGGCTGGGCAAAAGTGAGTTGATTACCAGATAGAAATACATCTTGGAGGAAAAAAAGGCTGGTTACCAGTGGTCTTTTCAGTCTAGCAGAGAGAAGTATAACAAGGACCAGTAGGAGAAAAAGTCAAGTAATTAAAAGCCTAATTGTTACCAAAGAGAGTTAGCTTTTGCGTTACAAAGCCAAATCTCACTTTTTTTTTTTTCCAAATGCTGGCAAGGATTTAGAGAACATCATATGGAGTGACCTTAGAGCAAGTGGACAACCTGCCCAGGTGGCAGAGGGCAGATATTCCTTCATTATAGAATGGCTTGGGTTGGAACGGACCTTAAGGATTATCTAGTTCCAACTCCCTTGTCATGGGCAGGTTGTTCAAAGCCCTGCCCAACCTGGCCTTAAACACGGCCAAGGATGGGGCAGCCACAGCTTCCCTGGGCACCCTGTGCCAGGGCCTTAGCACCCTCACAGGGAAGAACTTCTTCCTAATACCTAATCTGAATTTGCCTCTTTCAGTTTAAAGCCATTCCCCCTTGTCCTATCACTGTTAGCAGGCAGGCCTGTGGTTCATTGGTACCAGTTCAGGACACCTTCCTCACCCACATCAAGCCACCATCTACCAGTGTGTGGGGAAGCACTGACCAACCCACAAACTGGAGTAACCCCCCCTCAGCTCCATAGACAACCGCATCCCCCAGATAGTCACCAGCCCATGGAACATTATGAGTTCGGCACGAACAGGGTGACGGTGACACCGACACAGCCCGCAGCCACTTCAGCCGGGCCCACTGCTCTGAGGAGAGAACCCCGCAGCGTGTGCGCAGCCAGCCCTCAGCCCAGGAGCCCAGCCTGCCCGCCGCCCGCACCTCCGCTTGCTCCCCGCACTGCCTTTAAATAACGACTGAGCTGCGGTTCCGCCTCTCCCCCCCTCCCCCCCATCGCCGCTTCCCTCCCGGGGCTGGGCGCGGGTTGTTGCTGCGGAGCCTGTCCTGCACCAGGCGGTGGAGTCAGAGCTGAGCGCCCCGGCGGCTCCGCAAGCTGCAGCGGCCGTGTCCGCATCGCACCGCACAGCACCGCATTCCTCTTCCTCCTGCCGGCCCGGCCCGGCTTGGCTCGGTTCGGTTCCGCTCCGTATCTCGCCCGGCCGCCCCGTGCGCCGCTCCCGCCCTCTATGGATGGGAAGGCAGCACCCAACGGCGTGGCCACCATCGAGGACAGGATCTTGCGGATCACGGGCTACTATGGATATTACCCGGGCTATTCCAGCCAGAAAAGTAAGGCACCCTCCCGCTTCTCCCGGCCCTTAGTGTTATATGTGTGTGTGTGACGATGGTGGCAGCAGCCCCCTGAAGGTGCTCGTGGTCCCCCCAGATGCCTTCCCCACTCCGCGGTGTGGAGGGTCAGAGGTTGCTCCCTGCCCAGCTCCCAGATGAGAAGCAGGGCGAGCTGTTGGCTCTGCTGCCGGCGGGGGGCCGATGCGGCCGCGCCGGAGGGCAGTTGTAACGGGGAACCATGGCGTTACACCGCCAAACTTCGGCTCCATCCTGCAGCCAGCGGTCGGGAGGGGTGCGGGGACCTTTGGGTGTCCTCTGGGGTTTATTTGTTATTTCCAGGTCTTCCTGCCCACCACTGGGGCAGAAGTGGATTTGCTCACCGGGTGCTACCCGCTGCACCGGGAAAGTTTCGGTCGCGGTGGGTCCACCCAGGGGGGAGCTTCAGCGTGAAGCTCCTGGGCTGTGGAGCTTCCTCGCTTAATTAATCTTCATCGTCCTAATTAGATTTTTCCAGAAAAGTGGGGAGTTACTGAGGGGGTTTCCTACGTGCCATTTTAATATGAGACCCCTGTGGTTTAGGGGTTTGGTGTTGGTTTGATTGGGTTTTTCGGTTAGTTGTTTGTTTTTCTCCTTTAGCAGCTGCAGTTAAAGCAGTTGGTCCTTACAGAAATTCACTATTTTTGCTTTTGAAGTTTTTAATTAGGAGCAGTGGTGTTTGCTAAAATTGTGGCTGTCCCAGTGCTCTGTAGAGCTATTAAATGGGGAAAGTTAGGCTAATAAAAGAAATAATTCATTTTTTGCCATTGAGAAAATTGATGCATTAAGATTTTATTATCTAATAGTTGCTTTGCAGTTTCAGAAGCTATGAAATGTAACAGCTTACTAAAAGGAAGGGGAATGGAGGCAATGGGGCAAACCCTCCACACCTTAGTAAGATGAACACTAAGGAGCAGACTTTCTTCTGTGTATTTAAACTCCCCTTGGAATCAGAGGAGGTGAACTGCTTTCCAGAACAGGCAGTGCGGTACTCTCCAACTCTAATACAACAATAACCCAAAACCAAAACTAAAAAACTGTTAATGTCAGTCAAATGTGTCTGGGGGCTTTTTATGCTAGAGGAAAGTTGTGCATTGAAACCACTTAAAAGAAAAAAACAATAAAGAATTCCTTTGTGTAATGGTGAAAAAAGCAAATGGTCAAGCCCACTGATTTTATTCAGCTGTTACTCATAGCAGCCTAACAGTATGGCAGGTGTTGTGGTCATTTGATGAGGTCACTTGATTTGGCTGGAATTGGGAAGAAACTCATAACAATCTGGAGGAATGGCTGCATGACAGTCCATGGACTGTTTAGGGCTGAGCCAGGTGGACCCTCTGTCCCAAATTCTGCAGTGGCTGCAGATGATCTCTACAGTGTGATTTACCAGAGAAGGATGAGGATACTGCATTAATACTTTGCAGCAAGTTCTCTTCAGTGGCAGAATGCAATTTTTCTGTCTTCAGCAACACTCCCACTCTCTATCAACATGTAGACCTGAATTTAGTGTTGCAACACAAGTACGTGCTCAGCACGGGTGCATCAGAGAGGCAGAAGAGCACTGCCTGCACAAAGAAAAGTTTTCCTAGTCCAGGACCAGCTTCTGCAGATGCTACAAACTGCATCTGCTTAAAATCAGATAAAGCACTCCAGGAGAGGACAAAGCTTTAAAAAGTGCTGACTCTTAGGATTTTATTGCAAACCTCCTACCCCTTTGTACTTTTGACAACTGAGGGAAAACAAAAAGTAGATTATGTTTTGCTCTCCAAAGGAAGTAAGCAAAATTTTTGATCATCATGCTTAAAGAGAAAAACTGCAAGTGTGTAGCCCAGATGTATCCCAATATGTAAATGCCCTTGGGTAAATGAAAAGCATGTGCCCCTTCTAAGCTCTGAACACTTTTTAAAGCAGTCTCATGAGTTTTGGAACCATCATGATAACTTTCGGCATGCTTGCATTTGGCGAATGCCTTATCCCTGTGGCTGTGTTTTGGCTTTATGAAGTGCTTTAATGTGTTGTGAAGATGTTCTCCCTCTACCTGTGGAAAAATAGGCATCCTCCAGGCATCTTGAATGTACAGCCTCTTGGCACTGAGGCAGGGAGAATCACTCTTGGAGATCCTGGCTTGGATTTCTGTCTCCATTCCTGTGTCTATGCTGGAGTATTGCCTTCAAGTAGTGTTGCTTTGAAATGCTGTTGACTGTCAGTTCTCTTAGCTAATTCTAGAGTACAGCTACAGCGCTGTCAAAATGTAAACACTCAAGGTAGGAGTCTTGTACAGCTAATTATTAGTGTACTTAGTATCTCAGTTTATTTTGGCAAGGGTATGATTTTTTCACAGGTGTCACAGTACAGTTTTAGTGCAACTGAACAATGCTGGTCAGTGCCTTTTGCTGGAGAGCAGCATGCTGGTGGCATGTAGTGTGCTCAAAATGTCAAGTAGGTTGTGTCCCTGCTGTCCCCAGAGGCAGAGGAGCTGTTGCCTTTTCATGTGCAATCATCTTCTTACGCAGTCACCTTGTTCATGCTTTGGTTTGAAGGGTACCTGGGAAAGAGGGCTGCCAAGGATGAGCTGTTGTCCCCAGAATGGTCTTGTGCTGTCTGCTTCTTGGGTACCACTTGGGTGTAATCAGGGAGCACCAGAGGGGGTGTTATTTGGATGATGATAGCCTGCTGATGGTCACTGCCTTTCTTGAGGCTTCTTTTTGTCCACAGCCTGTGGTGCCAAGCTAGGGATAGGAAGGATTCTCTTCTTGAGGAAAGGTAAAGGCAAGTGGTGGTGGCTGCTGTTCTGCTCACTTTTTGGAGGACCCAAGGCTCTGTGAATTGTGCTGGTGACTTACATCCCTCTCCTGGTGGATAGGCATGTATTCCATGGTTTAACAGGAGATCATGTCTAGGTGTCTGTGTGTGAAGGCTAAGGACTGGTCATAAATGGTCTTGGAATCTTATGTTGGAGGACTGTGTTGTTCAAGAGCTGTTATTACAAAGAACTACAGTATTTTCTAGTGACTTTTGCTTCATATTCTGTATTTGTGTGCACTAACCTACTTCAGATGAGAGTGTGCATATGATGAATCTTTTGTTAATTTTAAATCAGCTACTTTTATGATTTTATTTATCCTTAAAAAAAGGTGCTAGAGAAGGAAAACACCCCCCCCCCCCCCCCCCCCCCCACCCGAGTAAATAGAAACATGTATTTTAGTCTGATACTTACTTTCATGTGTGTTGCAAAAAAACCCCACATCCTGCACAGTAAGTCCCAGGAACTGGAGCAAGGTGTCATGAGTTTCCCCACCACCACCACCTGGTGCTGAGATGGAAAGAGTTCTTTCTGTTCCTATTCACCTTTGGATGCAAGGCTTGATCCCCCAATTCCTGCATTTAAAATGTGCAGATTATTTATGAGGCCTCTGGCTTCTGGGGGAAGGAAGAGGGGCTATGTTTCTCTTCCAGGGTGTTTCTTCAGAGTTACTCCATAATTTCCCAGGGCATGGTGTGAAGAGGATCAGATGCTCCAGCCTTTGACCTGGGGTTGCAGATGTTGCTCACATGTTAGGGACCACTTGGCTTCATATCTTAATGTGTGCATTCTGATTTGATCTGGTCAAGCTTTTCCGTCGATATAAACAGTGGGAACCCTTTTTCCTCTTCTGATATTTGCCATAACTTTTCCTTCTCTGACTTTTTGCTGGTAGTGCAATCATGTTTAATGTCTCCAATCTGAAGAGTATGTATGGTGCGGTTTTTGTTGTTTGGTTGGTTGTTTTTTTCTTTCTTTTTTCATTCTTTCCAACTGCCACTCCATCTGCCTTTCATCTCAGTACTGCAAGCTATTTTACTTTCACACTACAAAGTTCCTCTCCTTCAAGTCTGTCCTAACACCTTTTCTGTCTTCCACCGAATTAAAATTGCTGCAGCCAAAGTTTATCATCTCTAATCTTCACCAGCTTCACTAAGTCCACGTCAAAGTCAAGAAGTATCTGCCTGTGTAATAACTTTTTGATGGGGGTCTTTCCACCGTCCACAATCTTATGTCTTGCCCTGGCTCTCAGCACTGCAGATCTGCATTTCTGTAATGCTGTTTTCTCACATCTGTGTGAGCACAGCATAAGTACTGAAAATGCAGTGGCTGCACTTGTGCTCCTAGCTCATCACATGGCACATCACCACCTCTTTTTTATCATGCTTGGAGAGCTTCTTTTAATGTGCATTCATGTTTGGAGGGTTTGATTCCCACCACAGCAGGTCATGAATGCCAGTCTCCAGCAGGCTCTAGCAAGGCTTTTAAACCAGTTCCTTTGTACATTCTCCCATGCTGCTTGAAGCTCCCTGCTCCTCTTTCAGACCTGCCTTGAAACCCTGTAGTTCCAGAAGGTCCTACAAGCAGAGGGTAGTGTTTCATATCTGCAGAAGCAGGACTGTTGACTGTGATACTGAGCATGTTGTGTTGATACTGACTGGCCACCCTTTTTTGCAGCTACATGGTCAGATGTGTCTGCCAGGGAGCTGGAAAGCCCTTATAGCTGTGTGTATCCTTAGCAGTACTTGGCATCTGTGAAGAAATACTGAACTTGTCTTTAATGGTATCACAGTCACTGCAGAGAATAATCTTTATGTTTTTGTACTTCCCTAGAAGAACTCAAGCAAGGTTTCATGGCTTCATTTGGAAAGTTGAGCCTTAAGTCAGCAGTCTGAACTTAAGCATCTGCTTAAGTCTGAACTTGTACTAAGCCACTGGGCTTTGACAATGCATTTAAAGTTAAGTCCATGCTTAATTGCTTTGCTTAATAAGACTGGGATTAAGTTATGCTGAGCCAGCATCAGTGGTTTGGCAATTTGGCTGTCTTGCTGTCTGAGCAGAGTAAAGGGCTGTGGAGGGGAAGTCTAACTCTGACACACTGGAGGCATTTTCTTCTCGTTATTACAGCAGCTGTGCTAGCAGCTCTGCTGCAGTACGAATCACATGGCAAGCCCAGATCATCTTTGTGCTTACTGGACACCATGCCCTCCTGGTGGCTTGTCAGTTCCAGAAAGAGGAGCAAAGTCTTGGTCTGTTTCCTGGAGGCACCCAGCTGCTTCTCCAGCAGTTTGCAGCGGCCGCAGTTTCTCCATGCAGAACATACACAATAGGAGAGACTGAGAGAGGAGCAGTTGAGAAAAGGTGCTTTGAAATCTTTGATGGATGAGGCTGGTTTTGGGGAGCTGTGTTTGAGGGGGTCTAGGAGGGAGGCGGTGGTATCTGAATTGACTTGTGTATGAGTTGAAGTCTTGGGGATGCTTTGGCTTTTACCAGTTGTGGCAGCTCTCCCTGTGCCACCTGATAGTGTTTGTGTTGCAAGGATTCCAGATGCAGGTCTAGGCAGGCTGGAATAAGCTTTATTTCAAAGCCCTTCCGTTCTCTGCTGTACAGGGATTTTCCATAGCAGAGTTAGTCCCAGCTCTTCTTTTGGGGGGGGGGGGGGGGGGGGGGTGCTGCAGTGGGGGCTGGATCACAAACTGTAGATTTAGCAATCTTTTTCCCCACCAGCTCTGGGGGCATAAGGGGATGTCATAGTATAGGATGCTATAGGATGCTATAGGATGCTTCTCCTCGAGGCTTGTCATTCTGTTCAGGCAAAACCACCCCAAAGCTATGGCTGCGTTATCAGCACTGGTAACAGTAACTTATGAAGTAATTTCTTTCAGGAAAACAGATTTTAAAAATACTCCTTTGCCCACTAATTTTAGCAAGACTAGGTATGTATTCTTCAGTGGGGTAGGGTCAGGCTTTATGTAGATTTCTGTTTGTGCTGGAAGGAACAACATGGGAATGGTGCACTTGTAGTTGAAGAGTGGGACCTCCCCTTCACATGGGAATCCAGAGTATTTTGGAAGATGAGGGGTCTCAGTAGCTGGCAGGAGAGGAAACGGGTTTGGTCCTCAGCCTTTTTTCAGAGACTGATTTGGTCTTTTTGGGTTACATCTTTAGGGAGCTGAGCTGTGAAATCATGGTACCGGAGTATGCCCAGGTCCAATTCTGAACAACTGTGGGCCAGAGGGATGAATTTAAATTGGGAAGGATACCATGGTGACCAGGGTATTGAGGATCATATCCTTCCAAGAGAGGACTGATAGACCTTAGCTTAACTTGCGCGGCCTAGCCAAGATGGGAACGTGGCTGCTGCCCCAAATACATCTTGGGAGAATGAATAGGGAAATGTAGGAAAGAGTTGTTTAAACTGAAACAGCATGTTGGCACACAGACAAATGGGTATGAACAGGCCATGAATAAATTAAGGCTGGAAATTAGCGGAAGGCTGAAATTAATGGCCAAAAAATCTCTCCCAATCTTACATATTTAAATAAGAATTATTTCCCAAGTTTTAAAGATCTCTAATAAAGAAGTTTGCCAAGACTTTGAGAAAAATTACTCCTATTTGGCAGGGAAAATTGAGACAGTAAGCTGGGGGGGGAGGAATGTTAATTTGCCAGAGATTGCACAGAACAAGCCATAATGTTTGATACAACAGTCTCTTCCTTTGCTGATGACTGAATAGCAGGTTTTGTGCTGAATCTGGCCTGGTGTTTAAGGTTGGTGGATGTGCTTCCAATAACTTGGTAACTTCGTGTGTTTTCTGCCAGCTTTTCAGTTCCTCTGCCTTCCCGTGCTCATTTGCTTCAGCCTTACTCACAGAAGGGCTTCCTTTTTCCTAAAAGAGTTGCTGCTGCGTATAACTTATCAAGAAATGATCTGGCTATGAGCTCCTGGTACTCTTCTGGTTAGCACAGAAGAGAGAGCCTTCATTTTGACTGTTGTTTCAGTGCTCTTTCCCTTGTCTTGTCTTCCCCATCCGGTCGGGTAGGCAGCTGCATATCTGGTCTTGGTTAAATGTGGTAAAATAATATTCCAAAGTGGCAGATGGTTCTGGCAAACTTTCATCCTTCCAATGCTTGCATTCTTGTCTTTTATTAGTGGTTTTTAAAGTTTGCTATTATTTCTTCTGCACATTTGGAAATTGACTGGCTTTTGCTCAGCTGCCTGCATGGGAATTCACCTGTGAAAGTGAATTTGCAGCTTGCTGTTTGCTGAACAACTGGTGGCAGGAATTTTTCCACACAGACCTTCTGTTGGATGATCACAATGATGAATAATGAAAATACCTGCAAAAAAAGTCAGTGTCTCTTTGTGGCAAAGTGAGAATGGGGACATGGAGAAGGGGAAGTGAAGTGCTTAACTGATTGGTTAAATTATTCACCAAGTGGACCAGCTCTACTTAGTGAGACTGAAAATCATTCTTTCTTGCAGTAAGGTGAAGTGGGACTCCCTGGTGGCCTATATTTTGGGCTGGCCCTTGGCAGAATGGCAGATTTCATTGCATAAAGCTAGAATCTGTAACGTTATGCCTAGCTAATACCCAGGGTATGGC
The DNA here is from genome assembly GCF_012275295.1 of Melopsittacus undulatus. NCBI lineage: Eukaryota > Metazoa > Chordata > Aves > Psittaciformes > Psittaculidae > Melopsittacus > Melopsittacus undulatus. The sequence goes on from NC_047530.1 coordinate 13,402,933, forward strand.
TCAGTGATGTGAGAGCATCCCAGGCACTTTGAGTGGCAACAGTGAATTTATTCAAAAGCTTGAGGCATGTGTTCAAGTCACAGGCTTTTGCTGTATTTGCTACATAAAGATCTTTCTGTTATTACTTTTAAAACATACTGATTCTTCCTAGACTTCCTTTGCAAGTATTATTGATAAAATGACTTGCTCTTTCCTGCATTTGGTTGGGCTGGATAAGGCATAGCAGAGAAAAGGAGTGAGAAAGGTCTCTTCTTTTGTAGAAGCAAGGAAGCAGAAGCTGATCTGCTCCTGTTCTGGTTACCTTAAGAGCCTAAGGCCTTAAGGTCTCTTAAACCTGAGCAGGATTCAGGTCTAGGGTGGTACATGTTTCCTGCTGTTTCTGGCAATTTTAAAGCTTGTCCTGGTCTCAAAGCTAAGTCTATTTTGTCTGATGTAAGAAGAGCTCCCATAACTGTTTTGATTCTCATTTAAGTTTCAGTTGCATTTTTTAGGGGGAGGAAGAGAGAGGCAAGCACCAGCAGTTCATGAATCAGTATGACCCCACCAAAATTATTCCACCAAATCCACTACTAGACCGGTCATAGATGTGGTAGTGATCTCTCCATCCAGCCTGAGAAAGAAATTGTAACTTCAGCCAACCTGGCAACATTTCCAGTTTTATTCTTTCCTGGTTTAGGCATATTGTGCTTGCATTATGACTGGGAAGTGGCTGTTTAGGGCACTAAAGCAGTAGTTCTTGAGTAATTGCTTGCTGAAACAATATACAGCCATCTGTCTTCCTGCAGAGGCTTAGTCTTCTGGGGAATGTTTTTGGTGAGGGCTAACACATACCTTTATTATTAATGGGGTAGTTGGAGATGCTGTGCACTTCACTAAAAATAACTTCCTACTGGAAATGGGTTTTTCATATGATTCATAGAAACACACCTATGCACATCCATTCCAGCTAATGTGCATCACATACCTGAATGTGTAAGGACAATACTGACATCACATGCTGCTGTGCCTGTGTAAGGTAAGTGTGGAACAGGGCTGGAGCACATGTTCACTACTCTGAGACAGAAAAGTGATTGCATTAGTTTGCACAGTGTTACGTATTTTCAGCATCTTGAAGTAAGATGGCGTAGTTGTTGTAGTGCAGTTGATAGTGCAGTTATTATGACCCTTACATGCCTAAATCCTGGGAGTTTCACAGAATCACAGAATCCCAAGGGTTGGAAGGGACCTCGAAAGGTCATCTAGTCCAACCCCCCTGCAAGAGCAGGGTAACCTAGAGTACATCACACAGGAACTTGTCCAGGTGGGCCTTGAATATCTCCAATGTAGGAGGCTCCACAACCCCCCTGGGCAACCTGTTCCAGTGCTCTGTCACTCTCACGGTAAAGAAGTTCTTCCTAATGTTAACATAGGTTTTAGTTCTTTCCTACACAAAGCTTGCCATGTGGAGTTTGCAGCCCTGAGATTGTGTGGGTGCAGATTGGGGTTTTTCTCCGCAATGACAGAAATAACCTGTTGTGTGATATACTACAGGGGTTAGAATTTGTATCAGCTTGTGTGCAAGTGGGATGCTTTGCGGTGCTCCACTAGAGGAAATTTTTCAGTGCTGACAATGTGACGATAGGCAGGTAAACTCATTGAGGGGGTGAGTTGATGGGATGTTTTGTACCACGTTTGGAATTCTAGCTGAGGAAGATTGGTCCTACATGTGGGAAAGCACTTACTCAATTCTCAGTACTCAGTGAGGCTGTTAACACAAAGAGCAGGTGGAAAATGACTGAACTGAGCATTTTTTTATGTTACTCTTTCCCATTCACATCTGACGAAGTTTTCTAATTATCTGTCAGTTCTTGCTTCTTTCCAGGGTAGCATGGAATGGGAAAAAAAAAAGAGGAATTAGGTAAGAAGAAAATTTTAAACATTTTTAGAACATTTCTTCTGAGGGGAAAAAAAAAAAGAATCGGACTGGTGAAGCATCTGGAATGTCACTGAAATGACACTTTTCACATGCATTGAAAGAAGAACCTTGGAGGAAGGAACAAAAGGCATTTTTCAGCTCAAACTTAGTTGAGCTGTTGGTGTGCTGAGCCATATGTGCCCTGTCAGGATGATACATCCAGTACAAGGCCTGCCTTCTGTCACCCTTCTTGGGTGGACCCTTTGGCAGTGGGCATGGATTTATCTGTGCTTGTGTGCCACAAAGCTTGATGCTTGCAGGGTGTATTGGACTGACTTCAGTTTGTAGTCAAGTGCACAACTGTTGTCTGACCTAGTGTCTTCATGAAGGCGTGGGTGCAGGAATGTGCCTTCTAAAGGCCATCTGTGCTCCAGTGCAGACCTCGCTGGTTCTTTGGAGGGTTGACTTAAAAGGCTGAGGTTGTACTTCACCTGCCGACGCGCTGAGGCAGGCAAAAGCAGTGAAGCTGCTTAGCTGTGTTTTCCAGTGCATCTTGTTTGTTTACATGCATTCAGTGTTGGAAAGGAGATTAATTAGATCAAATTAGGGCAACTCTATTTCTAGCTAGGGTCTGTGCACATCTGCTTTGAAGTGTATTCAGAGCAACTGTTTTGAGCATCCTTGTGAAGACAGGTATACTTGGCTCTGAGCTTAGAAAAGTCAGAAGAAAAGATGTGTCTATGTGGGCAGACTCTAGAGAACTTGCTTAAACTTAGGTATTTGCAGTGTGCATGGATGCAGCAGTATCTTTTTTGAGAGTAAAAGTTTCTAAGGCAGACACCTGGAAATATTACTCTAATAAGCATCTACATGTGATTTAGCCACACTGAAATTTTGTGTGAGAAACTTTTAGAGGTATTTTGAAAATGTGTCCCTTAATTATCATTGGTGTAAAACATCTATACAGTGTAATGAAGTTTCATCGCAGTTTGTGGACATAAGGCATTCCTTACAGCCTGTAGCTTTAAGGAGGCAAACAAAATGGAAGGTACAGCTCAGATTTGCCCTGTGTACGGGAATGGAGTGTAGAAGAAATCTGTCACAATTGCTGTGTGCATGCTGTTAACAGATGTGGGTTTTAGTCTCTTATTTTAGCTGGAATCTCAAATTTGTCATACAAATAATAGTAAGGAACAGACAGACCTCAGTTGTTTGGGTTCAGATTTGCTGTAGTTCTGAAGCTGCTCTTGGATGTGGGATGTTTACAGCTGAGGATGTTTGTGAAGCAGTCCTAGTGATGTTTTACCTGGCTAAAGATCACTGCAGAGCAGAAGAATCCTCAGGTGGTTTAATGATGCAGCACTTCACATCCTCCCTTTTGGTAATGGATGGCGTGTGGCAGTGTAAAGCAAGTCCTCTCATTTTGTTAATGTTGCCCAACTTTTTCAGTTTCTCTACCTGGGACTGTGGGCAGGTATTGTCTGAATTGCCAAATATCCCCCATGCACATAAAGAGAAGATTCACAGGTCTTTATTTGAGGGTTGTAGTCACATTCAGGTATTCAAAAGCAAGTCTCTCTGAAAGCCTGCTGCAATAACAGCACAGTTTGAACTGAGTATGTACATACTGGGTCTTCTGCTGTATTTACGCTTTCCTTGTTATTTCAGTGGCTTGAACTGTTGTCCTTGGTCCTGACTTTCCCTTTTCATCCTACCAACTTCCCTGCACTCCATGTGTCTGTGGCATCAGAGTAGGCTGGTTGAAGGGAAGATCTGAAAGGAAATACATTTGGTGCTTTTGATGTGTGGAGACTTTTAATAGGCTATGAACAAAAACTGTGTCTGTGTATTCCCCAACTGAAGAATACGTGATTGCTGTTCCCAGCTTCCCTCTGAGAGCAGGCGTTGGTATCATTTATACTCCACAGTTTATGATATTTTTGTAGCAGACTGTTAAGGTCTGGAAGTGAGTAAAAGGGACAATTTAAAAAGAAAAGACTAGCCCTTTTCATTGCGGTAGGTCTGTGAGTGAGCAGGTTCCTGCTCTTTGGAATTGTCACTGGGTCTCTCTTTTATTGCAGAATCATTTTTTAAAGTCAATGTTATTTTGCCTAATGTAAGCACTTGCTCCTTGTCAAACACATCCTTGTATGCCCTGTTAGAACTTTGCACCTTGTTCCTGGGTGTGCAGATTACAAAATGTCTTGTAACTAATCTGTTGAGGTTTTTTTTCCTTTTAACTTCGTTTCTTACAGAAAGAAGTCTCATGTGAACATCATCCCTCTGTCCCTACTCACTCACCCTGTTTAGTTGGGTTTTTTTAAGACACTGAAGAATCTGACCAGTAGCCACAATTATGTAGGGAAGTGACTGTCCATTTTGCTGTTGTAGAATTGCTTGTCTTTTGCTGCTGGTTCTTTGGATACAGCTTTTCAGTTGATGAATGAGGGTAACTCCCATGAAGTCTTGGAGTCAAGTTCCCCCATTCTTCCTCCCCAATACATGTGGAGACAGAGGAGGAGGAGGAAGAAAACAGAGCATTGACTAGTTCATTGTGAATAAGCATCCTGTGAAGATAACACATCTTTTATTTTATAATTCCTTCCAGCATATGGATGAGATGCTAGCCTGGGTGGAGAAGTGATGCCTTCATACTGTTGATCTACTTCTATAGGCTATACCAGGGTACCAGGAGTCTCACAGGGTACACCTCCCTTTGTCTGGGGCTTTGGGATGAGGTGTGAAAAAGATAATTTTTTTTCATAGGACAATTTTAGGTTTTTGTCTGAAATTCAATGAAAAAAGATTAATTTCCAGAACCACAGCTATAGGTATAGGTCTGTAGAGCATTGCAGACAATGGTTGTGAACCCTTTGCAGTTTTAAAAAATTGAGAGAATGTAGTTGTTTTATTAAGGCTACATAAAATGTTATAAAATATTCATGATGATAATTTCCTCTTATTTGAAATAATAAATCCAAGGTTAATTTTGTGCTTGCAAAAAACTGGTGGCTGACTGCTGGCCCTCTGTTTCTGTGCTGGTGTAATGCAGAGATAATACTTAATATTTTATCTAGTTTGCAAAGATGTTATTAGGCTCACAAATATGCCATGGTACCCAGAGAAAACAAAAAGTAAGTTTCCCTTGCTCTTGCAGGTTAGTGAGATAGAAGCTTCTGCCATCATTTCAAACATCTTGGCTCCTTAAGAGCCTAGGGAAGGAAAACATTGCTGCACAAGAGTATCATATATACAGCATAAAAGTTTGCCTGTTAGCAAATTTAATACTCAGTGTAACTCTTAGCTTTAAAAAAGACAATAAGGAAATGCCACCAATTTTGTTTATTTTAAAGGCCAAGTTCCTAGAAATTATTTTTGTCACCTGTGCCATCCGCTGCATTGCCAGTGACAATACTTCTGACCTGTGTTGAAAATTAGAATATAACATTGTGATGACCGCACTGAACAATGGACAGTGCCCCAGGGGACTGTCCTATAAACAGGATTTAAGACAACCTTCCTATGATTGCATTTTATTATTCTGCTGTATGTGGTTTTGTTATTTTTTTTTCCCAAAGAAATGAATGCTGGTTTTTAATACCGCCATGTAGTGACAACACGAAGCCTTTTTAGTTACTGCTGCTGTACAAAGTATTGTAAAGTCTGACATCCCTTTGAAGAACTGTTCTTAGCCACTGCTGCTATTTTTGAGTTGTTCTCTGCCTGAATATTTTTTTTGTATTTTGTCCTTGTATGCCCTGAATTTTGAAACACTTTTAGATGAGCTCACAACAAATCAATTGAGCTCTTTCCTCCTTCTGTTTCCCCCCCCGCACGCTCTTATTAACTTTTAGTGGACTTTGCCTGTGAAAATCTAGTTGAAAGATAGTGTGTTTTTCTCCCTTGAACTCAAAACATGGTCTTCAGAGAAATATCTGCCAGAAGCACTGACCTACAAAACCTATTAGACTCTCCCCACCGGTGCGAAATTTATGTAATGCTGCCAGACTGGAGGACTCTGCTCTGCTTCAGAGGTGAAATACAAAGTTCAGTCTTGCTTTCATAAGCATAAGTGCAAATAAGTGGCTGATAATGAATTAATGTATACAAACCTACGGAAGGTGGTTTGTGAAGTTCTCTCCTCTTTTTACCTTCTCAGTTTGCACAGAGACTGTTAGGGGCAGAGACTGAGCAGTTTTAACACCCAAGTGCCACAGCCAGGTTCTCTGGGCAGGCTTTTGACCTCTGGGAGTATGAGATGGAAAAGCAGGTTGAAAGTGCTAATAAAAGAACTCTGAGAATAGAGATGCTGAAATCTGTCAGTGAAACAAATGTTTCACTTACACAAATCCCATTTCTGTGCAATTTAAACATAAACTGCATAACAAGGGCAATTGGGAGCTACATGCATGGAGTTGGGTCAAATGCTGTGCTGTTTCACTGTGCTGCTTGCTGTCCTTTCAGTGCCACAAAGGGCTGGATTGGAGCTGCCTAGTGATCCTGTGCTGATGGGAACTGGGAATTGACTCTTTTAGCTGGACAGAAAATTCGAGTTGCCTTTCTGTGCTTTGTAGAGGCTGCAGAGAAGCCTAGAGAGCTTGAGAAAAAGTAGGCTCAAGGCACTTTGCAGTCACTTCAGCTTTCTCCATTTTCCTGTTTCAAGATCAGATTCTGGAGTGGACTTTGTGTTGGAGTCCTAGAGGTTCTGTGATTGATGGGTTTGCTTCGTAGGCAGAGCCAAAGGATTTAGCTCTTCATGTACATTTAATCTTTGGGTAGAGGTGGATTTTCTCAGTTCATGCTGAGCCGTGTGGATGTCAGGTAACTCCCAGTTAAAACCATGGTGGCATAGCAACTCTGAGCTGTGCTAGCCCTAATAAACCCTGTGTGCATGGTGGGCTCTGAATGGGGACAGAACTTACTGACAGAAAGAAGAGGCTGAAAAGCAGGTGTGTCAGCATTTACATTTCTTGACTGAATTTTGAAAATGCGTCCCTGCTACTAGCCAGGAGGAAAAAAGTTGTACGTTAACTGTGATCATGTATAATTTGGCAGTTGTAGTGTGACAGAGGAGTGTCTAGAACAGGGAGAATCATTTGCGTGGCATATACAAGAAAACTATTTCTTCCTTCCAATTCTGAGCAGAGTAGTAATTTAATGTAAGGACAGTCAGGATGATAAGGGTTCTTATAAAGACAGAAATAGAAATAGGTGATAGGACCACTTCACTAGCTGACATTATAGATTTTAAGAATTATTTGGTGATATTTTGATGGTTATAGATATAAGTAGCAACTTATTTACACTCTGTATGTTCTTCATCAGTGTGCCCATAATGTGCAGTGCGGCTCAGAATCAGAAGCTTAGCTCTTTGCCCTTGGAAGGATCTTCCAGGGGTGGAGATGCAGAGGCATCTATGTCTGCCCAATCAGAGCATAAAAGTGCAAGAAGCAAGGGAAGTAAAATATTGTGTGCAAAGTGGATCAGATGGGAAGGGCAGCCAGCCCATACATTTGAACTTGCACTTGCCAGGCATTGACTTGTGATACGAGCAGAGAAGAAAGTTTTGAGTTTCCCTCTGGATTTGGACCACGGTGATAGTTCACTCAAACGTTGCCCTGTTGGATGAGTGAAATTAAAGCATAACACTGGCTGTAATCTTCACTACATAAGGTTATGAAGTGGCTAATATTGTATCCAGTTGCTTTTTAGTTCTTGGTCTTAGTGAACAAGGAGCTGCTCAGAGCTGGATTAATTTAGCACAAATCTAGACCAAGGCTGACCTTTGCCTGTCTGGATTGATGAAAGATGCCTTAATCCTTCTGTTACAGCACCTATTCTTACAGCTGTGTATGTGCCCATTTGGTTTTTGGGGAAAAAGTTTCTAATTCCCTTTGACTTTTTCAAAAGTCATAATTTTTAGCTTTTTGAAGAGATCTGAAAGCAGCATATCTCTTCAGTGCTATCCTCCAGAGAGTTGTGGGCATTTCTGCAGTGGGCTGGCAGTGTGTTCTAGACACTTGGATGAAACTCCACATCATGAACTATCAGGAGTAGGTGACAATATATTGTACCTGCTCGTTCTCTTACCTTCCATAATTGCCTCTGATTATTCCATTACAGAAGAATATTTAAAAGTAATTGTAGAGACTGGATGCAAGTGTAAAACCACAAAGGTAGTCCTAAAAATTTGAAAACTCATGGACAGTCATCCAAACTGTGAGTCAGTCTGCTGTGGTCATCTTTCTCAAATGGGATGTTACCCAGCCTGAGTAACGATTTGTTCCTCAAATGATGTTACATGGCTAAGAATGGTAGAACCTGACATGGTCTTTGACAATTTTTGTCGTTGATCCAGAGTCAGGGAAGTTTTGTTGGACTACAGAGTTTAAGATTTGGCCACTTATAAAAGAAATTTGTTGGTGATCTCAGCGGATTGAGCAGTGATCATCTAATAGGATTGCAGAACTGGCAGACATATGGATAAATAGCTGGTGTCTTTATGTGCAGGGTCACATACATAACTCTTAATGCATACAGTGCGATCCCAGGCATAGCTACAGGTTGGGCAGAGAAGAGATTTAGAGCAATCCTGCAAAGAAGGATTTGGGGGTGTTGGCAGATGAGAGAATGAACATGAGCTGGCTTCAGTGCGCGCTCACAGCCCAGAAAGCCAACGGTGTCCTGGGCTGCATCAAAACAAGCATGACCAGCAGGTCAAAGGAGGTGATCTTGCCCCTCTACTCTGCTCTCATGAGACCTCACTTGGAGTATTGTGTGCAGTTCTGGTGTCATCAACATAAAAAGGACATGGAACTATTGGAACAAGTCCAGAGGACAGTCCCAGGGATGATCAGGGGACTGAAGACAGGCTGAGATAGTTGGGGTTGTTCAGTCTGGAGAAGAGAAGGCTGCATAGAGACCTCATAGCAGCCTTCCAGTATCTCAAGGGGGCCTATAAGGATGCAATAGAGACGGACTCTTCATCAGGGACTGTGGTGATAGGACAAGGGGGAATGAGTTTAAACAGGGGAAGTTCAGGTTAGATATAAGGAACAAGTTCTTTAATGCTGAGGGTGGTGAGGCACTGGAGCAGGCTGCACAGAGAAGTGGTTAATGTTCCATCCCTGGCCATGTTCAAGGCCAGGTTGGACAGAGCCTTGGGCAACATGGTTTAGTGTGAGGTGTCCCTGCCCATGGCAGGGGGGTTGGAACCTGATGATCTTGAGGTCCTCTCCAACCCTAACTGTTCTATGTCTAATCCGTTTTTTAACATTGGTGGTGTGGATTGCCTGCCCTTCCAGGCAGTCTGTTTCAGTGCTCCATTTGCTATTGTTTCCTCATGGCTAAATCTTTTTGGTGTAGTTCAGACCAAGTATTTGTCTTGGTTACCTTGTGACTGGTCTCTTCTGCAGCAGTATCCTTTAGATGTTGGGGTCTTTTTGTCTTGCTTCCTTCATCTTTTCTAAACAAACCACATTCTTACACTCTTTCTGTGTAGTCGTACTTTCTAGAAAATTTTCCTATCTTCTTTTTCTTCTGGAGTCTATCAAGCAAGCTTGTAACTTCCTTAAAATTTGATTCCTTAAGTTGGACATAGGTGTTCAGCTGAGGTGCTACTAGTGCAGCCTTGCAGAGAATTACTTCACATCCGTAGTGTAGTGTGGGTTAACCTTCTCACTTCTTCGTCTTTTTTGTCCACAGTATAAAAAGTGATGTAGCTTCAGCGTGGGGGTTTCCTCTAAAGTCCTGTCCTCTTCTAGAAAACTGCAGCTATTCCTTGAAATGTGTCTTTACAGCTGATTCTCCTCTTAGGTGGGAATAACCTTTCAGTTTTGCAAATAATTCTTCCAGGTGATTTCTCCATGTTGTTAAAATAATTTCAGTTCTTCCTGCAAAGTACTTCCAGCCTTCCTGTACCATATAATTTTAGACATAATGCTCAAGTTCCCTATTACAAAAATAACAAATGGTAAAAGGACCCTCACTGAGCATCCTGCTGTTTGACAGTGAGCCACTGATACCAGGCCTGGGTTTGGCTCTCGAATACTTTTCTACCCAGTGAAATCATTTCCCTGACTTGTGATGCTGGGTGGTACCATCAGCCATACTGGTGTCAAGATCTGTACTGTCTCCTGTCCTTTGCTATTCACAAACCTGTTATTCTGTCAAAAGAAACGATATTAGTCTGATGGGATTTAGTCTTAACTAACCTCTAACTGTCATTTTCCTTGTTTTCTGATGTGTAGCCTGTTTGATAATTTGGTCTGGTGTTTTTGTGGGAATGGAGGACATAGGCTGCCTGTTATTTCCAGCTGCTCATATTTCTTTTTTTATTCAAGTTTGTGCTTTTCCACTCTTCAGAATTGCTTTTACCCATCAAAAGTCCCTGTGACATTTTTAAACTAAGTTCCCATTACTGAGACCAGGGCTGTTTTCCTGGATATACCAGACCAAATTGTTGCTGTCAAATGCATTCCTCTAGATACAGAAGTTCCAGGCAGACCTTAGTTCAATGCCACCTCATTACTCTTCAGAATTTACTGTTCTGCAGGACAGTGGCTGTTAAGGCAAGTTGAAGATACAGTATTTCATTACTCTGTTAACTTAAAATGGATATGTTAAGATGAAATTCTAATTTTCCCCTATATTTATGATACGATTAAGGCCACAGTTGGGCAGATGAGGCAAAATTTTGGCAAAGTTATCAGTGACTTTGAAGTGAGCTTTGTAACTTATTTTCTGATTTTTCTCTTTAGTATTTTGCCAGCATTTTGCAAGTGAAGACATCTTGGTATATTGTTCACAGATGGTGACATTGTTAGATGTGGTATAGGACATGAAAAAATTCAGGTACCATTTGGAATTAGATCTAAGTGCTTTGCAGACATCACCCTGATCTTTGCACAGGTTGAAAAATTCACCTACACAACAAATTATAGGAGGCAAAATGAATAGTGAAACAGAAACTGTTTAAATACCAGGAAAAAAAATGTATTTAATGATCCTGATAAACTGATATGTAGTAGATGTGTTTAGGAGTTTATCCAGTCCAGGGTATCTAGAATCACAGAATTGTTTGGGTTGAAAGGGACCTTCAAAGATCATAGAATCATAGAATAATTAGGATTGGAAAGGACCTTAAGATCATCTAGTTCCAATCCCCCTGCCACGGGCACGGACTCCTCACATTAAACCATATCACCTAAGGCTTTGTCCAACCTGGCCTTGAACACCCCCAGGGATGGAGCATTTACAACCTCTCTGGGCAACCCATTCCAGTGCCTCACCACCCGTACAGGAAAGAATTTCTTCCTTATCTCCAGTCTAAACCCCTGCTGTTTAAGTTTGAACTCATTACCCCTTGTCCTGTCACTACAGTCCCTAATGAATAGTCCCTCCCCAGCATCCCTGTAGGCTCCCTTCAGATACTGGAAGGCTGCTATGAGGTCTCCACGCAGCCTTCTCTTCTCCAGGCTGAACAGCCCCAACTTTCTCAGCCTGTCTTCATATGGGAGGTGCTCCAGTCCCCTGATCATCCTCGTGGCCCTCCTCTGGACTTGTTCCAACAGTTCCATGTCCTTTTTATGTTGAGGACACCAGAACTGCACACAATACTCCAAGTGAGGTCTGATGAGAGCAGAGTAGAGGGGCAGGATCACCTCCTTCGACCTGCTGGTCATGCTTCTTTTGTTGCAGCCCAGAATGCAGTTGGCCTTCTGGGCTGTGAGCACACACTGAAGCTGGCTCATGTTCATTTTCTCATTGACTAATACCCCCAAGTCCTTCTCTGCAGGGCTGTACTGAATTTCCTTTTTGTCCAACCTGTAGCTGTGCCTGGGATTGCTCCGACCCAGGTGTAGGACCTTGCATTTGGCATGGTTAAACTTCATGAGGTTGGCATCACCCCACGTCACAAGTCCTTGACAGGTCCATCTGGATGGCACTCCTTCCCTCCAGCGTATCAACAGAACCACACAGCTTGGTGTCATCGGCAAACTTGCTGAGGGCACACTCAATCCCATTGTCCATGTTAGCGACAAAGATGTTAAACAAGACCGGTTCCAACACCAGTCCCTGAGGGACACCACTTGTTACTAGTCTCCAGCTGGACATTGAGCCATTGACCACAACTCTTTGCGTGTGGCCATCCAGCCAGTTCTTTATCCACCGAGTGGTCCACCTATCAAATTGATGTCTCTCCAATTTAGAGACAAGGATATCACGTGGGACTGTGTCAAACGCTTTGCACAAGTCCAGGTAGATGACATCAACTGCTCCACCCCTGTCCATCAGTTCCATAGCTCCATCATAGAAGGCCACCAATTTGGTCAGGCAGGATTTCCCCCTAGTGAAGCCATGCTGGCTGTCACCAAACACCTTGTTGTTTTTCATGTGCCTTATTCAACCTCCCTGCCTTAGGCAGAGACATCTTCCACTAGGCCAGGTTGCTCTGAGCCCCGTCCAACCTGGCCTTGAACACTGCCAGGGATGGGGCAGCCACAGCTTCTCTGGGCAACCTGTGCCAGGGCCTCAGCACCCTTATGGTAGCCTACTGCCTTTTGACCTGTGGCCTTGGGTATTCAAGAATATCTGTTAAAACAGCAGCTGGATACAGCAGCCAAATATTTCCCACTCTATCACAGAGTGGAAAAAAACGCTGTTTGATTGGACCAAGAGTTGCAGCTGTAACCATGAGAGGTCTGAAGGGTAAAGGGGCTGGAATTCAAAACTGACATCTAGCCCATGGCTGAAAAATCTGAATAATTTGTTAGCGGGCTGTAAAAAACAGCTTCTGAAGAGGGAGCAGTGAGTATGGTAAGGTTAGAACAGGCTGCTGGCAGATCTATCATGGTGTATGTTAGTTCCCACCTTGGGCAGGCGAATCTTCTTTCCAGCCCTACATCGCTGGAAATGGTATCTGGGAGGAAGTGTCTCCCTATAGCTGCCCACAGGAAAAGTCCCAACAAGCTACATTCTTCATCACTTGTTGCATAGCATGCCCTGGCTGAATAGGTCATGACCATATTGGTTGCTGAAAATGATTTTTTGGATCATAAAATATCAGTGTGTCTCTTGTTAGTGTGAGACTAATATTTTAAAAATTTTTATTTTTTATTTTCTCCCTAGTGTTTTGTATGTCTCCTGTGAAGTGTTGTACTTTTGGTGGCCTAACGTTGGTTTAAGCGTCAAAATCCTGGTACAACTCATCTGTCTTAAAACTACTGTTCCTGTATCTTTGAAGACTGTAGCAGTGGTCTGGTGCATGTGATAGTTTTTGATCAAACTGTCAGCTATTGTTTAGTAAACACCCCCCACCACCAAGAAATCTGAGGTATTGTTTAAAGCCAAGAGCTTGAAGTAGTTGTGGAGCTCTTGGAACTGGCATTTGAGAAATACTTCTGAATAACTGCTCTCTTAATCTAGTGTAGCAGATAAGAAACTCTTTGTGCTTTAACTAGAAGTCCATTTAGCAAGAGGTCCTCTTTTGGCACAGCCAGTAAGAGATGCTGTAGGAAACAAAATGGGACATGTACATTTCTGTCATTCCCTCCCAATGTCACTTCAAGAACTAAAACTTGAAACTTTTTTGCTTTTGGCCTCTGTAACAACCTCTGGCAATGAGTGCCCCAGTCTCATTTTGCACTGTATGGAGACACTGCCATGAGTCAGCTGTTCGCTGTTTATCTTCTCCAGAACCATCAAGTTTTTCTGTTAGCTTGAGCTGCGAACCTTGGGTGCAGCATGTCAGTGGTGAACCCACTGTGGCTTTTCCATTTCCTGGAGCTGGTGGCATTCACAGTGTCATGGGGAAATTGAAAAGCAGCTAATGATAAGAAAAATCTTGCTGTTATATGATTTAGAGGGAGGCACTGGTTTGCTAGCAGAGTTATTTGTGAGTTGATTATTCAGCTGTAATTAGGGTTCTATGGCTGGAGTCCTGACTTAGGCAAAACTATTGAAATTAATGGAATGTTGCCTTTGAGTCAGGGCCTTGGTCTCTTTTTTTTCCCATTGTTGTGTTTTGTCTCATTTGAAACTGCTTGCAAATGGATTGTACTTACCGGTGCATAAAATGAGTTAATTTTAATCTTGGCATGTACTTCTTTGCAGGTACTTATCTATCAGCACTATGCCTGTAGCTGTTTCTTTTGCATTCTTCAGTGATAAATTCTGCAGATCCTGTCTTGTAAACTAGAAAGAATCAAGCTGGGAGAGCAGCTTGCTTGGGATATGTTCAGGTTTGGCTGCTGCTTTGTTGAGTATGTTTGAGTTTTTTGTAAAAATGCAAACAGGTGACCAGTAATCTTAAATATTACATACTGTTTCAAAGTGACAGCAACACTATTAATTTAATGATAACAGGAGGACAGGGCTGACGTATGAAATTGGAGAAGTTTGTACCTTTGTTATTTTCTTTTATCTGGAAAAAACCAAGAAACCCTACTCAGTTAGTTTTTCTGGAGCAGCAATATGTTCTTATCTTAAACATGCCATGTAAAATTAATAATTAATCACAAGGATTAAAAATAGAAATAAGTATAGGGTAGTAATCTTGTGTCTAGATGAATCCTCTTTCCATTAAAAATATTGTGGCATTACACCAGTGTATACCTTGTGTGAGATCAAAATTAGATCACTAAATATTTAGGTGCTCTGTCTGTGTTTGACAATTCTCATGTCTTGATGCTTCTCAGGAGACTGCTGAAGTCTATTTATAGCACAGATTCTGAGCATCTGACACACAAGCTCCTGTGGACAGTCGGGGTGGTTTTTAAATGCAGAATACACTGAGTTTGCTCAAGTTGAAAATGTTTTTTTTAATACTTCCTTGTTAAGCTGTCACCTTCCCCTCCAAGGTGTGAAATGTGGCCATTTGTCAATTTGAGTTCAGTCTGAATAAACTGTTTAGGAATAACTCCTTTACAGCATAGAAATTCATTTCAGGTTTTCACTGATGTAACCAGGATCAGAGCGCCCAGTCCTTGGAGACCACAGAAACACAGATCGGTTTGAGTGCTTTGTGGTAACTTGGAATTTAAATTGCCTTTGAACAACAGTCCTCTCTCTGTACTGCCTGACTTTTTGTAGTTGTTTTGCTTAAAAAGGAGCATAATAAAAATCAAATTGGTGTAAATGTTTGCTGGGGGGGGGGGGGGGGGAAAGGGGAGGTGTTGAGTGAGTCAAACATACCACAAGTTAGAATAGCACTTGTGATTTTTGAGTACTTACAGATAAACCTCCTGGGGTGGCTAGTGAGGGGAAATGGGAAGTATTCTGCACTCTCCCAATTCTGTGGATGGCTGTTAATGATTTGACTCCTCATTAATCTGCCATACACTTGAAGAAAACATGAGTAATTAGTGCTTCATTTTCTCCTAAATGGGGTTTCCCTTCTCATCCATCCAGATCCAGTACACCCAGATCTACTGTGTCTGGTTGGAAAGCATGTGTGGGAAGGGGTTTTGATAACACCTGAAATGAACAAGTAGTGGAGCCTTCAAGATATCATTGATCCTCTGAGATCTTTTTGAGAACAGCTGTACTTTTGAACCACTTCTCAAGGAATTCTCTTCCCTAGCATTTTGTGTCCAGAGGCCTCCTTCAGGTGTGTGCTTTGTGTTGTAAAATGAAAATAGTGTGAAAAGTGAAAAATGTGTGAAAAAATGAAAGAAGAATTTTAAAATACCTTTGGTGTAAACCGCTTAACTTTACCACTTCTGGTGCTCACTTGCTGCAGGGCTGTGCTACTGGGTTCTATTTGCAGAAATGCAAGCTGATAAAGACCTCCAAAGTTGCTGGGTTTCACCCAGCAGTATCATAGGCAAACATATTTATATAATAATTCTTTTGGAGGCAGTCTGTTTGCTGTGAATCATGAGCTTTGACTGTCTGCTACCACCAGTGGTATCCTTAGATTTTAGTGACGTTTGAACCAGGGAGCTGCTTATTTGGTCAGATTCCCAGTTTGCCTGGCAGCTGGATCAGCTGGTTCTGTGTATGTGTTCTTAAAGGCTTGTGACTGGTAGGTTTTTTTAAGGCCAGAAGGGACAGTTAAGGTTGCCTAATCTGATCTCCTTAATTTTTGTATTACATTATACACAAACATGCATTATAATATAGTATGTCATTTAATGTATAAACAATTATGTATATGTAATGTAATTTTAGTGCTTATGTGTTAAAATCATAGTGTATCAGTCAGTTATTTTTTCTTTAAGCTATGAGCAATCCTTGGAGAGTCAGGAGTGTCTCTGGTGGTATCTGGACTCAGGGTCTGGGAACATGAAAATTTATGCCTCAATCTTGCTATGAACTTAGATGCTGTGCCTAGCTGCTGGCTTCCTGTGTTTTGGACGTGAATTGGTCAGTTTCTGCTCAGGGGAAAGTCATTTCAAGAACAAAGTGAATATTTATAGGTATCAATCAATGAAAAAGGGAATACAATTATTTTTAGTCATGTGAGCAAATGCAAACTGTTTTGTAGTGTGCAAGCTTATTCTAGCATGAGGAGGGTTTCTGAACTTTTTCTCTGGCTGTTCTGTCTTTGAGCAGTATAAATCCAAGCTTGTAGAAGTATTTAATCATATATTTTTGCCTATTTTGCTTACTGCATTACACATCCATCCAAGATGTCCTGGGTTCAGCAGTAGCAGTCATTTTTCTCCTTCTTAGTAGCTGGTGCAGCACTGTGGTTTTGACTTTTGGCCTGAGAACAGTGCTGATAACATTGATGTTTTTAGTTGCTGCTCAGTAATGTTTAGACTGATCAAGGACTTTGTGAGCCTCATGCTTTGCCAGGGAGGAGGGGAAGCCAGGAGGGAGAAGAGACAGGACACTTGACCCAGGCTAGCCAAAGAGGTATTCCATACCCCAGCATGTCATGCCCAGGATGTAACTGAGAGTTACCCAGAAGGGCAGTTCACTGCTGGGTGGGGCGAGGTATTGGTTGGTGCTCAGTTGGGCAGGGTGGGGTGAGTTATCGGTCAGCGGGTGGTGAGATGCTTTATTTTATTCCCTTGTTATTTCCTTTATCATTATTATTATTATTGGTAGCAGCAGTAGTGATTTGTGTTATACCTTAGTTACTGGACTGTTCTTATCTCAACCTGCAGGAGTAGCATTCTTTCAATTCTCCTTCCCATCCCTCTGGGAATGGGGGGAAAAAAAGGGGGGAGTGGGAGAGAGACCGCGTGATTTATGGCTGACAGAGTTTAAACCACGACACAAGATAAGAATAATGTAGGTATCCAACTGTTTGTGTGTAGTAGAAATTATTGTGTGATGCTGAGTTAATTAGTTTTTAATGTAGATGAGACTTATTTGTATAAATAGCTGGAAAGAATGGACAGTGTGATGACAAAAAAAATTACTGGTTATGGTAAAATTAAAAAAATAGGACTAAAAATGCTTTGTACTTACGCAACACAGTAAGCTTTTTCCAGCACCTCTAATATGAATTGGTTAGAAGTTTTATAGGGGACTGCATTTACTTCATGCTGTCGGATTAGAAGTTTTGGCCTTTTATACATTTCAACTGGGCAAGTTTGCCAAGCACTCTTATTATTTCAATCAATTTAAATTTGCAAGACTGATGATCATGACAGAAGCCATTGGCATATCATGTGCTCCTGGAAGCTAAAAATACCATTCTCTATGGGGGTTACTTATTTCATGCTTCAAAGCCTAGGAAATGTTCTTTTTAAGAGAGAAAAAAGTTTGCACTTCATGAAATAGCAGTAACTTACTGAAGGAAAAATACCTGGTGCTTTTCATGGAGTCTTGGGGATGTTTTTTTGTTAATGAATTTACTTGTTATATAGAAGGGCCTGAAGACTCCAGTCACAGAATCACAGAATCCCAAGGGTTGGAAGGGACCTCGAAAGATCATCTAGTCCAACCCCCCTGCAAGAGCAGGGTAACCTAGAGTACATCACACAGGAACTTGTCCAGGTGGGCCTTGAATATCTCCAATGTAGGAGACTCCACAACCCCCCTGGGCAACCTGTTCCAGTGCTCTGTCACTCTTACAGTAAAGAAGTTCTTCCTGATGTTAACGTGGAACCTCCTATGCTCCAGTTTACACCCATTGCCCCTTGTCCTGTCACTGGATATCACTGAAAAAAACCTAGCTCCATCATCCTGACACCCACCCTTTACATATCTGTAAACACTGATGAGGTCACTCCTCAGTCTCCTCCAAGCTAAAGAGCCCCAGGTTCCCTCAGCCTCTCCTCATAAGGGAGGTGTTCCACTCCCTTCATCATCTTTGTGGCTCTGCGCTGGACTCTTTCAAGCAATTCCCTGTCCTTCTTGAACTGAGGGGCCCAGAACTGGACACAATATTCCAGATGCAGCCTCACCAAGGCAGAGTAGAGGGGGAGGAGAACCTCTCTTGCCCTACTAACCACACCCTTTCTAATGCATCCTAGGATGCTATTTGCCTTCTTGGCCACAAGGGCACGTTGCTGGCTCATGGTCATCCTCCCATCCACCAGGACCCCAAGGTCCCTTTCCCCTTCACTACTTTCCAGCAGGTCAACCCCCAACCTGTACTGGTACATGGGGTTGTTCTTCCCCACATGCAAGACTCTACAATTGCCCTTGTTGAATTTCATCAAGTTTCTCCCTGCCCAACTCTCCTGCCTGTCCAGGTCTCGCTGAATGGCAACACAGCCTTCTGGTGTGTCAGCCACTCCTCCCAGTTTAGTGTCATCAGTGAACTTGCTGAGGGTACACTCAGTTCCCTCATCCAGGTCGTTGATGAAAATATTAAACAGCACTGGTCCCAGCACCGACCCCTGAGGGACTCCACTAGTCACAGACCTCCAGCTAGATTCTGCCCCATTGACCACAACTCTCTGCCTTCTTCCTTTCAACCAGTTCTTGATCCACCTCACTACCTGATCATCAAGCTCACACTTCCTTAGCTTATCTGTGAGGATGCTGTGGGAGACAGTATCAAATGCCTTACTGAAATCAAGAAAAAACACATCTACCACTCTACCATCATCCCTCCACCTAGTCACTTCCTCATAGAAGGCTGTAAGGTTGGTCAAACATGACTTCCCCCTCATAAAACCTTGTTGGCTGTTCTTAATGCCCCCCTCATCCTTGATATGTCTAGAGATGGCATCAAGAATAAGTTGTTCCATCACCTTTCCAGGGATGGAGGTAAGGCTGACCAGTCTATAATTACCTGGGTCCTCCTCCTTGCCCTTCTTATAGACTGGCGTGACATTTGCCGTCCTCCAATCCTCAGGTACTTCTCCCGTTTCTCATGACTTACCAAAGATGATGGAGAGTGGCCTAGCAATGACCTCCGCCAGCTCCCTCAGCACCTGGGGTTGTTTTCCATCCAGACCCATCAATGTGTATATGTCCAGATTGCATAGCTGATCCCTAACCCAATCCTCATCTACCAAAGCAAACTCCTCCTTTGTCCTGACTCCTTCTGGGGCTATAGGAATCTCGGCCCCCCAGGGAGAGTCTGCAGGAGTAAAGACAGAGGCAAAGAAGGCATTCAGCACATCTGCCTTCTTTATATCCTCTGTCTCCAGGGCACCCACCTTGTTCAGCAGTGGGCCTATATTGCCTCTTGTGTTAGGCACACAGAACACAGCAGCAGACAATGTCTGTATACAAAAGAGCATCCCCTCTACTGATGCATTGGAGGGTGAAACTGGGAAGAATAGGGCATAATCACAAACCTGTAATCAGCAGGCATAGGAATAGGATCAGCTCTAACATCTTGCTTGCTTAATCCATGCTGCCAAGCTTCGAAGCTTCATTAACTAAATGGTGTTCATCTGCCCCAGGTACAATAGCTGAAAGATAGCTACCAGGATTGCATCATAGAATCCCAGGGTGGAAGGGACCTCAAGGATCATTTGGTCCAACCTTTTTTGACAAAGCATGACCTAGACTAGATCTAGGCTCAAACTGCATTGAGACCATGATGAACTGTGGCTTTTCATTTTAGAGACTGTGTTTTAAAGTCTTTATGTGGCCATACAAACTTTTACTTTGGTCTGATTTTGGGTCATTTGGCTCCACCACTGCCCTCTGTTGCTCAACACTTCTTCAAAGGTAAGTGACCTGAAGAAACTCAGGGCTCTGTAGGCTTGTGCTGTTTGACCAGTGTTACATTGGCATTAACCTTTGCAGTAGCTACAAGCTACTGTCTCGTATTTTGAGAATCTCCAAAATTGTTCTTTGCATCTCACTGCCTCAGTTGGAGGTAGACATGACAGCGAACCCTAGCAGTCTGTTGGAAAGGGTGTTGCATACGTGATACAGCCAAACTGTAGTGTGTTACAAATGATACGTTAAATGACAGTGTCTTTCAAGATGCAGCTTAGGAGGTTCATTCTTGGAATTTTCACTAGAGTTGGGGCTGTACTGGAGAGGGCTGTCCCAATGAATAGCAGGATCTCCATTCTTGTTTTCAAGATTCAGCTGGATAAAGCCATGGCTGACCTGATCTGGTACCTGACTGGACTTGGTACCACTCTGAGTAAGAAGTTGGTGGGAGGGGAACTTTCAATGTCTCCAGCATTTCCATGTGTGAGCAATTGCTTTTTATAAACTGATTAATGATCAGTGTTTAATTAGCTTATAATTTACAAGTGGTAAAAGTTCTGTAATCGAACAAACACTTGAGGAACAATAACTAAAACCAGTTTCTACTTTGGGCATGAGCAGGTGTTCTCAATCCCCCTCTCTTCTTTTAGAGGATTTTCTGTGCAAACAGCATGTGATGGTTGCTGGAAAATCTGGAGATAGTTTGCTCTTTGTATGTAAATGTATTCTCTTCCTGCAAACAGCATGACAATAAGAAAGGAAAAAGGAATTTTTTTAGATGGCCCGAGGAAAATCTTCCTTGCAAAGTCTAATAAGGATCAAATTAGAGTGAAAAGGATTTGATTAGCTGCAGAATGGCCAGCTTCACAGGACTAATCCTTGGCTTTTTTTTGGGAGGGATTTTTGGGTCTTTTTTTTGTTTTTCCTTAAACTACTTAGTCATCAGCCAGTGGTTGGATTGCTTTCATCTGCCGGAGGCAGGAAACAAATGAACTGAAGTACTGAGAACATACTGTCGTCCTTCCTTTTATATTCATCTTGTTGATGTGTAGCAAAAGAAGTGAAAATCTTGTAATGTGTGTTTAGGTTTGGCTCTTGATCGTGAAGAGTTCCACTACAACAGGTGCAAACTGTGTAAATGAAACTAAATGTCCATCTTCCAGTGAAGCTTATTCACTCTCCATCTAATCACATGTTAAGACTGTACATTTGAGTTTAATAAAAGTCTGGGCTTGCCCAAGAGACTGTGTCCGCTGCTCTTACTGATAATGTGCAAGCTGGGGTTAGGGCACAGCTTACGTGTGATGTCCAGTGGTGGAACAGGAATGTGCCTTTTCTGCGTGCATTGTTCAAGGCTGGTGTTCCCAAGTTGTTCCAGGAAGTCCAGGGTAACTTCTAGAAAGGGTTCCAGGTCAGCTGAACATGGAACTGTGAGTGCTTGTAAAGTTCTACAAGCAAGAGCTTGTTTTTTTTGGCATTAGAGATGTGTATGCCAATGTGTGGGTTATTTTTGGTCTGTTTATTACTTAAAAGATTTGTTGAATACTTTTGACAATGATCTGTCTCTTGAAATTCTCTTTATGATGAAATTAGCAAGAGCAAGTACATGGATTTTTAACTTTTTCTCAGCTCTTTTGCAAAGCTTTGGATTAATTTATCATTAAAAGAAGCTTTTCTTGTCTTTCTGTATTCTATTATTATTTTGTCTGTAAGAAGTCTTTGATGGTGAAAGGGGGAATCCACTGAAAATAAGCCATTCCTCATTCTAGCAGCAGAGTCTGCTCCTTCCTTTGTAATTGAGACACAGCAACTGAATAAGGGAATCTGATAGAAATATATGGGCTCATTTAACATTCTGTCAATTTGTAGCAGAGAAAGTTCATATTAAATTTACTTTATCCTCTAAAAGATCAGCTTGGTGAGACATGCCCTTCAGGGATAGGTTTGTCTAATCATAAATAAAACATGCACTTTCCAAGGAAGGCAAAGGAAGGAAACAGAACTGAAAGATTCAGCAGTAAATTAAGACTATTGCTTTCATTTTCTGAAGTGCTTTTTCCCTTAACAATGTTGCTGTCAGTTTTGGTTCATGTAGGCAAAGGTTCTGTTTCAGTCTCCTTCCAACTAACTTCCTGAAATTTTGTTTTTACTGGTGTAAAATGATTTGGAATGTATTAAATGGATTTAAGGGGTTTTTTTGGGTTTTTTTTTGTTTTTTTTTTTTTGTTTCACCTGCTAGTATTTAATTGTGCTTTTGCAAGAAAGAAAATTCAAATTTGGGATGAGATTATCTGCTAGTTACAGTAATTTTTCTTGCATTCTATTACTGCAGTTGCTGGGTTTCTGGCTCTCAACATCTTTATTATAGAGTAAAAATATGTAAGGCAGGAATTGATGCCTTACATAGTCAACTTTCCTCAGTGAGGTGGTTCTGCTTTTGCTGGAATGCTAGCAAAATGAGTATCAAAGTTTAATTTTTTCTTACTTGAGCAAGGTCCTTTAACTGCTGGATGCAGATAATCTGCAGCCTGTAAAAGAGATACTGAAGTCAGCATGAATCTTTGTGATTTGCCCAGGTAAAAACCAGGCACATTTCCTAGAAAATAACTGAATTTGGAGGAGTGATTATTGCCTTGCAATTACATGAAATAAAATACAGTAATATAAAATATATATATAAATCAAATAAAAAGCTTTGCTGTGCTTGACCCTTTAATGCAAACTTTATGGCTGTTCAGAAGGAGCTGACTCAGATATACAGTAATATATGTTGATGCAAGAACACCTCTCAATGAGTTTGATTTGGTATTGAGCATTTGAAAAATAGGAAAAAGATACAAGCAGCAGTGAACAGGGGTTAAAATTCTCCCTTGAGGTGTGGCATTTATTTCAGAGATTGCTTTTCTGAGACCTATTGCACTATTCTGGCTGACTAGTGATAACCAAGCTGCTTCCTCTGATGTGGCCAGATATTGCATGCAGCAGATGATGCCTGTCATCAGGATCTGCTCTGAAATCGAGGCAGATCCAAAACATGGTGGGAATGTTTGGACTGGTTGTGGTATGAGGTGAAGGCAAAGAAGAAAGCAGTAACATTACACTTCAGTCACCTTTCTGTCGGTAATATAAATCTGAGCTGCTTGTTGTCGTGATGTATGGTGGAACATCTGGACTTCACACCTGGATGATAGGAATGTGCTTCTGGTGGACTGCAGTTGCACTGGTAAATGCAAATTCCCCTCAGGCAGTTTCATGGAGTTTTTGCAGAATTTGCCTACAAATGCCAGCAGCAGAGAATTACTCCCAAAAATCTCAGTCCTCAGACTGCATAGGGATTCAAGTTGATGGAACTTCCCAGTCTGTGCATCCTGTTCTTCTGGCCTCTTATTTCCAAGGAAATACAGAGTAGCATCAAGCCTGTTGCAGAATTGTATGTCTAAATCATAGATGCTTTGTGAAATGGATTGCTTAATGGAAGGAGCACTGATATAATCCTAAATAATTACCAATATGCTGGCATATCAGGGGAGGGGAAAAAAAGAGAATCTGTGCATTTTTTTTTTATTGAAACAGTGGTGAAGTAGATTGCCTGGTGTGTGCATCGTTGGATTCATCATATTGGATTGGAGCACAAGCTGTTATTTTTGACTGAACTGTTTCATTAGTAATGAACAGCAAAATTCTATAAGTTTTTAACTACTTGGAGGTGTAGTAATGGGGCAGGTAAGAGCACAATCCTCATTTTACTTTAAGGGTATATTTTCTGATTATTTTCCTCTTGCTTGCACAACACAACAGTACAGTAACCCAGGGTCTTCATAGAACATTTAGTAATTTTCATCCTTTGATAATTCCACTGAATACTTTGCTGAAGCCTGGATGACTTTGTAGAGGGTAGCAATGTTTTCCTAAGATCCATTCAGCAGGCTTTGCTCTGGTCCTGCCACTGTGTGACTTGTAATTTCCTGCTTTTGATACTAGAACAAATGCATGTCCCATTTTGTTTGGGAGCTTTTTTAGTGCATGATGAAGGACACAGTGTTGCTGCATGTGGAGTATGGGGTGTGCTGGTTTTAATGGACTGAAGGACTGCTGTTCATTCTGAAGTGTCTCAAATGACTTTAGGACCTTTTCCATGCTCATGAGCATAGCTGAGTCATTTGTACTTTGTATCCTGCAGACCCGATGCTCTTCTGTGCCAGCTCAGCCTCTGGTATGCTTTCCTGCAGTGGTTATTCCTGTCCATGTCTACCCTTGGGGTTTTCCTAGAGCAAATCAGCTCTTCAGGCAGAGGACAAGCTATCAGACATGCACCCCAGCTATACAATTGCTGGGATACATTTACCCTGCTTGAGTGGGGCACTGCAGTATCTGACTTCTCAGGGTGAACTGGAGCTTAATGATTCTCTCCTGAGGTTCCCTGCCAGCAGTGCCAATGCATTCTCCACCTATGGCAATCCTGAGTGTCATGTGATAGTTTTGCCCAAATACCAGGGTTCTGCCTGTGGGAAGGGTTTGGCACCTGTCTGTGCTTCTTAGTTATCTAAATACTTAGTCAGCTCAAGGGGATTTAGAAACAGCTGTGCTCTTGCTAGGATCCTTGTTCCTAAAGCCACCTAAGTACTTCAGATTTCTTCAGCTGATCTTGAGCGAAATACTTCAGTTCCAGGCTTTAGGTATACTGCTGTGTTTGGTAAGCTATTGTGGTGCATTGGCCACAGAATTATTGCTCCTGTTGCTACTGTGTGTTTGACACTAGGTCAGGCAGAAAGTGGGGGAGAGGAGCTGGAGAACTAAAGCAGTCTAAACCAAACTTTCCAATTTATTTTATTCTGCTGTCACATTCAGAAGTATCATTCTTCTCATATGGAATGCTTGGTATGATTGCCAGGGCAGAGTTAAGTTATGCTAGTACACAAAACTGCATATCCAACACAGGTTTGGGTTTGCAATCTTAACTCAGAAGTTCCTATGTTTGCTAAGTATCTGATCCTGTAATGAATGTGAGTGTATACTGACTGTTGCCCTGAAACTGAGGAACTTCTTTTAGATTAGCTGCTCATAGTCATCACATCCTACTTATAGGTGGCAAAAATGTTAAAACATGACTGTCCTGTACTTTAATCTTAAAATTATCCATGTGCACTCTCAGCTTATAGAATCATAGAATTGTTTAGACAATGACAGTTTTCTCTCAGGACTCATAAAATACAGGGAGGAGGTGAGATGTGCTAAAGGCCCTTTAAATTGACCAGAAATGAAAATTTTCACTAATTACTACTGAATTCAACATACATTGTTCCATAGCCCCTGTGTTTTCAGAAGTTTCCCATGCCTGTCTAGAAAATACAAAGTTCATATCATTCTTTGCTGATACAACAAAGATGCAGCAGTACATTTATTAATTGCCTTTTGGTGCTTCCAGCCATTGGTTTATCGCTCTTAGCACTGGTCCATTACACACAGGAGGGATTAAGACCCTCCAGTGAGCTTCTCTGGAAGGAAGTAGTTGAACTGATGGTGTCCTGTTTCCCAAATTATTATCATTGTTGTTGCTTTTTTTTTTTTTTAAATGGGGATATGTCACTGAAAATGGAGTAGTGTTCCATCTGTTCCTGTGACTGATTGAAAGCCAGATATGGACTTTTTATTTGAGCAAGTTCTCAAAATCAGAATTTTAGGTATCTATTGTACAGAGAAAACCCAACCCCCTTGGTGTCTTCTCCCCCTTTCCCCCTAGGTGTTCATGTAAGACCACACAGCCTAAGCCAAGTTCAGATTATTACTATTTTTTATTATTGGTACTGTTTCTTTAGTCAATGCATGAACAGTCAGCAGCTGGCTCTACTTGGTTGTCATCCATCACTATTTAGAGACATTAGTTTGTACCTGGAAGCTGTCCTGGAAGTTGACTGAATGCTACTACTTTGCCTTCTTTTCCAGCCTGTATCAGACATGCATTTTTATTGATATGTTCTGGGAAACAAGCAGTGCAGTGTGAAGAGCAGCCAACTGAGGCAGGACAGATCTTGGATGCAAGCAGTGGCTTTATCCCATAATACCAAGCTGGGAATTTTCCAGCTGACAGATGCCAGAAGATGGCAGTTTGTTGGAAGGCTGGCATTCTTGCGATAACATGTCATTTGAATTGACAAATGAGGAATACCTTTCAGGTCAAACAAGAAATTCCAATTGAAGGGAGTAAGCAGTACCCCAGTGCTAGGGCTGTGCTGCTGGAATGTGGGGCTCAAAACTTGTAATTTAAAGGAATTTTCAACGAGGACAGAAGTGAAGTCCTGCCTCTGAGATGGAGCAGCTTGCTGCATTGGTGCAGGCTGGGTAGGTAGTAGCAGAGCAGAGCAAGACCCAGGATTCTTGGGGAGCAACACCTTGAACACGAGTCAGTGTGTCCTCTTGTGTTGAAAGCTAATAACCTACTGGGCTGTGTTAGCTGGAGCATAACCAGCAAAATTAAGAGAAGGGATAAATTCCTTGTTTTCAGCACTGGTGAAGCCACATCTGGACTGCCCTATTTTGCAACCTCTGCCCTGTGGTTCAAGAGATTGTTGGACTGGAGAAAAGTGCAGTGAAGGCCACCAAAGCTGTCAGGGGGCCAGGGCACCACATGTAGTTGTGTTTTTCAGTCAGTTAAAGATGCGTTATATGGAAGATGGAATCAATTTTCAGAGGTGTACAGCAGAGGGACAAGAGGTAATGGATGCATGCTGCAGCAAGAAAACCCATAGAGAGCAGGTAAGTGCTGAAATAGGAAACTCCTGTCCTGAGCAGGAGGCTGGACAAGCACATGGAGGTCCCCTCCAACCTCTGTCATTGTAATTTAAATACTGGTCTTCCAAGTCCTGCTTAGTGTTTCCAGCTTTGGGATGATGGTTGTCTAGGGTGAGGTGATGTCTCCTACAAGAGCACAGGGAGTCTGCTTTTCTACTCCAGTGATTGAAGAGCCTGGCAAGGAAGAGATAGGGCACCTCTCTGGGTTGCTAGAGTGCAGGATGGGGCTCCCTGCTCCAAAACAGCAGGGCCTCTCTCCCTCTTTTGTCCTGATAAATATTGTAGGCTCTCAGTTTTCTCAGTGGAAAAAAACACCACTTACTGTGAAAATTGTGATGTCTGTTTTCTGGGCAGCTCTTATGTTTTCAGAATGTACTGTAGGCTCTGACATCAGACTTGCCTATGAAGGAGAGGAGAAACCTGGATGATGGTTAGGGAAGTGATAGTCCTGGGTCCTATGCATGCAGATGGCTTGTGACCAGAGGAAAAATGTGGCTGTAAGTTGCCTGCTGAACCACGTGCTCTTTGTGCCACGTAGTCACCCCCTAGACAGCTTGTAGGGCTCTTGTAGGGGAGCGGAGGAGCCTCATTATAAAGGTGTATGCTGTGCCAAAACATTCTGCAGGCTAACGGGAATTAAATAGGTGCTAACATTGGGCCCGAAACTGGAAAAAATATTTTCTTCAAGCTTTTTGTTGTGGGAAAGTGTACTGATCTGAAGGAGCTGGAGTGTACCTCCCAGCTTGGCAGCCTTTGGCAAGGCTTATCTTCAGCAGAAGCTGTGATCTGTTTCTTGTTCAGCAAATGAAAATCACACCCCAGCTGTTGGAAAGGAAAATTTGGGCCAGTCATCTGGATCAGTATCACAATTTCTCTGTCCTGTCAAGGTCACCCCAATGCCTTTTTGAAAGGAGATGGGTGATGCCTTTTGTGGCTCAGTCAAGTACATTGTATGAGCTCAAACACTGAAAGCACTGTCTTGTTCAGTACAAGACAGAAGACTGAGATCATGTGTGGCATCTATCTTCAAAACACTAAAAGGAAAGGAATGAGCTGTTAGCTCGCTCTTCAGGAAGGATGGGTCAGCATTCTGAGGTGCAGGGATCGATGTCTGAGTGGTATTGTCCAGATCAGTCTAGACAAGCCTCTCTTTGGTTGTATTTGATATATCTTTGACCAAAAGAGGTTAAACTGAGACCCAATCACATTCCTAAGCCTGTTTTGGCTGATTCACATATGTTGGAGTAGGATTCACTGAGAGCAGTGGCTACTATGCCACAAGGTAGCCTTGTGGTAGTACTACCACAAAGTATAGTGCTACTATACCTTGCTGAATCCATGAAGCCGATTCACCTGTGTGAAGGACTCTGTTTCAGAGGCATGAAGAAATTGGAAGTCTGAGTGCTCCTGCCTTTACAGCATGAAGCAGAGGGTAGAAGTGGGTGGGAGACACAGTCAGAACCATCCCTTTTTTATTATCCCTTCTCTAGGTTTGCAGTTGTCCAGGTGAAAACAGCATGACTTCTGTTGTCCTCCAGAAACCCTATGTTGGGCACAAGGCCATCTGTCACAAGACAGCTTGAAAGCTCCTGAGGCTGCATGGTTGTGAAAAACATGAACAGGAGAACAAGCTGTTCCGCTTCAGGTCTCTGAAGTGGATTTGTGATGTTATCCCAAAAGCCAGCTCTGTCCTGAAATCTGCTGCTTCACAGAAAGTGAGGGTGCCAGGACTGCTTTCAAGATGGGTCTACTTTTTGTCTGTCCTTGGCAGTGGTCAGTACAGGTGACCTTTGTGGTGAGAGGGTCCTGTCCCTTTTGTTGCAGCATTGCTTTACTAATTTCAGTTTCCTATTTGAGGAGTTTCCTTTCTAAGAATTTTTTTCCCTACAGTATTGTTTGCCTTTGCATCACTTGCTCTCTACATGTTTTGGGGTAAAGTCAAGAGAAGTTTTTTTTCCTGTTTCTGTTGCAATCAATACTGGTACTGGAAGGAGCCCAAGGGATGCTGAGAAAAATGAGATAGGTTACATAAAGGTGCAGGCTTTTTTATATCCTATCTCACTTAGCCATTCTGGGTGGAGATCGCTGGTGTGCCTGATCTGAGGGGGAAAAGTTATTCACGTTCTGCTCAGCAATGCTTTCTTATCCTTTCCTTTACTCTCTATTTTCAGTATGTTCCCAATGAGGGTAATACCAACTTGTCTCGTGTCACTCAGCACCATTTTACTGCAGTCATCTGACACGTAAATCCCACGAATGAAGTATGTCAGCAGGAAACAAAACCAGACAATACTTTTGCTGGGAAACTGCTATTTTATTCCTTTAACCCCTGAAACTTTATATTCTCAAGTACTGGCGCTCACACAGGAGCTGTAAATAAGGCAGCTCTGGGTTTTCTAGGTTCACATCTTTGAGGCACAGCTCTCAGAGGGTAGCGTGCTTGTGCAAAAGGGAATCTTGCCTCTGTTTTGCTGTGCCTGATTCGGTAGACTTTGCAAGCCAAGTTCTATTTGCATTAGAAAGGCATGCAGTGATGAAGAAAGCTGTTTGAGTCAAGTTAGAAATAAATATGTCTTAATGTTAGTTCCTGCCTTAACTGTGAAATCAGTATGGTTATACCCTAATTTGAATATAATAAAATTAAATAATCTTATAAAGATGCATCTGTGTAGTATAGACCTTTCTTACAGCTGTTAACAGGCAATGCCGGATCTTTATAGAGCCTCTTTGACTCTGGTCTGTACCTGAATTCACTGTGCACACATACTGCATATGAAGGAACATAACAGTTGCTCTGGTCAGTTAGTCCTTCCAGCCCTGCCTTGTGTGTCTGTAAGTGGCTGTGCATGGATTCATTAAAGCAACATGGGATGTCATGGTAATTGTTGCCTCAGAGAAAGGAGATTTCTTTCAACCTCCCCTGCTGGTTAGGGGCTGGTTTGCATTATGGTGCATCAGCATCTACAAGGAACACCATATATTTACAATATCTTTGATCTCTCACATTGATCTCAATTTAAATTGGTGCTGTGACAGATGAGAGAGAGGTTGTTCCTGAAAACTAACTAAATAAAGGTGCTCTTTGAGCTATTTGGTGATGAGGACACAGACTAGCAGGCAAAAAAAAATTGTAGCAGTAGTAGACCTGACAAATCAGTTTGTCAGTGTGTGGAGTGGCTTTTTGGCTCACAGTAGGAAAAGGCAGCTCTCTGAATTGCTGTCAGGTTGCTGGAATAGAGTGCCTACTTATGTGGGCAAAATAGCTCATTGTGATGCTTGAATAGACTGTTATTTAAGGCCTCCAAGTCTCATTCTATGTACAGCAACATTTCAAGGGGTAAAAAGACTACGTTTACATTGCTTTTATTAAAATTTATGCTGGCATGGCAGTACTGGAGCTCCAGAGGAAGCTGAGTTGGCTCTTTCATTCAAAGTCACTGTTCTGCCTGCTTGTAGCTTAGTACCTGTGGAGATGAGGTTTCATATTCCTCATCTCAGCCCACCAGGCTGTTTGTTCTTCTAAATGTTTTGTAACTGCTCACTGCTGCTGTGGGTTCTTAAGTGATGGGGCTGGAAAAAGGTGTTTTCCCACCTAGGATTTCCCTGCATTTAGTGTTTGATGCTTTGTTATTTTACTTAGCTAATTTTTTGCTATTGCAGAGACTGGGGACATAGCTTCAACTCTTTCTGTAGAAGGGAGGGGAGCTCCTCAGCCTCTGTAGCCGGTGGGAAGGGGAAGGGATGAAAAAGGATGCAAAAGGCTTTGCCTCCCTGGCGCAGGCCAGCCAGCAGAAGAGCCTGGGGGCAGCTGCATCCCCAGCCACTGCTCTGTTCCCCAGACCATACTGCCTCAGTTAATTAACTCCCCCTTGCAGATCTAACAGGCTGAAGTCATCTCCCCTAGCTCTTGGTGCCTTGGCAGTCGCTTGGCCTCTTGCCTTTGTGCTGGCATCTTCTGCAATGTCCAAGGATCACATCGAAACAGGACTTTGTTTCTCATTTGTCCCATGCTGCTAATAAAGTAAAATTAATAATAATAAAACTCCATAGCTGGGAATAGAGATGACCTCCTTTTACTTAAACACAGTGCAGTCTTGTTTAAATTGTATCTAGTGTGTAAGCTTGCCATTAATGATGTGTGTTCTCTTTGTTCAGGGGGATGTGTGTTTTGAATTTATTACTGCAAGGGCCCCACTGAGGAGCTGTTGTTACAGTATCTTGAATATACTGGTTTGGATAGCTGTGAAAAAATTTCCGTGGGTTTGTGGAGGGAGGGGAGAGAGGGAGGTGTTTGTTTCAGAATTTATTTCCATTTTTCCTTTTTCTCAACTATTTTGACAAACTGAGAGACAAACCCGTTCACTGATACACATTCCTTATACATGCTGGGGTAGTTTGTACATGGCAGCCTTGGCACTGGTGATGTCAGGGCATGGCTTCAGTGTCCTCAGAGACAGGAGCCAGCTGTCTTCACTGTTTGTTTAATGTTTGAGCCTAGCAAATCCCTGCTAGGCTGCCTTTGAACCCCTGTTGAAATTATGGCTCAGTGCTACTTTGAAAACGCTGCCACAATGCAGCATTGTCCAGAGGATCTGGTAGGGATGTCCCTCATGGGAACTGATGCTTCAGCAGAATTTGCTTTCCTGTCCCATGGCTTCCCTGTGTGATTTCATTTTCATCTTGATGGATGCAAAAGTCACCTCTGAAGTGCTTGTCCCATCTAATGCTTCCTGCTAGATAGTTAACAGTCTGCCTGCTCGAAGACCCTGTTATAACTTCATCTGTGTAAATCCTCCTCTGCTTTACATTTCAAGTCACCTTTACCATGGCTGGCCACATTTGCCTAATTTGTTTCTCCTCAGAAATGAGGCAAGGGTAAGGGAATCCTCAAATCTGAAGTACCTCAGGACTCTCAAGGATGATGTGCTTTGCATCAGAAGAGTGGACCAGCTGCTGATCAGTGGTGGATGGGAAGTAGGACTTGTGTGGGGTGAAAATAACTTGAAAGCTCTTGAAAGACGAAGGTAGGAAAAGAGATGCTTCAGTTGTGCCTTTAAGAGCTAAAATGTAGTGTCTTTTTTTTTTGTAAGTTGTGACTTTGTCATCCAAGAGAGACTAAAATGAGCAAAACTGTTATCTTCCTCTGACACCCCCCCCACCCCCCACTTGATAAACTAGAAAACATCTGCTCCCTTTCACTTGTTCTGCTCTTGTTTCCCAATGAGCAGAGAGGATGTCTCTCAGGGTGCTTTCATGGCACTGGTTGCTCAGGTGGAAGCTTGTTGGCAGGTTTGGTGTGCAGGGCTCACAGCACTCTTGTTCCTGTGCTTCTCTGTGTTGCTATAGTGTTGTCATGCTCTGCAGTGTCTTTTATGATTTGATTAAGAATGTGTAAGGTGGTTATGTTTGGATTCTCTGTCTTGTCCAAGTTATTCACGCAAAGTCTCACTTCGGTTTTCATGGTGCTATAGTAGCTGTGCACTCTGTTCCCTTCCCACCTCTGTTATTTAGGGCTCAGTACAGCAAAGCTCTCAAGCCCATAGTTTATTCTGAGCCTCAGATGATTTCACTGAGAGCAGAGTTTGGGTCTGTGTTCCAATTTTTGTTGTGATTATTCCCATGATAATCAGAGAGCCCAGATAAGACAGGTAGAACAACAGACATGAGCTTGAAGTATTTTAATTGCTCACATATCTGCAGTGAAGTAGCAGTGGAAAGATGCTGTGAAGTGATGCAAATACAAAGCAGACACTCCAGCTGGTCTGGCCTGGTTCCAGATGTATGTCTTTGGGAAAATAAGCTCCATGGATCTCACTGGCATCTGTGTGTGTGTGTGTTGGTGGTTCCACAGAGGCACTGTGTCTCTGCTGGTAACAGACCCAAAAACGACACTGTCAATGAGCAGTTCCTGTTGTCAGTCACCCAGCTGGTTCTGTAATGCTAACGAAATACATGGCTTTACCCAAGGCCTGTCTGTTTTGATGACTAAACCATGTGATGATACCAGTAATCATTGTGACTGTTTTGATGCTGTGGAAATATCATCCATCAAATCTGGCCTTTGCTACTTCAGTGACTCATTGTCCTTCTGGATTGCTCTGAGGGTATGCCATGGAGTCAGCTCTGTCATTGTGACCTTACAGATGAGGAGTTTCACCTCGGATAACTGAAGTAGGTTGCTCAAGATTACCCAGGCAATCTGAGGCAGGGCAGGGATTCAGACTTCTCTTAACACGTTTTGGACTGACATGTAATAATTCATGCAGAAAAAATTACTCTTATACTTTCTGTCCCTCTTTCAGATGGTGCTGTCATATATGAAATTAGATGTATGGGGTTACCTGATAAAGGAGTTTCAACATAGCTGGAGGTCATCACTCTCTGTTTTCCCTTTTTGTGTGGTTTTTTACCAGTGAATACAGGCGGACACAATGTGCTGATCACAGGACCAGCCACATGCTTATCCCAGTCCTGGTCTCTGGGTGCTGGCATTCAGAGTAAGACTCTGTCTTCAGTCCTCCTGACAGCCTCAACCTGGGTGACCCCATGGTCTTTAGCCAACCTTGCCCCCATCAGGTCACATCCCTGCATTTTCTCCTGTGCCCACACAGCCTTCCTGTGTTACCACTGCGGCACAAAGGCAAAGAACTCTTTCAAGCCAACAGTCAACAAGGCAGTCCCATGGATGTTTCAGCCTTGTTTTGTTTGGTATCCTAATGCATTTCCAGGCACAAGGTCAAGTGCTTACTGTTACCTTTCAAACAGCTGCTTCCTGCTGTTCTTGTAGCAGGTTTATAAAAGGCACATATCTCACTGATTTCCTGTGAGCACTCAGCAAAGCAGTTTAGTAGCAGGTTGGAGAAGGCAGCACCATCCGGGGTGAGAGTGTGGACACTGTCCGTTAACAACCTGCCCTGTCTGTCTGCTAAGTGTTGGCTGACTGACGTTTTCTTCCCTTTCTGCGTCTCCTTTACATACACCTCCCATTAGGTTAAACTGACATATCTATGCAGCTAAAAGCTTTCTGAATGCATACAGCATATTCAGGAATTAGTATGGGCTGGTCTATCTGCTTGTGTGAGCTCTGGAAGATCCAACATCTACTAGAGAGATTGGTGATGTGCCACTGTCTGTGGTTCATGGCTGTCATGAGCAAAGTTGTCCTGTGTTCTGCTGTGCAGACAGAGCATCACATGTCAGCTGCGTGGTATAATCATTTTACACTGGGGGAATGCTGTGCTGTGAAGTTTTTGGGAAGCATTAGGCTCACCTTTTGGCACCACTGTCCAGGAATATTTATGGGTTCACCAGCTGAGAGTGCTACAGGGTTTTTTAGTCCAGGTGAGATAGTACTGAGGAACATGTATGAGCTTTCAAATGTGTGAAAGACAGGAGCAAACTGTTCTCCAGGGCTGTTGTGGATAGGGCAAGAAGTAATGTGGATTAAGATAATGCAAAGGAGTTTGGCTTTTTATCAGGAGTTTGGCTTTTTATCTCCCAAGACTCAGTAGTGAAAAATGTATGAAACAGCAAGACTGACTGATGGGTGGAAGTTTGTCAGCACGGGTGAAAACAGCAGAGTCTGCCTTAAGGCTGAGCAAGGATAAAGGACTCCTGAGGTCACTTCCAGTACTGTCTTCTGTGATTTCTTTGTTGAAGCAGGTGGAGCAGAAGAGGCTTGTGGACAAAGCATTGTTTCAGGTGACCCAGAAGATGCTGTTGATCTTCACGTAGGGAAGAATAGGGTGAAGGAGGACTTGTTACTGCGGAAAACATGTTTCTTTCATTTAAACATATGTGTTTCTTTCATTTACTGTGTGCAGATTTGAACTCCCTCCTCCTCTTCTGCCCTTTCTCACTGCTGCTCCTGCTGTGGGATGCTGTGGCAGATGAGTTGGGCTCAGCAGAAATGCACTTGATGTTCATTTCTAATGCAAGTACCTGTTAACGCTCCAGGGTCTCTGCTGCTCTAGTGGAAGGTACAGAAGGATGAGAATGTCATGCTGCATATGTTACCAGCCAGGATAGGCTTTTCAATGCCTGTGTTTGATGATGAGTGCTTTAAGGGTCTTTTGAATGACAGAGGATACAATGGGCAGGCAAATTTTCCTGTCACAAGTGCATTCTCCAGGCAAATTTTGAGGTATTTGGAGGGGTCCAGCTTGCAGCCCTGCTTCTCCTTGTCCACATGGTGCTTCAAGTCTCCAGGGCACATCTTGGCTTAAAAGGACAGTTATCATCTTCAGCCGGTTTGTGTGGAAAAAAACCCAAATCCTGAGCTCGAGCTTGCTCTTACTGCCTCATCAGTGTATAGCACTGAAACACGCAAGTCAGATTGTATATGGTCTGGAGCACTACACTGATTTAACTTACTGAAATGGCAGAAAGCAAACATAGAAGAGGGAAGGGAAAGCACCATGAATATTCTTTTTATTTCTTTCTTCTCTGCAGGCTAGCAGTTTTAAACACTGAGATGTACGGGGAGAGTTGGGGGCATGGAGAGACCTTTCCTAGTAGTAGTCACAGTACAAAATACACCTCTAACTGCACTAATCAAGCAGGTCTCACGACCACATTGCATGAGCATCTCAGACTTCCAGAAAAAGGATGTGCAAATTTTAACAAGAATGCTGGCAGCAGTCTGGGGAGCAGGATTTGCCTTCCTGCTGTTTGGAGAGCCATTAGGTGAGGGTGGGAGGTGCAGTTCATCTTGGAGCTGGTCACACACCTCCTTCCTCTAAATCCTTTGGAGACAGCAAAGCTGCTGGTTGGGCAGAAGGGAGAAATACATCTCTACCGCATCAAGCTTGGGACAGTGCCATTGTCATCTCATCTTCTCTGTGGCTGAAGTTTTGTGGAATAAAAAAGGATACTTGAATTAAAAGCCTAAAGAAACCCCCCTGAGTATCTGGGGGAAGGAGATAGGGGTAAATGAGCTTATTGTCTTTGGAAATGTGAAAGTAGCTATTGTAGACCACATTCCCCTTCCTCAAACATTGCCCTATCTCAGCTGTATATTTTTAGTATTTGTGTGCTTGTACCCTGCCAGGAGAAGGACTTCTGTGGTTAACTAACAAAATAAAGCTGCCAGCCTCAGTGTTCTGCAGATGACCTCAGTCCTTAATCTTCTCTGAAAATAACGGGTTACTGCTACCAAAATATTGCAGAGAAAATGCATCTGAGAAACTGCACAGTGTTTTCAAGAAATCCCAGCTTCAGGTGTATAAAAAACATTTTAAGAATTCGTTTCTTTGCTATATTTTAGCATGATTACTTGGAAGATGGATGAGATCATGTGTTGGTGTGGTTCTCTTTGTACTTACTCAGTAACTTGTGAACCTGTTGCTCCATTTGAAGCAAGGTAGGTATAGATCATGGGGTTATTCAATCTCGATTAGTCTTGATTAATGATTAGTATTAGGATCCTCTAAGTTCCATGAGTAATTAATTACTACTGGAATTCAGAGAACTGATGCAAGAGGCCAATGTGGAGTGGGAAACCCTCAGGAGCCAGGTTTTGCTGCCTCTAATGTTCCATATTTGCATATTTCTATGCTAGATGAAGCCAAGTGAACTTGAGCATATTCAGCAATGACTGAAAGTCAAAAGGCAGAAAACCAAAAAAATAAGGTTTTCAAATACATTTTACTTTTGTGTTACTCTTTTTTTCCAAGTGCACCAGCTTTTTTTCTTTCTTGTACCTCCAAGTGGAGGCTACATCCTCATATTTCCTAGATTCTGGCAAAACTGAAAGGAAATTCATTTTCCATGTAGTTCCAGCTTGCATCTGTGTCTAGGACAAGTTGCATGTTACTTCATGTGGTATTTTTGAGCAGTTGTTGGTGATGAGGCTGAACTGATTATACTAAATCCCCAGTCTGGTTGCCAGTTAAACAATGATGATGAACTGATTAAACTAAATCCCCAGTCTGGTTGCCAGTTAAACAATGATGACTTAGCCACACCTCCCAAATCTGGCTTAGCCAGCAGCTACATTAACTGAATCCTTTTGATTTTTCTATTAATTTTACCCACCTTTTCCTTGCGACAGGCCAGACTGGAGCTATAATCAGAGACAAATTTCAGACATGACTTTTTATCTCACATTCACTCACATCCATTAGGTGGTGGGGTGGAAACAGATATACAGAGATACCTGATCAGCCGGGTGTAGGAAAATGGAGGGTGGGAGGAAGAAACAGGAAGATTTTGAGGGATATCTTTGAAAAGACTGTGATTGGTTGTGTTGGAGCTGCTGATCATCTTTGAGCATTTTAGAGGAAACAGACAGCCATGGACAAGTGTCCTGGGGAAATACTGCTGTGCCAGCCCAGCTTGCACCGTATCCCAGTAATAAAAACTTAGATTACACCAATGTACAGCCTCAGCTATATATCCACTGTGATTCACTCATCTGCTGCTCCTTCCTATAATCCTTGCCTAAGAGGGACTTGTGACTGTGGTGATAATTATATCTCTCTATATATGTCTTCGTATTCTGTTCCTTGAAGTGTCTGAAAGCTTCCTCTTTGATGTGATTCTGCTCACCAGAATACATTATACTTTCCCAAAACAAGTACTGTGCTTGTTATAATTATTGCAGAAGTGCTGAGCATTTTCAAGTGCTTTTCATCATCTCCAAATCTGGAAATAGATGACTTAGCACTTTCTTTTTACTGCCAGCTGCTAAAGAGGCCAGTTCTGGATTAGTAGAGCACAGGCAGATTCATTGTAAAGGAAATGTCTGTGGTGGCTGTACAGCACTGGTATTGTTTAAGGACCATGACCATGTAATGCTGGACATTGTCATTTCTCTCCTACATTATATGTAGGCTGATGAAGTTTTCTGTTTGTGTTTTTTTGGTTTTGTTTTTGTTTAACTCTGATTTAGTTTCTAATTGCAATAGTTCTCAAGAGCAGGTGCTGGCCTGTGTCTGGTAGAAGAAATGGTCCCTCATGCTGTTAGAGAATTACAGAATGGTTTGGGTTGGAAGGGACCTTTAAAAGGCATCTAGTCCAGCCTTCCTGCAGTGAGTAGGCACATCTTCAATTAGATGTTGTTCCTTGAAGCTCTGTCCAGCCTGACTTTAAATGTTTCCATGTATGGACACCCTGTACCAATGCTTGATAACCCTTTGATGAAGCCATTTTTCCTAATATGCAGTCTAAACCTCCCCTGGTGCAGCATAAAGCTATTTCCTTGTCCTGTCACTTACTACCTGGAAGAAGAAACCAACCCCCACCTTGATACAGCCTCCTTTCAGGCCTTCAGGTAGCTGCAGAGAGCAGCCCAGCACAAGCAATCCAGGAGTTTCCTTGATTGTGTGGAAGGCAACTTCCTTCTGCAAGCAGAAGAGGAGCTGACAAGGAGAGGTGCCCTGCTTGACCTCGTGCTCACCAACAGGGAAGAGCTCGTTGGAAATGTGATGCTGCAGGGCAGCCTTGGTTGTAGAGATCATGAGATGTTCGAGTTTGAGATCCCCAGTAAAGTGAGAAGGGTGTGCAGCAAGCTCACTGCTCTGGACTTCAATAGAGAAGACTTTGGCCTCTTCAGGAACCTGTTTAGTAAGGTTCCATGGGATATAGCCCTAGAGGGTGGGGGGGTGTGGGGGGCAAGACTGTTGATTGATATTCAAGGATCACCTGCTACAAGCCCAGGAGTGTTGCATCCCAAGTAGAAAGCAGTGCAGCAGGAGGGCCAGGAGACTCCCTTGGATGGATAAGGAGCTGCTGAGGAAACTTGGAAGGAAAAAAGAGGCTTAAAAAAAGGTGGAAACAAGGACAGGCAGCCTGGGAAGAATACAGGGATGTTGTTTGGGAAGTTAGGGACCAGGTTAGGAAAGCTAAGGCCCAGTTAGAATTAAACTTGGCTAGGAATTTGAAAGGTAACAGGAAGAGATTCTATAGGTACATTGCAAATAAAAGACAGACTAGGGACAAGGTGCACCCTCTCTGGAAGCTATCGGGAGAACTGGCTATCCTGGATTTGGAGAAGGCTGGAGTTCTGAATGACTTCTTTGCCTCAGTCTTCACTGGCAAAGGCTCTGACCGCATCACCCAAGTCTTGGAAGGCAGATGCAGGGACTGTGAGAATGAAGACCTTGGGCCCACTGTAGGAGAGGATCTGGTTCGAGACCATCTAAAGAACCTGAATGTACACAAGTCCATGGGACCTGATGAAATCTATCCACGGGTCCTGGAGGAGCTGGCGAATGAATTTGCAAAGCCACTGGCCATCTTATTTGAAAAATCATGGAAGTCAGGTGAAGTTCCCGAGGACTGGAAAAAGGGAAATATAACCCCATTTTCAAGAAGGGGAAAATGGATGACCCAAGGAATTACAGACCAGTCAGTCTCACCTCTGTGCCTGGCAAAATCTTGGAGCAGATTCTCCTGGAAGGCATGCTAGGGCACATGAAAAACAACAAGGTGGCTGGTGACAGCCAGCATGGCTTTACTAAGGGGAAATCCTGCCTGACCAATTTGGTGGCCTTCTATGACGGGGCTACAGAAGTGATGGACAGGGATAGAGCAGTTGATGTCATCTACCTGGACTTGTGCAAAGCATTCAACACTGTCCCACATGACATCCTTGTCTCTAAATTGGAGTGACATCAATTTGATAGGTGGACCACTCGGTGGATAAAGAACTGGTTGGATGGCTGCACGCAGAGAGTTGTGGTCAACAGTTCAATGTCCGGCTGGAGACCAGTAATGACTGGTGTCCCTCAAGGATCGGTGTTGGGACCGGTCTTGTTCAACATCTTTGTTGCTGACATGGACAGTGGGATTGAGTGTGCCCCCAGCAAGTTTGCCGATGACACCAAGCTGTTTGGTTCGGTTGATACACTGGAGGCTAAGGAATGCCATTCAGAGGGAACTTGACACACTTGTGAGGTGGGCTGATGCCAACCTCATGAAGTTTAACCATGCCAAGTGCAAAGTCCTACACCTGGGTTGGAGCAATCCCAGGCACAGCTACAGGTTGGACAAAGAAGAAATTCAGAGCAGCCCTGTGGGGAAGGACTTGGGGGTGTTGGTCAATGAGAAAATGAACATGAGCCAGCTTCAGTGTGTGCTCACAGCCCAGAAAGCCAACCGTATCCTGGGCTGCATCAAGAGGAGCGTGACCAGTGTAGATTTTTCTGTGGCATCTATGAAAAGATTTTAGAACCACTTGCAAATATCAATATTTCAAATTAAACCCCCAATGAGAATTCTCAAGAGAATACAGCTCCCCAGGCAATTTAATTCAATTTATTGTCCTGAGAAAGAAAGCTTACAACCTATTAATTTAGGGAATGGGACATAGGCTTTGCCAGTCTTCGCAAACATCTTATGAACACAATAAAACCAGAAAATTCCCTGCATGTAACTCAAAAAAAAGAAATTTCACTAAGCCCTTAATAAACTAATTAATCACTAAGGAATGAATACTCTGGAAGGCTAATACTCTGAAATACAGGAACTTCTCCAGCTGAATTTGTTCTTTGAAGTGAGCCATTTTGCCTGAAGATATTTGTGGTTTGCTGGAGAAATTCCTTCTGGTCAGTGATACTTTTTAAAAATAACCCTGGCCCTTAGTGTAGCTGTAAGTGCTTAAGCGTCAGATTTAACGACAATATATCAATTTGGCTAATGAAAGACAGTATTCTTCCCTAAAAAGCTTTGCCTGCAGAAGGTTTTCAGCTTATTAAAACATGGACTTATCTCAAATGAGGAATGTTGCTGAAGGAGCTTGAGATTGCTCACTGCTTTGGGATTTGTCAGGGACAGAAAATGCTGTTTCACTTGCCAGCTTCAACTTCTCTCCTGAGACTAATGAGTATTTTTACTATGAGACCTGTAATGTTGCATGAGTAGGGTCTGTCCCTTTCCCTTGTCTTGTTTTGCTGTTTCCAGATAATAAGAAGATGGAAGCCAATTCTGACACATGCCTTCAAGTATTATAGATGGGGGAAGCTATCTGGTGTTCGTTCACACACATTCATTTTGCAGTTAATAGATACTGTTTTGGCCTTTAACCCTTTCATACTGCTTTTCTTGGTTTATACATGCTGGCTGTTCTTTTGTGTATTTCAAACACTAGTTGCAATCTTACAACTTAATTTTCTCAGGGTGTGAGGCAGTAATATTGCTGTCATTGTGTTGTGTGTGGTGTTAACCTCATCCCCTCCAGAATTTTCAATTAAAATTCAAAGAGATTGTCTTTTTGTTAGTTCTGTGTATACAGCAGGCAATGCAAGAAAGAATTCCTTAGCATCTGGTTCTAGGAAAGTTCCCAAGAGCGAGCTCAATCCTTAGTAGATATCAGAGAAAGGAGAAACCTTTTGTCCTTATCCATTCTCTGATGACAAGAAATGCTTCAGTCTGAGTTTGCATCACCTTAGGTAATGAAGTAACTGCAGGAGGCAAAGCTGCAGGGAAGTGGGATTACTGTTGGATTCACTTCTGGTTTTCCCAAATGTTTTGTTTTATTCTATCACAGTTCTTTCCCTGATAGTTTTATGTGCCCAAGCTTTTTGTGGGTTGTATGCATGTGTAGTGAGGAAATAGTGATGTTATGAAAAAGTAGGTAGTTCTTATTGTCAGGAAGAAAAAGCAAAGATCCTGTTGGTCCTGAACTATCTTGATCCTGAATGATTACAGCAAAAAGACTGACACCATTCCTGTGGATCTGGGAGCAGGTCTTGTGTGCAGGAATGTCTGTGTAAGCCTGGGGAGAAGGGCTGACTTTGCTGGGGCTGGAGAGAGGGCTAGCTAATGATGCTGGTGTTCCCTGTGTCTACATCAGGGCTTGTTTTGAGCCCTGCTGTAACAGTCCAGAGCACTGTTGAGTTGGTGCTTTAAAACTGTTTTACAGACAGGTGACCTCTTCACTACAGAGCTGCCCTGTGTGTGATTAGGGATGTCCTCTCCCTCTTGAGCCCTGCTTGTATGTGCATACATCCACAGGTCAGCAAGAGGTCATAACAAGAAGTGCTGTTGTTGTCCATGGGTTGGCACATGAGGGTGATGACTGTGATGTGATCCTTAAAGGAAAATGACTTATCAGGTTGTCATGGACATCTCATTGATTTGCCTGTGACCCCTTCATTCTGCTCCCACTTTTGCCTTTGCTTGATAATGGGTGATGTTGAGTGAAATTCCAGCCAGGGAAGGTATCTGTATATTCCTCTGTAATGTCATTTGCATTAATACTTAGTTGTGATTAATCTAACTGTATCTGCTTTGGAATTAGTGTCCCTCCTCCCAAATGATGGCATCTTGTTTGCAAGACTTTCTCAGGCAATCCTGAAAGCCCTAAATACTACTTGCTCTGAATAAGGGCTGGCTTTTACATTCACTGCCTGTGTTGGAATTTCACTGGTAATGTGATTAGTGGGGATGATAGGACAGCTGAAAATTCAGGAAGATATTTGGGCACAGTAACACTCCTCTGGATTCAGAACGTAGGCCTCGAAGGCAGCCACTTGAAGTCCCATGCTGTAGCATGGCTCATGCTGCTTTGTGTGGGGATAAGTAAAACTGGAACCTTGGTTTGTTTGCTCTCTGAGGAGCAAGTTGAATACTGTGTTGGGAGAAGCTGTTAGGGCTGTCTGTTTTGTGCCTTTTATTTGCATTCTTCATCTCTACTGTTCTGCTGAGGAATTAGTTATTTAGCAGAGCTTGGAAGAGACAAAGGGAATCATGTCATGATGATGCTGTGCTGCTTTTGAATGGTTCAAGCCAAAACAATTTAAATTTTGATTCTTGATACAGAGCCGCATTCCAAAGCTGTGCTCGGAGTGGTGGTAGGCTTCCTGTTAGGCATCACTGTTGGCCCTTGCCTAGGTGGACCTTTAGTTTGATATGACAGGATTGGTCTTGTATTAATTTGCCCAAGGCAATGTTAACCCCCGTTCTGCACAGGGTTTTAAATGTTACGGAGTTTTAACTGTTTGTTGGGTTTCTTTTGTAGATCCATTAGTAATGTGATGAAACAGGCTAAAGAGAAGTGGTAATGGGTGTAAATAGCTTAATGCTGGGAGGATAATTTTTAAAGGTTAACTTTTCACCTTTTATTTGAGCTCTGAAGACCTGTAAGACTTTGGAGATGCTTTGGACACGTCCTGACAGGAGTTTTTGTTTTGGGGAGGGTTTATCCCTAGAAGCAGAAGTATTTTATATGAACAGATGTTTGGTTTTCCCCTAGGCTCGTGTTTCTAGCAGATTTCTTGTATACAGAGTTTGTCACTGGTCTCAGCACTGGTAATGTCCAGTCAATGTCTACAGTGTCTCATTCATAAAGAGGTCCTGTGACTGCAGAGGAATCTTGCCTCATGAGAACTGGGTGCCTTCAAGTATTCTAATCTATTAGCAATGCTTCCTCCCTTCCTTTGTAAGTAGGTAAGATGCAATGGTGGATCTAGCATTTTTTTCATAGAACCACAAAATGATTTGGGTTGGAAAGGCCCTTAAAGCTCATCCAGTTCCAACCTCCTGCCATGGGCAGGGACACCTTCCACTAGACCAAGTTGCTCCAGGTCCCATCAGCCTGGCCTTGAACACTGCCAGGGATGGGGCAGCCACGGCTTCTCTGGGCATCCTTTGCCAGAGCCTCAGCACCCTCAACAGGGAAGAACTCCTTCCTAATATTGTGTCTAAATCTCCCCTCTGTCAGTTTAAAGCCATTCCCCCTTGTCCTGTCCCTACAGGCCCTTGTTGAAAGTACCTCTCCAGCTTTTTGTTAACCCCTTTAGGCACTAAACTTAGCTGCTCTAAGGTTTTCCCAGCGCCTTCTTCTCCAGGCTGAACAACCCCAGCTCTCTCAGCCTGTCATTTTTTAATTTTTTTCCCCTTTTATTCCACCCTCCCTCCTCCCCCAGCTGCATTTCACACTTTCAAGATTGCATGTGTTCAATTGGGTGCAAGTAGCTTTCAAAGACCTGTTTGTGAACCAAAGACCAGTTCAGCCTCGAACTTCTGAGAGCTTCTCAAACTTGGCATAGTGGAGCAGTTCAGATGTGTCAGGTCACTGGGCTAACTGAAGGTTCAGGCGGGAGACGTTCTCAAAATAGATCCCCTCCCAGCTAGAAGCAAGAGGTGATAATTCTGATTGGGCTTGGCACTGTTTTAATCCTGGCCATTTTAGTGATCCAGTTAATGAAGTGGACCGACAAGTGTGGTGCAGCTGAAGGAAGAAAGCAGTTGGAAGTGAGAGCATGGCATGTATAAATGTGCAGGAAGGCAAGGGATGTAAACACTTGAAACTGGCTTTTCTGCCAGCACCTTGTCAAACTGTCCCTAGTGTATGTATCAGATCTCTGCAGTCTGGCTGGGCTGGATGTGGAAAATGGATCCATAAGATGCTACGGTTCATCTTAACTGTGTCCCAGTGCAGTCACTGCTGCAGCAAACCGATAGCACAGCTGAGCTAAGCAACCCAGCAAAGACTGTGGTAGCAACAGTCACAACAGCTCTCGGATGTTCACAGGAGGTAGCTTGGTTTATATAAAATTTATCTTGTTTGCAGGCAGGGAGCTTGCTGCCCTGTTGGCTGTAGCAAGGAGCTGCGCTGTGCTGGGAATTTCACTCTGGACTTCGAACATGAGTTTTGAACGCACTGAATGCTTCTCTTCTGCCTTGAATACAAATGAGTTTCTTGAGTCTTTGGCCTGGCTGTTACCTTCTTTCAGAGAACTTGTCACATCTGAACAATGCAGAGTTAAAGTACTCCAGATAATCTAATCTGAA
The DNA here is from genome assembly GCF_012275295.1 of Melopsittacus undulatus. Taxonomy (NCBI): domain Eukaryota; kingdom Metazoa; phylum Chordata; class Aves; order Psittaciformes; family Psittaculidae; genus Melopsittacus; species Melopsittacus undulatus. The sequence goes on from NC_047530.1 coordinate 13,447,436, forward strand.
GAAAAGCACAGTGCTGGTTTGTAAGGGTTTGGGTGACAATGTGAGATACAAAGCCCTGGAGAATTGACCCTGCTGTCTTTCAGTGTTTCTTGAAAGATGAGCACACAGGTATGATACAGGAGCGGGTTCAGTGTATGTGCTTAGATTTGCCTGCATTTAAATATATAGTCACATGTTTGCTGTCTTGCTCTCCATTGCCCTGATGAGACTGGGACTTGTGTGGTCTGAAATGCTTTGGATTTCAGCAATGCAGTAGTTGCCTTGTTTCTGTGGGAATATGCACCATGCCCAGGGCATGAGATGTGGCAGCTCTAAAAGGGCAATGCAGTTCCCCTGATACTGAACATTTTGCAGAATCTGTGGGTTGTGTGGGGATATTGGATAAGGTGAAAATAATGTGCATTTAGAGTAATTTGACCTGGTATTGCTGCCTGCCTTCCTTCTAGGAAGTCCAGTTAAAAATGCTCACATGGTCTCTACTAGTGCTTGCCAGCCAAGTATATATATTTATTTTTAAATGAAGCAGCGAGTGTCTGCTTACTCCTGAATCCCCAACTAAAACTAGCAGAGACCAGTAAAAAATGACACAGAAGATTTATATATGGTTATATACTGGAATGTATATAGGGGACATTCTAGTAGGCCCTACACTTTTCAGTTACTGCTTACAGAAATTTTCCACATACTAGAAATACCCTGGTCATGTGAGCTAAAAGAACATAGGACTACAAGGGCACAGGGTGCAACCAGTCTTTCAGCATCTTTCTGCTCTTGGGACATGGTTGTGCTGATCAAAGCCAGCTTCTGCAAGGTGTCTCTACTGATCACAGGCTGTTCAGCAGGGCAGAGTCTCAGCTTAATCAAATAATCTTCAATATATCTAGTATGATTGTCTATATCTGGCTATCTATAGCCTGAATCCAAGTGCAGCAAGCATAGTGTTAGATTGTGTCTGAGAGTGTATTTGATAATAGATTTACAACTGTGGGAAAGAAGTGTGGCATAGAATTTAGATGGTTGCTCCTGTGGTTCATATTTGTGTTCCTTAAGGATGTTGTAGAAATGCAGGTGTGATAGCTGTCTTGGGGGCTTAATGTATTTACTTATAGAATGACCTTGTCTGTGATTGTACCTTTGACTGAAAGTAAGAAACGGACTAGCAGTTATTTCAAGAGATATATGTACTGCTGTACCTGATTTGGGGGAAGATTTCTGTAGAGAGACAGTGAATGCAGCTGGTACATGAGCCTATACAGGATAGTAGGTGGATGTGTATGTTGCATGCATACAGACATACCTTTCTGATTTGTAATCCTCTGTCGCTTGCAACCTAGACATCAAGAATTAACATCTTCAATTTGGCAACACAAAATCAGATCTGAACTAAAGCAGAAAGCCCCGAATGAGGCTGTTCCTTATGTGAGCAGGCAGAATGGATTTTCCAATGGGATAGCTTTAAGGGCAAAGAACTGTAAAGATCATAAAAATCTCCAAAGTTTGCTCCTGCTTTCAGCTATCCAGCTGTGAGGCTAGGAGTGATGCCTTGTGACCCTCCTGCCTGCAAACACGGGGGCTTTCTGCTTCATGCAAACTGGAAAAAATACTGGCAGTTGATAAACTACCATCTTCATTTGTCATCTCAATCGAGGCTGCTCATCTTCATAACAGATGTGGATGGTTGGTGAAACTGCAGGGAAATGCTTGAGTGCTCATTGTGTCTAAATTAAAAAAGGAAAGCTCTAACTACAGAGAAGGAATAAATCATACACAGACTAATTGTTCCCTAACTGCTTTCTGTTTTTCGGTCACAGATGGAAAAACTTTTGTGTGACCACTTGAGTTCCTTCAGCTTGAAATGAGAGGGAAAGAGCTTTACAAGGTGATTTATGGACAATAATAGTTTTTTCAGAATTTCATGGGGAGAGGGAACAGTGGCAGAAGCAAAAGCAGGGTTTCTGCTCTTGTGTAGATGACAGGTAAATCTGTAGAACAAGGCATCATCTGTTCTCTTTGAGAACAGCTTGTTTTTTTAGAGATCTGTACCTTCATATGGGAGACCTTTGTCAACAATTTAAATAAAGGGGACAAGAAGGGGAAAGAAAAGTTAAAACTTTTTGCATAGCCTATAGTTACCACTGGTCCCAAATAAAATGAGATGTAAGTACCTATCTGACTTTAAATAGCACATGGATGATCAGTCTTCAGAGTCCTGTGTGAGCACCAGTAGTACTGATTTGATTCAGAGAATTAAACAAGAATGAAATCTGTGCTCCTTTCGTCTCCATTGGAGTGGCTGAGGGGAAAAAGGATCAATACTTGTTAGCTAAATAGGAACAATACTGTCAGACTGAAAGTTATTTTCCATGCTCTATATTCTATTTACAGCTTGCAAATGATCTTGAGTCTGTTGAGCTGAGTCTTTGCTTGGAAACAAAGCATGATTGATATAGGGGTAAAGACTGAAAATGGGTCTGAGGGCTGGTTTTAGTTCTCTGCTGTTTCATAAGCTCCTCATGTGACCTTGGGAATATCCTTAAGCTTTCTGAAAAGATTATGCAACATGCCTCCTTTTTATGTGCCACACCAGTGATTGTGGGCTGGTAATCTCTGTCTGTGACCAAGTTCAACTAAGTCTATCTGCTTTTCTTCCTGGTGGACTTGGATCTTTCTCAGCTTTGGTTTGGTGATGGTGTCTCATCCTTCAGTGACTGAAGCTGCAATATGAGCTTGCCTCTATTTGTGCCCACTGGTTAAGATAGGAAATTGAAAGAGCTGCTAAACCTCTTTGGCCAAGAGGCCTTGGCTTGTCCTTCTCTGTAACTTTTCAATATAAACTCAAAGACCTCTGCTGGCAGCCTGGAAAGGTTTCTGCTGTTTCTCTGTGCCAGCAATAACCTGCACCACCTTAACAGACTGAACACTTTTCAGATATTTATAATTGAGACACTTTCAAGGATTTGTGGCTTTTCCTTTCCATTGGTCTTGCCTATGCTGGCAGTGATCTTATCTGCATTTAACTTTGCCTGCTGGATTGTTGAAGAGAAGCATGAATTTAAGAAGGCCAAAAGAAAGATTACGCCATCATTTTAGCTAATGTTTATGCAAGGGAGGCTGCCTGCTCTTCCTATCTTGGGTTGAGAAATTGTATTCTACTACAGCGTATCTCTGAGGAAGGATTTGTGTGATGATGTTAGCAGCCCACCTTACGCTAATCTTTATGGTTAATTGCAGGTGATAAGCCTGCTGCTGGCAAAGTAGCATTTTCTTCTTGAAAAAGGAGTCCTGTCATTTGTTGTGCTGCAGCATGAAAGCATTTTGCATTTTTTTCTGAGTTTAACTGTTGGTGTCTGTGGCTTGGTGATTATTTCTGCTTTGAACCCAACATACACCTGAGCCACAGTATTCTCTATGGACTTCTTGCAGAGTACCTGATAGAGCTGTGAGGTCTCTGATCTGGCATATCACCAGTTCTTTGGGACGTGCCTTTGGGTCTTTAGTTTGTCCCTTCTTACAAATCTTCTTGCCAAAAGAACTCTCTTCAAAGACACTGAGTCCTTTAGGCCAAAGCCACTTGACACCTTAGAGCTCTGAAAAGCCTTCAAACTGCAGCATTTCAGCTGGTCTGCAACCTGCAGAATAATCTCCCAAAAGATAGTCACCACTAGTCTCCCCTGAGACCTCATTAGAAGATGTGAAGATTTTCCTCTGTGAATTTACTGCTTGGTCCTGTATCCTGGCAGCAAGAGAGTCCCTGCTAGCTGTCATTCATCTGTCTGTCCTGCCCTTCCCTTCCAGCAGATCTGTAGAGAGCTCTCTTGGGCTTGCTGGGGACACAGAGCCAGGGCAGCCTCAGAGCATGAGGTATTGTCTGGGCAAACTCCTTTGTCCACCCTTCATCACAGCTTTCTTTCATGAGAGCTGAAGCTTTGTTTCAGTTGACAGTTCCCCTAGGGCAGGATGTGGCTTTCATAAGGAGACAACATCCTTACATCTTCCAGGCAGATAGATGGTGTGGTGCGAGACCTCTCAAGCTGTCCTGTTGTAGGCTGGGAGAGATCTGGCTGATGATTAGCCAGCTAGCTCTGGTGCAAGAACTTTCTGTGCTCAGTGAAGAAGGTGATCTCTGGATGTTCTGTGCTGCTTTGTAATGTGGACCATTGCTGGTGGTTGAATGCTGCTTTGTCCCTGTGGACTAGGGTCAGGAGGGGTGAGAACAGGGCAATAAACTAATGAAAAGCTCCTTAAATTTTATGTGAAAGGCACTGGATCATAAGGTTGCTGGAACCTTCTAGAGTGCACCAGGGCACAGCAAACCCTTTTTCAGAACTTACTGCCCTTGAGGAGAGAGGCTTAAAAATTTGTCTTTCTTTACATGTTGTAAGGAATGGTGGCTTGAGAGCTATTATTGTAAAATCTGTATGGTGAAGTGTATGGTTGTACCAAATTTTCTTCCTGAAGAATCTCTCTTACAGTGTCTTTTTGGGGGTGTATGAATACTGCCTGCAATGTCACCCTGTTTCTCACATGCCTGTTAGTGAATCTCTGCTTTTCTCTCCTTGTAATCTCCGTTATCTCTTCCCTTCCTCACCAAGTACTATTTGTCCTTTGTTCTTTTGCAGTCATTTCCTGACTATGGCCACAGTCATCGAGGTCGGGTTTGTAAAGCTGTCTTTTCTTCAAAGCTCCTCCTGGGCCTGAAGCCTACCATGTGGTACATTTAAAACCTCTGCTTTTAAAAATCACTACAAGGAACATTAGGAGCATCTGCTTTGCTTTTACAGACAGAATGTAAGCAAACTGCTGCGTTGGCCAGAATAATGTGGTCATTAAATCACTGTGATGTTTTTTATTGTCAGGTTGAAGTTCTACCACTCAAGCCTAAGAACAAAGTGCTCTCAATTCTGCATGTGTAAGCAAACAGTCACTTTATGTTAAATGGATTGATTAAATGTTCTCTTTAAGTGTGCTCAGTGAAGCAAGTGCTACCAAAACTGGATCTTCTCTGCTGAAACATCCTTTTCATTCCTAAGACTTCTTTTAAGAAATCGAGGGGCCTTTATAAGCTCAGTCTTGAAGCATTCAAAATTAGCTTAATTTTGCCAAACTTGATCCTTTTAATGAAAGAGTCGCTTGCTGTGCAGTATGCATAAATTTTAGTAATGGCTCAAACAAAGTGGCATCAGGTACATGATGGAGGCTGGGAAAGTTTTCGCTCTGCCCTTGGAAGTTTGTGATTCCTGCTGATGCCAATATAGTCATATTTGTAAGTGAAGCAAGAATTCAGCAGTTGCTTCCATGTTGGCTAGATGTCCTGGCAGTCAAAGAGATTTGTGCTTGGGTATCATGAGGACTGGCAGCTTGAGGGGCTGCAAAGTTTCCATTTTAATTGTTTTATAGAGATTGCAGTCTTCAATTAAACCTTTCTTCAGGCAAAGGTGGATGCAGGTGCACGCAATTGCTAGCTGCACTGCTGCTGAGGAGGATGGGTACTGCTGTTGAGTCAAGGTGGCCAATTACACCAGTGGCTTGACTTCTTTCACTTTGCTCATGCCATGTGTAGAGAATTAGATTACAGGCTGTTTTCAGGTGGCTTTGTCCAAGTGTGTAATATTGTTTCTTGCTTTCCAGATCAAATTATTCTTTATTTTGAAAATTGACCCTTCCACACTATTATAAACTGTTTTGCTAAAAGCTAGAAGGAGTAAAACATTGCACAGTGTGCGATTGAGGTAGGACTTACAGGGAGTGCACATGAGCACTGAGTTAGTAGGTACTCTCCAAAGACTTCTGCCGGGTCACATAGATTAGAGCAGCCATTTATCTACCTTAAATTGCTCTGGCTTAGGTCAGGGTGAAATATGGTTAGAGAATTGTAGAGCTGAGAAGAGCTCTCTGATTTATGCTAAAAAGTTTCTTCTGGAAGCAAAATTGAATTGATATTTTTAATGGGTTCTTGAGACAAAAATGTTTAGGTGAGGGCTTGTTTCCTAACAGTTTGTATTAAATCTGTTGTTGGTGTTCTGGAGCTTAAATATGTTTACAGCTTCTGTAACTGAAAGCAAGAATAGTCTCAGGATATCTTACAGATATGTCAGATAACATCTACAATATGACAGCAATAAACACATGAAACTGGGCTACTGGAATATTTTCTATCCTGTGTATGCACAGGCTTTTTACATCACTGGGCTTTGTGCCTGACAACTGCAAGGATGGTAATTATTATGCTGTAATTCATCAGCTGAAGTATCTTGCAGAACTGTTATTAAGCCAAATTCCAAGGCCTTTGCTAGGTCATTAAGCAAAAAGTAAGGAAAGAACTAATTTACCCCATTATCAATGAATGAATTAAATATGTTCTGAAGTCCTGTTTTCAAAAGTAGTGTACTGTTTCCTTGAAAAGTGGATAAATTAGGTAAAAATATGTAGAAAGAAGAATAAAAAACTCTTCACAGCAGTTTAAATGATTTTGAAAAATAATTATTTCTGCAGAGCTATGTGAGCCCAGACTGGTTCCTAATCTGAGGAGCTACTAGGCTCCCAAGAAACAACAGAGAATGTGCTGGAATTGTATTGTAAATTGTACCCTGTAAAGCAGATCCTTGTCTTACTCTGTGATCTGTTCACTTCCTCCTGTCTTGTGGCTCTGCTGTGGTACAAAATAGAGGACCCCCTTTGCTGTCCCAGTGGAGACGAGGCATCAGATTTTCAAATGTCCTCATGCTTAGACTCTCTTCCTCACTTTCAAGTTTCTCTATCTTGTTGGCCTTGGTTTCAAGGCCCTCAGGTTCATGACCTGCCTTGGGTAAGACCCTTACCTCAAAAAATGATCTGTGCAAGTGGTTGACTTTTGCATCTGGACATTACTTGGTCCCAGATGTATGAGTGACCTTGCCATCAGTGGTCATGGAGTCACTTCTCAAATCCCAGGATCTGTGTTATCCTGAAGTCTCTCTGATGCTCAGGATAGTTTCCTCTTCCTTGGTATGGGACTGACCAGGGACAGGCTGTTTTTCAGACATGAGTTTTCAGACTACTCCTGTGGCAGAAGCATGATGTGACCTTTCAGCAAGAGCCAGGTCCTTCCTGTGGGAAGCACTGGTCAACTCAGTTTAGCTCCCCAAACCTCATAGTTCCTGAATCAAACCCAGCTCTGGTCTCTGGGTACAGCTGCCAGTGATGTTTTCAGTTGCCAGGGTCCTCTCTAGGTTTGGAATAACTTTTGGAACTTCCAGCTCTGTGACTTCCCAGAGGGACAGGAGATCATTTTTTGGTGCCTATCAGCTGAGCAGCCTGTGGGGTTTCCAGTTTTTTAGACCTGCATTTGTGTCAGTATCTGACAGGCTTAAATCCCACAGTACCAAAGAATTGCAGCAGATATTTACTCTTGTTCCTGTTATGGTAGCACCTGAGAGGCTGTCTCTGCAATGTAAAGTGTGTTGTGCTGAACTGAGTTCATGTGCTTGAATTTTAGACAGATCCTGCTCCATGAGCATCCAAATCAAGCGGATAAGGAAGTTGCAGAGAGTAGAGAAGTCAATACATCAGGACAAGGAATGAGGGTGTCTGTAGCAGAGACAGATACTAAACAAAATCCTCATGAGCTCCCTTACCCTGCAGACCATGATACTTTTTGGGTACCTCATTGGGCTGGGCTGAGAGGAGTACACTTTGTAGGCATATTGCATCTGCTGTCACCCCACGAAATGAAGGGAAGTTGAAGAATGCTTTTGTTGCTTTGTTTTTTGTTTTGTTTTGGTTTTTTTTACCATAAGTATGTAAGCTTCTGGGATCATTAGAATGAACTTTTCCCCATAATTCAAAACCAATCACTTGTTTTGACATTTGCAATCTGGCTCTTTGGTTGTGTTTTTTCTGTTGGTTGTGTAAAAATGAGCAGCCTGTATTCTCTCATTCTCTTTGCACGACATGAAGAGAGAAGTTCAGGCTTCTATTAAATTCCCATTGAGAGACAAGTGCTGAAATGCAAGCTAGCTAAGTTTCCATGCATCTTCCCTAATATTTATAGTTCAGTGATTTAAAGCACGTAATCAAGTTTGTTGGGTGAGTAGTGCATTCCAGCCTGTTCCTTTTACTGTGGGACAGCTGAGGACAGAAGTACTAGTGTAAGCAGAGAACTTTGAGACACTAGAATGGGTTGCCCAAGGAAGTTGTGAATGCTCCATCCCTGGCGGTGTTCAAGGCCAGGTTGGACAGAGCCTTGGGTGACATGGTTTAGTGTGAGGTGTCCCTGCCCATGGCAGGGGGGTTGGAACTAGATGATCTTATGGTACTTTCCAACCCTAACTATTCTATGATACTGTTCTAATTGCAGTAGAGATAGAGCAGGGGACTGACAATAGCTGACTGGTACCAGAGTCAGTTTCTCTTCCACTGAAGTGTCTATTTCTGGGTCCTGCATATTATGGCACATATATTTCCCAGAAGTTAACATGGCTTTTATATGAAGCAAGCTCTTTCTGCTGACTCCAGGTGGAAAGCCAGGGTATATGGGTTATGGGCTAGTATATGCAAATCACCTTCAGTGTAATAGGGAAAAGAGGCTCTTTTCTGTGCAGGTTTTTATGCTGAATCCTGCAATTGGTATGCTCAACCTGTGGCTTTTGAGCCACATGTATCTTAAGCACAATACAAATGGACTCACTTTGTGCAGCTGGCAGTGGATCTGTGCTGAAGGAGGTACTGTGGGATGAAGTGTGAGATAAAATGTTGTTCACCAGGACCACAATACTAAGGCCAGCCCAATATTGTCCTCTAGTATGGTGGGGAGTAACCAACCTTCACAGAGCTGCTGACCTTGCCTATGAGTGCTATTTACTAATCACCTTGTCTTTTGTTCTCTAAAGAACACAGTTGCTGGATCTCAGCTAAATGGAAGTTTGTTTTATGCAGCCCACCACACTGACCTCCATGCGGTAATTCATTGCTGTTTAATTACAGCAGAGTTGTTTTGTATAGCCTTTACAAAGTGAAGTACAGGATGGTTGGATGCTGTCATCTGTAGAGAGGGATTGTACAAGGCCAGTCCGACAGATTTGCAAAACCTAAAGTTGTCCCGGAACTGCAGCTGATCCTCTTTAGCTCTGGGGAGCACAGCAAGGCTGCAACACTGACTCCTTGCTTGGGTTCCTTATGCTGAGGGCAGGGAGATGTGTGCTGCAGACAGCTGCTGTGAGGCTGTCAGCCGCCTGAGGGTGTTTTGATGTGCTCCCAGGATAACTTGTCTGCCACTCCGTGGCTGTTTTGTGACAGCAGAGATGAACCAAGTAGCCAGAGCCAGGGTCAGAGTCTGTGGAGGGGCTCTGCACTGCAGTTTAGGAGTTGTCACTATTTATCTCTTCAGAGTTGCAGTCAGACACTAGAACAAGCTTTAACTGCTGTATAGAAAAGAAGGCACACCAGATCAAACCTGCAGTTTCTCTTCAGCTAGGTTCAGCTTCAGATTTGTCAGAGAAACATGTTTGTACACTTGTCTCCAGATGCCAGATAGGGGAATACATATGAAAGAATACAGTGCTGTGGTGAAGAAAGGTCACGTTCTGCCAATGTGAGCAGCACATGGGAAGGAAATAATAATAGTACAGAACGTGGTTAACCTTGGTCATGAATGATATGCCTAGAGCTGAAATCCATAATTTCTATAGCTCTGTAAGTGGAGGAAGGTACAGGGAGACTGCATGAATAAGAAAATCCAATTGCAGAAGCTGCTGTCATACCATTCCTAGCTGCTTGAACTCAGATGGAAAGTGAGCTGAATTCAGGGGCAGACTTGATGAATCCCTGTGTACCTATTACCCTCTGCCTCCTTTATACCATTACAAGCACTGCTTGCTCACTGTCCTGGAGTGCTGTCGCTACCATACTTTTGTTCTTTTAGCTCCTTTCTTTTCCAGAGCCTCAGATATAGATGATGTGCCTGCCTTTGTAAGGGCACTGCCAACCCACCCATGTCCTGTCTGTGATCTCCCGGCTGTCTTTGCTCTGCAGCACTGTTCTTCATTGCCTCTATAAGACAGCTTCTTGCAAAGTACCCTCACATTTTAACCTCTGCTGCTCTTTGCATGAGGGAGGCATCCTCTAAGCAGCCACATCCATTCTGCTCATTTATCAGATCTCTGCTTAAAAATCTCCTTTTGTGTCTCCAAGCCTCTGCAGCAAGTCCTATAACCCATCACATATTACTTAAATGCAAAGTGAGGTATTCTCAGGGCTGACCAGATGCTCTGCTTCATCTCTCTGTTCTTACTGCCTCTGGGAACAGAAGCCCCAGAAAGCAGTTGTATTTAAAAGTCAGTTTTCCTGAATATTTTCACTCCATGTCAGCAGAAGTGACCTGAAACTCCTGCTTTTCATCAGGTACCTTGGGGAAACCTTGCTGTGAAATACTTTTTCCCTTGATAAAAACTACTTTGAATCAGAGGGATAAAGTTTCCAGTGAAGTTTTTTTGACTGTAGCTACAACCGTGGGGTGGTCGCTTGTCAGACAGATAAATATAAAACATGGTTATACAGTCTGTGTATGCTTTGGAGTTCAGAATTTGTCCAGAGCAGGATGTACTGTATACGAAAGGTGTTGAATCAGAGACCTGGTGGATTTGGTCAGTTGTAATGGTAGGTACAGACCCAAATGGAATGCTCATAACAGGGAAAAACCACCCACCCCCTCTAAAAAATAATAATATAGCCCCTAAAAACTCCAATACCCCAGTAGCTTCCTTAAGAGAGTGAGGGGTCTTGTACTCTTTGAGATAGCATCTGTGTTCTCAAAGTAAAGCTGTAGTCTTTGCCGACCAGGTGCACAATGCCAAATGCATATGCAACACAGTGATCCCCAAGTGGAGCTAACACAGGTCTGAGCCTTGCTAAATGCAAACTTGCACCTCTCTACAGCTGGATCTACCACTGTGTAATAAGATTCTAAATATTCTGTCTCTTATTTTCAGGATAATCACCATAAAATCTTCTTCCTTCTTGTTCCTGCTAGAGTAAATGTTATGGTGGATCAGCACAGCAAGGAGAGGAGCTGATGCAGTGACATGGTCAGCGTGCTTTTAGTATGCTTGGTTGTACTTCCACAGGTATAAAAGAACGGGGAAAAAATATCAAAAGGACTTGAAATATTCTGTGTTTGTTGAGCTCAGGTACCTTACCTTAGCCTCTGGAGCTGGTAGAGGTGCTGAAGTCAAAGCAGAGTCTGTTAGTAATTTCAGTAGTCACCCTTGGTTGCTGGCAGAACATGGTCTGAGGTATTTAACTTGAGGCAATGTTGATTTTTAAAACCTTGGCATCAAGTTCTGCCATGAAGGAAACTTTGACAACTGAAGCAGAAGGGGAGGGAGGAAAGAGAGAAGGAAAACTGGGAAATGAGCTCTGACTGTAAAGCAGAGCATGGCCTGGACATGGGCCATCATGGGACTTCTCCAGCTCCATTCCTGCCAATCATCTCTTCCTAACTGGTGATCTGAGTTGTCCAGCTTCGTCTCTCTCCCAGACACCTCTGAGCAAGTGATCCTCCTCTCTCTCTCCCTCGTCCCTCAAAGCAGTTGAAACTTTAATTCCTCTGCACTTCCCTATTGGTTGTTCATGTCATCTTGCAGTATCTGCAAACAGCAAAAAATTAAGCCTTCCCTTCTGGTTAGCATCTATAGTCCCTGCTCCCTGCCGTTAAGCATCAAAACAATGTATATGTGATGTGCAGGAGGCTGCTCAGGCTGCTGGATTGACACAGAAGGTACTAGCTCTTACTGACTTAAGCACCAAACCCAATAAACAAGAGGGTTTGAATACACACATACCTCAACTGCAGTGATTTTCCTTACTGAAGCACTGACCCATGAGGTTTTGAGTCAAGCAAGTGGATTTACAAATGTGTCCAGTTTTAGCTGCAGGCTGGCAGTCTGGGGCCTAGGATGAAACAAGAGAGCGGTTTGGAGGTTTGTGCTGCTCCTTCCTGCCCTGGATGTGTTGCCTGCCATTCTAGGTCTGGCAGGGCTGGATGAGTGGTGTTCTCAGCACTCTGCAGTTGGTATGTGGGGCTGGGGCACAGATGAGTCCTGTTCCCCATGGTCATGGGAGTGAAACATGCTCATTATGGCTTTGCAGACAGCAGAGGACTGAATGTGGGCAATAGTTTTCAAACTGTCTGATGATTTTGGTATGTTTCACCTTACAGACTATTTCTTTTTCAAAGGCAAAGTCCCATTATCTTCTGCAAATCAGACCAATTTCAGCTTTCACAATGTGTGAAATCCCAAATTGTCTGTGTTTCTAACAAAGTCTGGCACAGGAAATGTCCCATGAGAATATTGGTAAAAGATTCTTGCTTCAAAGCTACCTACTGATATGCTCCTAATTAGTGTAATTGCATGATTTCAGTGATGCCTCCAATATAGAGTATTTTATCTTTTTCTTTTCTTTTCCTTTTTTTTTTTTTTCCTAGTACAAGGTGTTTGTATTTGTATTTTCTTTGCAATTGGATGTTGTAGTTGGAGTCTTCTGGGGAGCATGGGCTCTCTATTAATTTAACAAAGGGTGTACGGACAAGGGAGAAGCAGTTTATCTCTCTTTGCTGCCATGAAGTGCACCAGAGAGCAGTACTGAGGGTCAGGTTGGTTTCATTTCGAGCCTTTACAGGATTCACTTGGTTGTCACTGTAGTTGTCTTGTTTTGGCAATTTTAAGTTTCACACTGACCTTTAAACTGTAAATCTCTTACTGGGACTGATTAGTATGGGGATTAAGGGGGTTTGGTGTGGTTTGTTGGTTGTTTTTATTTGGTTTGGTGTTGTGTGTTTTGGTTTTGTTTGGTGGGTTGTTTTTTGTGGGTTTGAGGGTTTGTGGTGTTTTTGAGACATTAGATCAGGAGGAAGAAGAGGACAGATGATGAAGTCACTGGGCAGCAGCTGAAGTCTCAGTTCAGTTTTTGGTCCCTTTCATTCTTTCAGTGTACAGTGTGCAACTCTACTTGGTACCTCAGCTGATAAGAATAAAGTACATGGATATCTTTTGGGGTGTATGAAGCTTAATTTCCTGACTGTATCACTTCCCTCCTCTGAAATGAAGACAATTATACCCCCTTTCTCTAATATCTTGAGCATTTCTCTTGTATCTCTTTGCATACAGCCTCTTTGGGTCAGGAACCAGCTCTTAGTATGCTTGCAGTGGCAACTGCAATCAGGGTCAGCTTCTGTAATACAAACAGTAATGAAGTGGAACTTCATGGTTTGGCCTTGACATTGGTTGCCCTAAAGCACTGTAACCATCATGATTTCTAAGGAAACAAGGGACAGTGGCTTCAAGTTTTAATGGTACTGTTTTGTACATTGTGTGCAAGCCAAGGTTTACTCCGCTCACTCCGGCTTGCAGCACTTGCAATGCTATTGTGCTACCTGTGTTACCTTCTGAGGTTTCTTCAAAGCAGGCATCTTGGGCACAAAACCCTCCTCTCCTGTAGTAGGTTTGAGAGCCTCAGGATAGCTTGGCTGTGGTTCTGACTGACGTGTAAATTGTCGTGAGGCTCTTCGATCATCTCTCCCACTCCCACTGTTTCCTGGAAAATGAAATGTGAAGACAAGTTATGTTTTGTCTAGGAGCATGTTGCCTGCTGTGGTGCATTGGCTAGCAGAAAAAGAAGATAACTGCGGCCAAGGCCTAAATCCAGCAAGGTGAACACTAGAACTGCCATCCTTTTTTTGTGGGCAGCATTGTATTTTATGTATTTATCTTTTTACGTTTATTTTGCACAGGAACAAAACTTAAATGACTAAAACTATCCTGGGCTAGAGTCTTGTTTTTCACACTTTATCAACTGCTGTTTGTTACACCTGTTTAAAAAGCTTGTGAAACATCACATTTTTCTAGTCTGGCACTGTTTCCTAAACTCCTGATACATATCTTGCTTAGAGACGAGTGAAGCAAAAGAGTCTCAGTGGCTGAAAAGCCCCTGAAGCAGAGGTCAGGACTGCCAGAGATGATGGCTTTTAGAGGGCTTGTAAGCACCAGTGCTCCTTACAATGGAAAACTGGAAGGAAAAAATACAGACTTTGGTTTCCAAAATGCCAAAAGAGTCAGCAAGAGACTGTGGTGACTTTTGTTAAGGCCATTTAGAACAAAGGTAAATAGTAGGCAAGTATGTACATTAGTTGATTGACATAGTTAACATCATTCAGTAGCTGTATTTTCAAAGAAAAGGTCTACAATGTTTTTTATAACTTTTATTGGCACCTTGATCTCCATAAACCTACCAGCATTCCATTCCTTCCCAAGGGTCCGAGCTGTGATGATGCTGGACTGTTTTTCTGACTTTCTCTGCTGGTGGATCTTGGAACAGTTCTCAGGAATTAGTTGTGATTTTATTTTTTTCCCCTCCACCCCTATGTGGTGGATAAATACCATATGCACACTTGCTGGCTGAATTGTCCCAGTTCACACAACACAGACTTGCAACCTCATGTAGGCTGCTTATACAGATACCTGGGTTAGGTAATGTGACTATCAAGAGTGTCCGTGCCTAGAGCAGCAGTGAGTAGTTTGAACCATTTACTACCCAGGTATCTGGTTTCTTACATGGAGAGTCAATGTCTCAAAGAGCTGAGCTCAGCTCAGTCCTTGCTGCACAGGCAAGCTCTCTGATCCAATTGCCATCAGATGGAGGCTTTCCACAATCAGGTATCTGTGTCAGCACAGCAGCACTGCAGGGTCCCTTCGAACCTTAAAGATGAAAGGCAGAGTGAAGCATTACCCTCCAGTAATCAGAGCATAACACTTTGATCTTTTCCTTGAAGAAGTCAAATGGGAAGTTGCATAACCTTGTGGGATTTATTTGCTAAACACACATATATTATCATGGAGTTGGGGAGGAGGGGTGTTAGAGACTATTAGGCTAGTCTTAACAGGTTTTTGAGTACTGTGCTGGCAAGGAAATATGGTGTCTTTGAGAACTGACTTTTCACGAGGAGGGGAGTCTTAATTATTTTAATGAGACACACACAAGCAAGTGAAGACAGGATTCTTTTCCAGACCTGGTCTGGAAGGGATCATCTAGAAGGACTTGATGAAGGGAGGGTTCCTCATGAGATTGTGTGAGCTGCCCTGTGCTGGGCAGTGCTGATGGAGGGACCCACACAGCTTTTGGGCACTTTCTATAAGCGGCCTCAGTGAGACCGTCCAGAGATGTTTGGATGGACACTGCTGGATGGCAAAGAGAATTACTGGGAAACCTCACAACCCTTCACCCTTAAAAAACTGGTGATTCTCCCTTTTTCTAACAAGAGCAGACTAAGCGCCAGCTGCAGGGCCATCTTATCTGCAAGAAAATCTATCTTTGAATTGTGTAAATCTTGCTAAGTATGTGTCCCTCCCTCATCAATTAGTTTATGAGCTGAACTACATTTGCCAAACTTTGGTACTGTATTTGCTTATGTAAGGGTAGCAGTTTCCCTCCTGGATTTTGCCTGCAAAACCCACAGTGTGACCATTGCACATATCTGTTTCAATGCTGCTGGCAGAGCAGCTGAAAATCTCTCCCTTGCTGCTGTCAGGGAAATGGCTATAACCTGCCCATGGCCACATGTGAGAAAATTACCATAGCTCTAATCTCATGCACAGAAGCATGCTGGAGCAGACAGTAAAGCTTGAAAAGCTTGCAGACTCTCCCGGAATGAGGTGATCAACTTGCATTAGTTGCAGTGGCCACTGGGAACATGACAAGAAGTAAAAGGCTTAAACTGGAGTCTGGCAGAATTATGTTATCTCTTCAGGGTACAGAATCTCTGGAGCAGATTGTGGAGTCGTTACTGGAGGGTTTAAATAGCACACATCCTTCTCCTGCAAGACTAAGTGTATCCTTCACTGTGCTAAAGAAATGGATTGAGTAACCTCTGACTTGTTAGTTCTGTTTCATGTGATTCAAAGCTGCAGCTTTGAAGAATACTTTTATTTCTATGGTCTGTTGTAGGAAATTATACTGCAGGCATTGCCCTCAAGACTCCTTACAGGCTTAGTCTGGTTCTGGGCTGCAGCTGGGGGGTAGATTATAGAAGAATTGCAAAGGTTGGTTCAGCTGTTAAGCCATTTAGCTCCATACCCTCTCAGCACTGGTAGCAAATACCGGATATGTCTTGGAGAGCTGGCAGAAAGCAGAGGCAAGGTGTGTTTCACATCACTATTATGGTGATCTGCAAGAGCTGAGATTGAAGTATGAAGTGTGATGTCTGTCAAACTAATATCACTATTTAAAAAAAATCATACTATGGAGGCTATGCCGATTTACTTTGGAGTTTTTTCCAAACATCCAAATTTAGTGGTACAAATTTGACTTCTATAAAGATTTGCTTAAACCATCACATTATTTCCCAAGGGCTGGCTCTCAACCTTCAGCAAATCTGGTTTAGGTGAGTTGTAGTGTTGGTGTTCTACCCTTCAGGTGCAAATCCAGTGTTTCTTGCATGTTCTGAATCACACGGTCTGTGTCTGCATACAGCCTCAGAGCCAGGCAATTTCCACACAGTGTTTCTAGTGGGTAAATGGTCAGTGAAAAGTCCTACATCTGGCAGTAACTAAACTTTATTTTCAATATCAGGTAAATACTCAAGGGATTTTAACATGATGTATGAATAGTTAACACTAGCTATCCATTCATGACAGTTTTCTTTGTAAGACTAATGGCTGTGCAAAGGAAGTAAAATAAAAATTACCCTTAAAAATTTTCTAAAGGGAAAAGGAAGGGTAAATAATGACCTAACCTCCTGAGATTCTGGTAAAGTCAGAATCTTCCATTAAAATGACTGAGAAAAAACACAGCCTCCCTCTAAGTCAATTTAAGACTTTAATTGCAGCAAAATTGTGGAATTCAGTTAAGATTCCCAGAGCAAATTGTAGCTGTGTCTCCCTGGTTATATTCATTTCCTTTCATGATCATACATTTTAAAGGCAGCAACCCAAAATGCTGCATGTGCACCCAGAAAGTTCCACTTTAAAGGTAAAATTACAATTTAAAGGTAAAGTTTCATATAAACTCTTGAAGTTACATCTAGCTTTCCCAGAGGAGTAGCAGTGTTTTCCCACTTGAGTAGTTTTCTGAGTGTGTATTACTTTGGTTCTGTTGTGCTACTGCGCAGGGATGAAATACATACACTGTAAGGGAGAGAGCTGGAGAGCATCTCCATCTCTTGATGTTCAATTCAAGGCCTTGATTTTACTTTCACTGGAAACCCTATCTGTTTTCTGTGACAGATTTTCTTTTAAAGCAAAGAGCACAGTTTTACATTAAATATGTTGTCAGAAGGTTGTACCACTATGTATGCTGATTATCATAAAGAAAATACTGAGCAGATTATACTTTCTCTAAAGAAATTCACCTCCAGGCAGAATGCCAGTGTCAGAAATATTGGCTTAAAAAGGAGCAATATTGGAAGGTGATAAACCCCTGAATATAGGATGAGATTTTCAAGCGCTTCAAAACTGTAACAAACAGCTTGTGGTAATGACAAGTTGGCAAGAATAAGCTCTCTTTGAGAAGTGCTTCTGGAGAATGCAGCGAAATAAAGTCACTTAATATCAGTTGAAATTTAGGCTCATTAATGAAGTCTTCTTTTGTTGGTTTGTTTCGTTCTTTCATCTGGAGTCAGGCTCACCTCATCACAGGGGACAGAGTGAAGGAGAGATATGTCTCTGTGAAGGCAAGAGATGCATCTAAGAGTTATGTGTCCCATGGACTCAAACCTTTCCTCTCAAGAGTTTCCTATCTTAGCACTGGTGCTTAGGTGGGGTAGGTGCCTTTGCCCTGTATATACGTCCACTGGCTCTCCTTTAGGTATCTGGAGCCAACTGAAAGGTTGCCATTCAGGAGGCTGAGGAATTAGATGGCAGAAGATAAGCAGGCATGGAAAGGAAACCACAGCTATGAGCAATGACAGTGTAACCTCCCAGGGGTGAGTGTTGAATGAAGTTGCACAATGGAATTGTGCTCCTATCACATGCCCTGTCCTGTCATCCCAGATGTGCTGTATTAGCAGTGTTGTGGGAGAGACCCTTTGTTGGTTTGCCATCACTTTGCATCCTTTATAAGGTATTTGGAGTGGTGATCACTACTATTTCTGAGACAGAATCACCTTGAAATGTAGTTCTTCCAACAGGATTCATTACCTGCATGGCCACATGATTCAGTTAGATTCATTTGATGGTGACTAATACCTGGTAATATCTGTCAGTCAAACTGCTTAGCAGAGAACAGCACAGCATATAAATCCATTTTCCTTCTGTTGCTGCCTTTTAACAACAAGCTAATTCCATTTAATATATAATGGTAACATGTAATTGGTGATACAAACTGAGGGACAATGGGCAAAAATAGATGAAAGTGCATCTTGGCGTTGATTCAGCTGGTCCTTTCACTTCCTCTGTATCTGAAAAGATATTAGAAACAGATAGTGTGTGAAAAGCCTCATCAGGAGAGTGCTGGGGAAAATACACTGTCCTAATGTAGCTGTGGTTGGGCAGTCTGACAGCTCTCTACTGCAAAAAGCAGGATGCTTAGCACATTTCCCTAAAAATAAGGCTGTTCTGGGGCATCTTCTCTATTTGATTTCTTTCTCTCTGAATTTGTTCCTGACTCTTAAAATTTTTATTTCTTTAAATTGTTTTTTTTTTTTTTCTTTGGAATAAATAGTAATATAGACTCATAAAATGTAAGAAACACTATTCTTCCAGATTGGCTTCAAATGTACTTTGAAACCTCAAACCTAAACACTTCATCAGGTGCAGATTACAGCAGTATGTCACTGCAGACTTTTCTTGTCTTCCTGCAAATGTATCTAGGTACAGTTTCTGCCCAGACTGTGCTGTGGGAAGCTGACTTCATCTGCTCACTCAGCTCCATTTGGCACTGCCTTGAGATATTGATCTATGACCTTGCTGCCTGGAAAGTGCCGTGTGCAAGCAGGAGGCATGAAAATGGGAGAGTGCAGCTTGAGCCTCAGGCACTGCAGGTTTCCAGTGATTTTATGATGTAAGTGGGGTGAGTTTGTGCTTAGAGATGTGTCCGAACGCAAAGGGTGGCCATAGTCATGGGTGCACGTTTCAGGAATGTATTAGTGACACAAGAGGGAGCTATGGACCCTCCTAAGATACAGCAGTACTCACCCGGGCATAAAAGAGGCATGTGAATGGGCAGGAAAAGAAATTTGGGAGTACAGCAGGCTCTGGAAAGACAGACCAGACATCTGTTGTATTTGTGCTTCTAGGCTTACTTTGCTACTAGTTAGCCCTGAGTGAGACTTAGAGAATACAGATAAAAAAAATTAGATGGTTCTTCCCAATTCTTGTACCGTTGTGGCCATGCAGGGAATTGGTTGTTATTCAGATGTTAAGCTTCATTGCTTATTCATACCTGCTGATTTTAAATTACACCTGGTTATAATTCCATGTGATAAATAGTCAATCCTTGAAAATTTGCTTTATGTGTTTTCCCTGCTTTTGTCTTACAAAGGAAAGGATGGCCCTGGAGGCAGATGCTAGTCTTTGAAATGGAAGCTGAAATTTTTACCCCTGCTGATGTATGTGGGTTATGCTGTGGGCTGTGTGTAGTATGTTGCTCAGGCCTCAACCTGGAAATAAGATTTACGGGGGAATTTAGGATGTGAGACCTGAGCAGGGATTCCTCCAAACCCTTGCCTAGTTCTATAAGTACCAGATCATGAGCAGAATTTCCAAGAGGCTTCAGATCAGCTGCTGGGCAAGTCCAGGGCTATCACTGTTGCTTGGTACTCTGCAGTCTCTGATGTAAGGCCAGACAGCATCTTCAGATCAAGCAAGGGACATGCTTGCTCATCTCACAGCAGTACACTTTACACATGGCAGAATGCTTTGCTTCAAAATCATGCCAGGATGGAGAAGCAGCGTACATATGAGCGTAGCAGTTAGAGCATTTCCCCAGATGTAAGAGTCATTGTCTCAGTGGCTTCCTCCAAGTTGACTTTGGGCATTATGAAGATACCTGCTTATCTGTATTTAATTCTCCTTCCTTTTTAAGGTATGATTTGGGGAAAAAAAATACAAGTTGTTTATTTCTGCTGTACTTTGTAGGCTTTTTGGTATCTGATTATTAGTAAAGGAGGGCTGGAGATATCCAGAAGGCGAGTTTGAGCTAGGGAATGCAAAAACTGGATAACAGCATCAGTCAAGTTATCAGATTATCTGTAGCTCTGAACACCAACAGCATGACTTGACCATCAGTCTGTTCCCTTCCCTGTGTGTTGGGCTGTATCTCTTCTCAAATATCCAGTGTATATCTGCTTGAACAAAATTGCTGCTTTTCCTCTCCATCTCTTCTTTAGAGCTTTTTAAATACCTCTTGCATTTTTGTCCTCATTCTTTCCTTTCACCCCAGTTCCTGGGTGGATACTATGTGCTATACTTGATACAGTCTGAGCTATAAATAAGCATTTTGTTGGAAAGTAAAATTAGCAGGCCAGATTTTCAAACACGTTTCTAAATCTGTGCCTAGCCACCTCAGAGTGTACATGTTCTTGTTTTCTGGGGTGCTGAATCTTGTTCTTATCCTTGATTTCAATGGAAATTTGTGATCCTTAGGACTCCTGAAAATCAGGTCACGTTTATATTTGGGTCCTGAATATGGATGGATGAGCCCAATCTCCACCACTGCGTTATTGATAGAGAGACTAACTCATGGAAAGTTTGGAAGCTTGCCCCAGGTCAGTCCCTCATGTAGCAGCAGAGTGAAGTGGGGATTCTGGGGAGAGAGACTCCTTCCATATGAAAGGGATGAGAAGAAATTCTCAATAAGTGACCATAGACTTGCTTACGTGCACATGGTGAAATATTCCAAGTCCTTGAATTCACAACTATCATTTCACTTTGGCTTTTGTGAAATGTGGTTGTAGGCATTTGTTAAAAGCTGGAACTGTTGCCCAGATCTGAGCATTG
Organism: Melopsittacus undulatus; assembly: GCF_012275295.1. NCBI lineage: Eukaryota > Metazoa > Chordata > Aves > Psittaciformes > Psittaculidae > Melopsittacus > Melopsittacus undulatus. Next base: position 13,468,399 of record NC_047530.1, read on the forward strand.
TTGGAGTGGGATTGTCTGTAGATCTGCTGCAGAAATGTTTCTGGTGAGTTATGGCTGGAGATTAATCACAGAATTTTGTTTCTTTATAAGTATCCTAATGTGGTGCTAGCTCTGTTCTCTTAGAGTTATTGGAAGTGTTGCTGTCCAAGGGTGTACAAAAGGGATTCAGTCAGGAGACTGAACATGAATTTGTTTTAGAAGAAAATAAAATCTGTAATTCAGGCACATACAGCTGTGTGTATATCATGGCAGCTCTTGGGGTCATTTTCAGATCAAATTAGATTGCCCAGCTGAGTGTATAGCATGGAGTTACCACGCTAACATGCACAACTACAAATGGCCACAGATAGTTTTCCTGATCTTTGTTTTTTGACATACATTGAACAGGGGCAGCTTGGTTGTACTCCTGAAAATGCACTCTGCCAGGGTACTGCTCACTGAATAACACAGTTTGTGTTTTAAGAGTCTGTAACACACTGGCATTACCCCAGTAGAATCTTAGAATCATAGAACAGTTAGGGTTGGAAAGGATCTTAAGATCATCTAGTTCCAACCTCCCTGCCACGGGCAGAGACACCTCACACTAAAAGCTTGATTTAGCTAATTTAGCAATGCAAAGGAAAATACTTTTGAGGTGCGTATTATCCTATGGATTGCTTCCTGTATCAATGAGCTTGTACCTTGCTGTGAAATAACATCAATACAGCTATTACTGCTGGGGAAAATAGTAGCTAGATACCTGTCTTTCCCAGAGTGGAGGCATTTGCCAATGCTGTCTGAGCTGCTGCTGTTGCCCTTGGTTGGGTACAGGGAGCCAGCACATGCTTGTGATGTGCTTTGGCTCCTGGAGCTGTCCCTGTGGCCAGTGCAGCTACCACAGGTTAAAGCTAAGACAGATTGAGTTGGTGCTGGGGACCTTGCCCAGTGCTTTTCAGCCCTTTTTTGAGCTGTGCTATGGACTCAGAGCACACTGCTGAGAAGCGAAGGATGTATTGCTTTGCCATTCTGCAGCTTGCCCTAGTCTTCAACTTTATGAGGAAGGTGTTGAGAAGAATTAGTCTTTTCTATTTTATGAAGATCTGAAAATTCAGTAGGAAGACCATAAGGAAGTGGACCCCATGGCTGCTATAGCCATGCAAGAGAGAATTGTCAAGGGAGATGATGCCATTTGTTCTGCTGGAGGCTCCTTATGGGGTCTGCTTGCTCTGGGGCAAGTTGGAAAACAGGGGCTCCGCAAGTGGGAGAAATAGCCAAATCTCATAGGAGTGAAGATACTGTTTTTGTCTTTTAATTGGCTTTGTGTTTTAGAAACCCCCCCCCGAGGTGTGGATTGCCTACAAGCAGAGTGTGAGGGAGCTGCAGCTGGAGCAACAAACAAATAACAGAGGAGGGTCTAGTTTTGTTGATGCTGCAGAGAGAGGTAGCTGCTTCACCTGCCATCACGAGAATAGGTTTGGGCTTTTGCCTGTGTTGTTGGCAGCTGTGCTTAACACAGGCTTTGTAATTAAATTGAGCCTCTGGTTAGGAAGATACAGTTAAAAGATGATAAAAGCTGTGGAGGATGTGATTGTTGTATTTCTCATTTCTACAGCTATGTAACCTAGGGCTCTGCTCTACAAAACTAAAACATAGGTAGAGTATCAAGCAGGAAGACTTTTGCATGTAAAGCATCCAAAAGAGTTTTTTTTGTTGGCTGAAGAGCCTTCAAATTCCCCTCCAAAGGCTTCTTTGTGCTCATATGCCAAGACAAGTACTTGACATCTTGCTCCACCACTCAGAGCTTTGCTGGAGGAAGAGCAGCTGCTTCAGTCTGTGTTTTCCATGCCCTCTCCCAGCACAGCTTTTCTGTCTTTGGGAAGAGTGTAGTGTTTAAATAGCTACTCAGGTAAGCAGGGGTTACAGGAAGAGGAGAAACTGTGACTTCCAAAAGTTTTATTTTAGAGAGCTGGTCTCCTATCTGCACTTTGTGAAGCCACAGCACCAGGGGCTTCAAGCTTACTCACAGTACAGCTCCCTCCTTACTGTCTCCTTGCTTCTCCTCCTGGGCTGTTGGCTCTATACTGCTTTTTGCCTTTATCTATATAGCTGTTTTCTCAATCCTTCTGACACTTAGTGCCTTCCCAGAGCTGCCTCCATCCTGCACTCCTTCATCCATTGCCAGCCCTTCCTGCTGCATCCTTCTGGGGTCCTTCACAGTGGTACTTGGTCTGATGGGGACAGGGAGCTCCTGAGCCTGGAGTTCAGTAGCTTGTGCTCCTCTGAAAGGAATGAGGACTAAGTTTCAAGATCACACACTTAGGCCATGATGCCAAAGGATTGGTCTGGCCTCATCCCTGGCCTGTGCATGCTTACCCATTTGTTTCTGTTTTGTTTTTCAGCTCCTCACCTCAATAAAATCATCACTGGGTCATTTGGAGACCATGTTAAACCTAACGTTCCTTTTGCCCATGTCAGAGCTTAGCTCAGCACCATCCCATAGCTCTGGGGAGCTAGGCAGGGAAATCTCAGCTGTCCAGGCTTATCCTAGCAACATGTGGATGTTTTCTACAGCATAAGCCAGTCCCAGGGCTGACTGGCACTGCTGCTTGAATGGGCTGGGCTTGAATTCTGTGCCTGTTCCTTGCACTGTGACAGGCAGAGTGGTTGTGTGAACCCGTCCATCCCTCTTCCCTGGCTGCTCAGGGGAGAGATGCTGCCTTGCTCCAGCAATGGCAGGGGATGGCTGGCCTGGGCTGCTGGCTGGTGTTCTTGCATGCCAGCTGGCCTCACAGTGCTGCAGTGACAGAGCACACAGTCTGTATGTATGTGTGTGTGTATATATATGGCTAAACACATATCCTCTCTCTATATAGATACACAATGGCACAGGCATGCTTACAGGCCAAAGAAAATGAAGCCAAAACTTGATTAGCTATAGCATTACTGCATGTTGCTTTGAAGACCAACTTGCTAATGTTCATAAAATCCTTGTGTTGGATAAGCTGTCCTGTGCCTCTCTTCTTTTACACTTATTAGTGCTTTTGGCATTTGAGAGATTTGTAATAAACACCCAGAATCCCACAATGGGAAGAGCAGGTGGCATGGGAATATATCTAAAAGAGAAAGGAGAGATAAAAGGGCAAGTGGAATGAAACCCTCTTCAATCTCCTTCTGAAGTAATTAGTTAGGTTAATGCTGAGTTTTTCTTCTGTTACAAACCCCAGGAGATAATAGCTGGAGAAGCTCTTCTGAAATAGGGTTTCTTGGAGCAGGGAAAGCCATCCTGGATGGCATATTGCGAGTAAAACTGGTTCAGAATACCAGTGTGGGACAATCCATGAGCAAAGAGCTCCTGATCCAATGAGACAGTGGTGTGAGGGTGGTCAGGCTAACTCCACTTATAAGGGAGCTCAAGCAAATAGGGGACATGGGTTTCCCCAGGGGAAGTTCACTAGATACTCTGCATTGATGGAGTCATTTGTGTGCCCAGTAAATGCAGACCTGAATCACTGGGTAAGCCTCAGCAGTACAAGCCTGCAAGCTGGAGAGGCTTGGGTGAGCATAACATATGGAAAGCTGTTGGATTTTTTTGTTGTTGGATTGGTTTGGGTTTTTTCCCCCTTCTTCTCCAAGTCTCTTGAAGTTTTGGTGGAGAGAGGAAAAATGGTTTTTAGTCCAACTGAGCTCTTCCCAGGAAACTGCATTTCTACTAAGCTCTCTTAGAGGGAGGCCTGCAGGCATTTCATGTGCATAGAAAAACTAATGTGTATAGAAAAACTAATGCAAGTTTTCTTTCAGTCAAGATACGTCTGTAAGAAGAGCCTGTGTGCACTGTCAGGGCCTCTGCACCATAACTCTGAATTCCCATTATCCCTGGATCCCTGCTCCCAAAAGATTCTTTCTGCTGGATCCCCAAATCCAGCTGCAAAAAGGCCCACATGGAGAAACTAACAGCACTGGTACTGCTTCATCTTAGCAGTGACTTCTTCCCCAGTTCCAGCACACCTGAGGGAAGCACGCCACACCTGGCAGTGGGTTTTTGTCCTTGTAGAATCATAGAATAGTTCAGGTTGGAAAGGATCTTAAGATCATCAAGTTCCAGCCCACCTGACATGGGCAGGGACACCTCACACTAAACCATGTCACCCAAGCCTTTGTCCAGCCTGGCCTTGAACACTGCCAGGGATGGAGCAGTCACAGCTTCCCTGGGCAACCCATTCCAGTGCCTCACCACCCTAACAGTAAAGAATTTCTTCCTTAGATCTAATCTAAACTTCCCCTGTTTAAGTTTTAACCCATTACCCCTTGTCCTGTCACTACAGTCCCTAATGAATCCCTATAGGCCCCTTGAGATACTGGAAGGCTGCTATGAGGTCTCCACACAGCCTTCTCTTCCCCAGGCTGAACAGCCCCAACTTTCTCAGCCTGTCTTCGTATGGGAGGTGCTCCAGTCCCCTGATCATCCTCGTGGCCCTCCTCTGGACTTGTTCTAACACTTCCATGTCCTTTTTATACTGAGGACACCAGAACTGCACACAATACTCCAAGTGAGGTCTCATGAGAGCAGAGTAGAGGGGCAGGATCACCTCCTTTGACCTGCTGGTCACGCTTCTTTTGATGCAGCCCAGAATACGGTTGGCTTTCTGGGCTGCAAGCACACACTACAGCCAGCATGTTTATTTTCTCATCGACCAACACCCCAAGTCCTTCCCCACAGGGCTGCTCTGAATTTCCTTTTTGCTCAACCTGCAGCTGTGCCTGGGATTGCTCCGACCCAGGTGTAGGACCTTGCACTTGTCATGGTTAAACTTCATGAGGTTGGCATCAGTCCACCTCACAAGCGTGTCAAGGTCCCTCTGGATGTCAGTGCTTATTTGAATCTGCTTGAGTCTTGGGAAGCTGGCCTTGAAGCATCCTATGGTGTACCCCAATTTTGTGACATTTTTAATCTCCTGCTGATGGGGGTGTTTTATTTGCAAGGTCACATTTCCTCACCAGAGCACTGCTGCCTGGTTTTGGGCTGGTGAATGTTTAATCCCTGGAAGTTACTGGTTTAGTCACAAGCATGCTGGGCCAGCATGGTTTCATAGTGCCAGCTTGCAGAGGGCCAAGGCCCTGTGTATGCTGGAGGCTGAGCTCAGGAAAGCTGGTGGTATGTGCCAGGGAGCTGAGCCCACAGCACCTGTGAGTGCCAGCAAATGCACCCACTCTGAGAGGCTGAACACTTCTGCTGTGTGTTAAAGTGAGTGGGTGGCCAGTGCTTGCTGTGTGTAGTTCACATGGCACTGGGAGATGTAACTTTAAGATTTAGGATTAATCATAGCCCCTCTATTCCCTGGTTAGCACTTACTGGGAGGTACTTTTTGTAAACTGATGTGGTGCTTACTCAGAAATGCTAGAAATCAGCTGTTGTGGTCTGATTTGTTGCAAGGCTAGAGCAAAACAAAGAGAATCACTGGGGGAAAAGGTAAAAAAAAACACTTTCCATTGACATGGACTCCAGATGCTGAAATGTTTTGGAGAAGTGGGGCAACCCCTGCTAAGGTATTTAACATTACTGTTGAGGTGTTAGAAATAAGCCATGAAGTGGGTTACTGTGGCTGTAGAAAGCTGTGCTCCTCACAGCTGAGTCTTTCAAGGACCTGACCTTGATTTGCTCTAACCAGACCTGACTGTTCCTACCCATTAGTGAGCCAGCCTGACACACAAGTGTTGTAAACAGAGGGTTATCTTGGGCTTGAAGATGCCACTAGCCAGCAGGGGATGTAAGAGAGCGCTTGGATTCCAGATTAGTTGTTTCAGGAACTGAGTGCTGATAGCACAGCATGTTCCCTAAAGAGGAGATGGGGTCTCCAGTGACTTAATAGAGTCCTGACAGGTTCAACCAGTGCCAGATCAATACCGTGCTCTGTTGCAGTAAATAGGCTTGCTTTTAAGTATTGAATAATAGTTTATCTCAGGTTACAGATAGATTTTTAAAGGACATACACACTGATCTTTTAAGTAAAGAGCAAGCTGCATCTGATGATGGCTGTTGGCCCCCATTGGTCCAGACCTCAGCTCCTGCAAAGCTTTGCTTGGGGCACCAGTGAAAGCAGGAGTACATCTCTTCCCTCAGCACTGGAAGGTGACAGAGATCTCAGGAATGCCCTTCACTGGAGCAATTTTGCTTTGAGAAGCCTTGTTTTGAATGACCAGTGAGTTCTGGAAGTGAGTGAGCACCTGAGGAGACTACTCATAAAAAATAAGTCACATTTCTACCAGCTGCAGGAGGTTTACATGGGGCTGGGCCCCAGGACATGTCACTGCAGTGGTGTGTCTGCTTCCCCAGCCCATGGTGAGGATATGTGTGGGGAGGCGAGCTGTTGAAGTATCCCTGAAAGACGTTTGTTGTGCCTATGCACACCAGTTTCTCTCTGGGAAAGAGACCCTTCAGGTAACCATAAAATTACATTACTAAAATTTGTTGTCATCCTAAGGAAATATAAGGCAGATTTCTCTAGGAAGAGCCTGTTTCACTCTTACTAGCCATTCTCTTGTGCATATACACTTGGCTTTTCATATATGTCAAGAACTGAGTCCATGTCCCTCTTCTTACATTGGAACAATCCATAGTCATGAGACAGTGGCTGGGTCCTGCCCCCACTTGTCACACTGGGAGCAGATCTGTGGGACAGTTCTGGTATTTGAGTAACTGACCCAGGGAAAGTACTAGAAATGAGGCTAATTATGGTGAATACACAGCTCTGACATTTTCATTGTGTCACAACTGTTTAATCCTTCCTTAATCCCCTAATGCTGCTCAGGAGACTTTTCTTCTGTTATCTTCATTGTCTTATTAATAAGATGTTGCACATAACAGAGATTTACACTGAAAGGTATTAGGGAGGATTATATGAAGATTAGACAAGAAGTACCCACAAAAGGTTTGAGATTTCTTGGTACCAAAATTTTTAATTTCTATAGTACAAGGATTTTACTTTTTTTTTCTATTTTTGTCCTCAAAAAAGGATTTGTAGAGAATTTCTGCTAGTAAATTCAAGAAGTTGCTACTGTTCAAAAGAATTCTCTTGGGCTTCATCACTGGTTATTTTTCAGATGAGTACCATCTGGCTTTGGCATGGGTGGTTTTTTTATTTGTTGGGTTTTTTGGGGGATTTCTCTTCCCCACAAAATGTGGACCCAAATTCTAGGGGAAAAAGAGAGGGAATTAAACTCATGTGGGATCTCTGTTCTGCTGGATGAGCTATCCCAGTATCCTGAGCATCCTCCCTGGTATCTCTGCTGATGAATGCAGATGGACTTTGACGCATGGCAGTGATCACTGATTTCAAGAGAGCTCTGTGAGTGTCGGAAGATGATTTGTGCTGAGCCTGTGGTTGTAATACCACCGTTACTTTACTGTTAACTCCAAGAACTTGCTGTGGTGGAGTAAGGCTGATGTCTTGTAGCTGAGATTTTGGGCTGTTATTTCATCATCAGTCAATAAATGTAGCTGAAATTTTGCAGAAGCAAAGCCATCCTGGCATCAGATGAGCACTTAGAATGGAAAATAAAAATGCTTTAAAATAAAACAGCAGAAACCAAGGGGTGGTAGATCTTATGATTAACTCTTAGAGCTACTGAAAATCAGTCTTACTGTAAGGCTTTAAACCATAATCACCCATTGAATCAGGACTTGGTCACTTTGTTCTCCTTTACAATCTGCAGCACAGTGTTCAACATCAGCTCCTGAATGCAAACTGTCACGCAGCGTGGCTTGTTCGTGTTTTGTCCCTGTGAAGCCTTGATGCCATTGATGCCATAGGACTCTTTCATCAGACTTAACATCTGCCTCTGGAATCTTCTAAAATCCAGTGCTGATGCTAGTGAGTGTCAAGCTATTTTGACTTTGAGATTTAAATTCCTTCCAAATAAGGCACAGAAATCCAAATAATATGTAGTACTTGCTGGTGGTAGGCTTGGTCTTCTAACATTTCATGCCTGTCCTTAACAGTCATCCTGAGTTACCTGTGGTATACAGGTTGGAAAAAAACACTTGCAGTGATTTGATTGTGGTGAGAGGATGCTTATTTGGGAATTTGGCATTTGACACTCATTCTGAGCCCACAGTATGTTTCCTTCACCTTAGTTTTTATTATTAGCTCAGGTAATAATAACCTGGTTTTATTATTAGCACCTTTTTATTGTTAGCTCAGGATTGTTTGATTAATGTAGGTTGAGTGAATCAATGGCCAAGCTAAATGAAATGTGAAGCCTTTACTTTCAGGAGGGATTAAGTACCTAAATGTAGTCTCATTGAAAGTCTGACATTTCTAAGAATGCTTAGTACTTTCTGGACATTTGCTCATCATTGAGAAGTAACATTATTTATCGCAGTCATTTAATGATAGAAAGGTGCCTACTCTGTCCTCGTGCTCTGATGCAGTCAACTCTACTTCATCCATGCTGGACAGCCTGCTCTGCAAACCCTCCTGCAATGGGAATTTTTTACCTGATGCCATCTCATTTAGGGGTTCACTATTCTCCATGTTTAACAGTTGGCTTGTCCCACTGAAATTTCCATTAATGTAATTAGTCTCTTGCTCCTGTCAACTTAATCCTTTCTTTTGTGCGGAAACCTTTTACACACATGAAGATGACTTGCTGTGTTCCCTCTTGTCTTCTATAAGTTGTTTGACCCCAGTTCTTTCCAGCTTCACACATAGCCTGTGTTTTTTTTAGACCTCTGATTGCTATAGTCCTTTTTCAGATCTTTTCTGAAACCTCAAAACCCCTGTGAACTCTGCACCCAGCTCTTTAAAATTAGAGGGGCTGTGAAATATAATGCAGAACCACTAATGTGACAACAAACATTATCTCATGCTGTAATTTGTCCTAAAAATTGTTTACATTTCTTCATGCAAGGAACTTCGTGGTGCCATCTGGGGTGGTAGGGATTGCACTGTTGAATTGTGTAAACTCCTACCCCTGCCTCAGAATCTTTTTAGGTTGGAACATGCTGGTAGCTACATTTTGGGACTGGCTTGCTATGCTAGAATGTTTACAGTGTTGAAAAAAAGCCCTAAACAATCTAATTAATTGCTAGCTACCCAACAGGTAGCAAATATGAGAAGCGATTTAGTGTCTCACTGATGTGATCTATAGTCACGACGACAAACACAAAATGGAAGTTTTCTCAACTCAAATGTTCTCTTGTGGTAGAGGCACTTCATAGTCACTGAGCCAGAAAATAGAGACAGCTTATTTTACTTGTGGCAGCTTTGTTAATAAAACGTTAGTAAAGCAAATAATTATCTGACATGCAATTACATCTAAGCTGTTTTACTCAGGAAAAAAAATAAACAAAACAACAAGACCCCACAACCAACAATATAAGTGTGGGGTGTCTGATTTTATTATTCTGTCTGGGAAGACTATATTGGATATTTGAAACTGATACCTGATTTTTGATTTAGTGTTGAGCAGACTCTGTGTTGATTGCCTACTTGTGCTGTATTTTACCATCAGGGAGTTTTGGAATGTCCAGGCTAAAGAAGGAACCTTTCTCTGCATCTCTTACAGAGTTTGAAATTCAGGTGACTCATGACAGCTGAAGGCTCCCCAGGTAGTTTGCCAAAAGCTCATGGCATGATCTTGTAGCCTTATAATTTTCCCAGCACTGCTTCTTAAATGAACAGCTCCTTCCACCTGAAGGAGGTAGAATGTATTGCAGGGAGTTTGATGCATTCTGGTTTCTCACATGAGGTCTGTGCATGCTACAGGGGAGATTTCTGTGTGTTCCTCTTGAAGCTTTTGCTCTTCACTATTCCTGGCTGTCAGCAAAGCCCCTAAACTGAAATTTATGATGGAGTACTAACTGCATTTTGTCTTGTTGATTCAGAATTAGGACAGCAGGATCCATTCAACCTGCAGAGGCTGCAGGGCCAGTAACACTGAATACACTGTGCAGCTGAAATAAAGTTCCTCTTGAATCCTTTTTGGGTTTTTTTGATTGAGCAGCTTTTTTTGTTTTATTCTCCCAATTCTTCTGTAAATATGATTGTTTCTGATGGTGGTGAAAATTTTTAGTATTTTTGTCAACTTTAAATATATGTATTGTTTGCTAGAATGTCGAAATAATTGAAGATTCATCTGAGCTGATATATTTGTTGCTTCCATGCAATGCTGAATGACTTACTGAAATTAAAGAGCAGCCCTCCCTGCCCACAGTTAGTATATTTTTCTTATATCTTTAATTACATTAGAAGTTTAGTGTTTCTTTACTGTATGATATTTTCATTTTACAACAGAATAAAACCCCAAAGAAGCTGCTTTGCCAGCTCTGGAGATAGAGACATCAGTGTGTATCTCCTGATCATTGTGGGTGAGTGGTTTATCTTTCAGAAGTCTCATGATTGAGCAAATCTGAGGTTTACTTTAATTGAAATTTTAATTCTTATGCTTTCCAGGGAAGCATTAGCTGTCAGGTCTATAAAATCTCATAGCAAATAAACAGCTTTCCAAAGGAAGTGCAATAGAAAGTGTTAGTACTTTCAAGTAGGTTGAGTATTCCTCGGGGTGGGGGGGATGTGCTGATGGTGGGGGAATAATCAAGTATTTTGGGTTTCTTAGTAAGCAGCATAACATTGTGATGGTGTGTAACATCTTGCCCACTTGGTAGCATCAAAACCATTGGAGCTTTTCAGGTGTATGCAGGATCTGGTTTCTAGTAGCCAAGGCACAACTGGCTGTCGGTGGTCTGAGTGCTTTTGAACTGGTTTTGCAATGGTGTGGGAGCCAGCAGCAGTTGAGCTGTCAGCTGGTTAGCAGCTCCTTGAGGTCTGGTGGGATATGGAGGACTGAAAAAGCTTTTGCCTTCGGCAGCAAGGAGAATCTTTCCTGTTCTGGATGACAGCTGAGTACCACTGCAAATCCTCATATCATCATCTTGGGGTGAATATTTAGCTAGTGCCATTAATCTTGTTTGTGGAAATTGCCTGTTTGGAAAAATACTATTACCTAAAAATAGGTAACACTGTGTTTTCTTTCTGTTAGAAAAACATAGTGGGCATTAAAGAGTCAATTCCTTGGCTGATTTACTGAAAACATCAACCCATGTTAAGGTGAACTAGAGATCCAGACCCCAAGAGGATTAAAATCTCTTCAGATTTAGTAGGGTTTTTTTGCAGTTATTAAGTGAGACTTTAGCAGGCAATGAGTACTTCACTTCTTGGAATCTGCAGAATACCAGAAAATCTGGATAAAATTCAATTTCTACCTCAGTGAAAAAAATGTATGAGACTAGTGTGCCATCAATATGAATGTTCTCAAACAAATCATATCTGTTTATCAGGGAAGTTGAGATTAAGGCAGTCTTTTACCACAAGCCAAGTGACAGCTGGGAGCAGTGGATCCCAGGCTGAAATGCCATTGCAAGATTGTTCACCTGACTGGTAGAGCTAATATTCTGGGTTGCTGAAAAGGAGTATTCAGAAGTGTTTAAGCCAGTGAGAGTTAACACAAAGTAAGGAATTCAGGATTTGATTCTTTAAAATCTATATGGTGTGACTAGGCACAGCAGAGAGATACACAGTTCTGTCATGGTTTAAGCCAAGCTGTCAGGTAAGTACCATGCAGCTGTTTGCTCAGGGTAGGGAAGAAAATTGAGGGTAAAAACCTGAGTTGGGATAAGAGCAGTTGAATAATTGGAGTAAAAGTAAATTATAGTAATAATAGAGAGGAATAAACCCCACAAAACCCAAAACCACTCCCTCCCCAAAATATCCCCAAAACAAACAAACCAAAAAACATCCCAAAACCAAGTGATGCACAATACAATCACTCACCACCCTTTGTCTGATGCCCAGCCCAACCCAAGCAGTGATCAGTCCCTTCCAGGTGATTCCCCCCAGTTTATACACTGGGTGTGATGTGCAGTGGTATGGAATACCTCTTTACCTAGTTTGGGTCAGGTGTCCGGTCTTTGCTTCCTCCGAGCTTCTTGTGCCCCTCCTCACTTGCAGAGCATGAAAAGTACTTGATGAGCAACAAGTAAAACATTAGTGTGTTACCAACATTATTCTCAGACTAAAGGCAAAGCACAGCACTACATCAGCTACTAGAAAGAAAATTAACTCTATCCCAGCTGAAACCAAGGCAAGTTCTTTTTTTATTGTGAACCTTGAACGTTGTTTTGGGTTGAGGTTGTTTGAATCAAGTAACATTTGCTGTATGCTTCTGATTTAGCTAGAAGCAGGGTAAAAGTTTGAGCTAAAGGCTTGACTTCGGTATACATAAAAATCCCTTTTGTGAGATATGCCTCTTGCTGTTTGACTATCTGGCTCTTCTGCATCTTGCATCTAATTTATATTCCAACAGGATAAAATGAGCTTGGTAATGGCCTTTTAGCTTGTCGTCTTAAAACATGCTTAACCTGAAAGAGCCTACAGAAGTCGTGTCTATGAGAGTCTTACAGTCTAGTGACTGGGAATGGACTGACCTGTCAGCTGCAGGAATGCGTGTGAAGTGGGTGTCATATGGATCTTGTAACTAGTGGTGTTCAAAACCAAGACTTACATGTAGGTTTGCATCTGAGCACTATTCCAAAATCAACTAGAGTCAAAGAAAGTCCTGTAATGTCTTTATTGGACATTCACACAAAGTGTTTCCTACTGGGAGTATCTGCCCTAATTAAGGTGTCTAAAAGCCAGATGACCAGGAGTGAGCAAGGCACCACACCACCATCAGTCAGTGGGAAGAAGTGGGTGCTTTCAGGGAGTTATTAATCTCAGTTTATAATAGACATCTGAGAAAGACCAGGCAAGTTGTCATCTAGAGCTACCAGTTTCACACCAGTCACCTTAAAAAAAATCTTTGCTGTAGCTGATTCTGACTTTGGTATTGAAAATGAGGTAAATCCCATTATCAGTGTGAAAATTCAGTATTTCATGTACTTCTGCAGCTCCTTTAGATGAGATGATTCTGTCTCCTTGGGGCTGTAGTACACTTGTCATCTTCTCTTGATTAGGTACTTTGTCATTCCATGTTGGGATTATATTAATATTGTAATTTTCATAGAATCATAGAATAGTTATGGTTGGAAAGGACCTCAAGATCATCTAGTTCCAACCCCCCTGCCATGGGCACGGGCACCTCACACTAAACCATATCACCCAAGGCTTCATCCAACCTGGCCTTGAACACTGCCAGGGATGGAGGATTCACAGCCTCCCTGGGTAACCCATTCCAGTACCTCACCACCCTCACAGTAAAAAATTTCTTCCTTATATCCAGTCTAAACCTCTGCTGTTTAAGTTTCAGCCCGTTACCCCTTGTCCTATCACTACAGTCGCTAATGAATAGTCCCTCAGCAGCATCCCTGTAGGCCCCCTTCAAATACTGGAAGTTGTTAATTGTTTCCCATGGAGGAAAATAGCTCCCTAAACTGAACCTGACGCAGTTCAATTTGTTCATTTAGGAGGACTACAGACACTAGAGCAATGTGAGATGGTGTAATGTCCTTCATGGGGACCCTAACCTCTATATGTTACCATAAGGTAAACTTCAAAATTATTTTACTCTCTCATACCAGTTTTATCAGTAGAAACTGACTACATGTGCGGTTTATTGCAAGCAAGTATCCATACGTGTGGGGGTCACACGTAAGATACACCTACAGCTTTTGATATAGGTTGCAGCTCCAGTGAAGAAGAGTAAAGAAGCCTTTATTTTTGCAGTCGCTTCCTTAAATATCTATTAATTAATATTTAACATTATAATGCATATATTTAAAGATGTATATGTATTTAACATATATAATATATACATTATAACTACTGAAAACAGACATGATTTAAACTAAGAGAACAGTGTGTGTTTTGACAGCATCAGCCCCTTTTTGCTGTGAACATGAAGTACTTGTTAGTGGATGCAATTCAGCACTCTCTGACTCCACTTCAGTGCTGGTTTGCAGTCTAGTTAGTGAGTTGGCAAACTCACAGCTTCCCTGTACTCTTGTCTGGATTAATATCCACAAGCAATACACAAATACACAAGCATAAATGCAGGTGGAGCAGAGGCTGGATCGAGAGTAGCCCTGAGGGGAAGGACTTGGGGATATTGGTTGATGAGAAACTAAACATGAACCAGCAGTGTGTGCTTGCAGCCCAGAAATCCAACTGTATCCTGGGCTGCATCAAAAGAAGATGGTGATTCTTCTTCTCTACTCTGCTCTCATGAGATCCCTTCTGCTGTCCTGCATCCAGGTCTGGGACCCTCAACATAAAAAGGACATGGACATGTTGGAGTGAGTCCAGAGAAGGTTATGAAATTGGGGGTTGTTTGCTATGGAGACAGGCTGAGAGCAGCGTTTTTTCAGTCTGGAGAGGAGAAGTCTCTGGGGAGACCTTAAAGCAGCTTCCAGTCCCTAAAAGGGGCCAACAAGAAACCTGGAGAGGGTCTTTTGAGATGGGGCTAGATTGCCAAGCCAGCATACTGGGCAGTAGCTGATAGTGATCTGGGACTTATGGTCAGGGAAACTGTGAGCCGGAAGTTTAACATGTTGCAGACTGAAAGCATGGAGCTTCAGGAGCAAGCTGGAAACTTTTACTGTTTATATCTAGGCGGAGGGTGGGGGGAGGGAAGCATATTTTCCCACTGTAGTGCCTTCCTTATGTTTATACATGAGGTGAGTGGGATGGCACAGGACCACAGATTCCATGAGGACTTGTAGTCTGTGGAGTAAATACCATGCTATTCTGGTAAATCTGGTAAATTTACGTTCTACTTGTGGGGAGATTTGAGTCTGGTGTAGCTCAGAAGAAAGGGACAGAGCTTGCTTCTCTCACTTGCACTCTGTATTATTTGATTATTTTCTTCTCATGTACACTTAGTACATAAGAATGATTAGAGGACCTATATGAATAGCATCTCATACAGAAATGCAATCTGCTATTTATAGTAGACACAGAAACAGATGGCCAAAGCTCTTGCTTGTGTAGCCAAAGAAGCTGATGCTTTTCAAGCTGCAATCTTTGATGGGAGTTCTAGGGACCAGTCACATATGTTTTTAAAACAGTTTTGTATCTGCTTAATTTCTCTTGTACCTGTTGTACAAAGCAGAGATGGCTGGGCTAGATATTTGAAAAAATGCTTTATGAATTTGGATATGACTTCTGAGTTAAAGTGTTGAAACAGTGGCTGGTTTTCCTTTAAAAAAAGTGCAGCAACTTTTAGATGCAATCGTGTTCTGCCATTAACTTTGAAATTGTCTGAAAGAAATGTCTTGAATTGCTTGACGTCTCATGTGTTTCATCCTCGCCATTGCTAAGGTCCATTAATGATTCCATTATAAGCTCCTATTTGCAGAAATGGTTTTCTAAAAACAATCTGTGTTATATTATTATGTTGTTTATATTATATAAATGCTGATGGACTAGACACATATTAATAGCCTTGTGATTGTAGAAGCAGCAATTACTTGACTGGTGATTACTCTAACACAAAGTCTGCTGACTCTCAGCTCTTTGAAGGGGAGAATAAAATTTCTTCTGCAAATTGTGAAGATAATTTTCTTTGGAATAGTGATTGTTACACAGTGCTGGAGATCCTCTGCATGCAGATAAGCAGTAAAAGCTGGTTAGCTTCATGTAAGACAGTGTGATGATTTGGAAAAATTGTCATGGTGGAGAGCCTTATCTGTCACAAGGAATATAATGAAGATCCTAAAGGATAGCTCAAATCTGTCCAGGAAATGCTGGGTGGAAAATCATGCGTCTGTAAATATTTCTCTTTACCATACTTCTTCCACAGTGTGTCCTTGGGAAATGTTATGTAGAAGTGCGGAATGTCCTTGGGAGAGGGGATGATGAGGAACTTTCTGGTTCCCTTCCATCAGATTAATCACTGTCTCTTCCTTAGTATGTCACCATATCTTAATAATAAAGAGAAGAACACAGCATTAAACGGTGTACAGGGCAAGATGATGTGCTTAATGTCCTATGCTGCTGGTTTAGTTGCCCAAAGACCCAGTAATAACTTGTAACTCTGGGTACAGTGGAGTCATGAGCTGCCTCATCCATTAGGATCCTACAGGTAAGTTCTTCTAATGTGCCAGATTTTCTGTGGCTGCATTTGAAGAATAGTCTAGCCAGGACTCTTCTCCTCCATATGACTCTTTAGAGGTGAGTGAAGGGAACAGTACTTCACACATATCCTGAGCATGGTACTTGTTTCTGCCTAAAACACATGAGATCCCAGAAGGCTGCTTTTAGGCTGCTTTAGAAGGTTCAGCACAGGATATTCTAGATCAGTGATTCTTGATCCTTTTCAAATAACTTTATGCCTTTCTTTACAGCCAATATATCTTCCTGTTTGATGTATAGTGGGGGATGAAGGACCAAGTCCCACATCAGAAATACCCACTCTCAGTTAAACAAAGGCACAAAGACTGTAGATGAAAGGTGGCCCTTAAAAATTCCACGGCTTTGCTAGCAGATTCTGCTAGAGCTAGGCTGCCCTTCTGTCTGTTTCCTTTCTGTTTCCCGTAGTTCCTACAGCAGATACCTTAAATATCAATGGTAAAGCTTTCAACCTACAAATTCTTGGATAAAACTTGATAGTAGTTCTCTTGGTGAAGAGCTCTGAAGCCAGGGCTCTTAAGAGGTGTTGGCAATCACCTCCTAGCCAAGAAAGCTTCCAGCACACTGCTGGGTTACACAAGTGGATGTATATTCTAAGAGATGCAGAAATTGTATGGGTTGTCAGTGGTTTGCTCAGTGAAAATTTCCATTCCTTTAAGTGAGGAACTTCCAATAATACAAATAATAATAATAAAAAGGGAGTAGGAAAGAGAAGTTATTAGGGAAGGAGGAATTAAAATGTCTTAGCTGTCTCAAGGGAAGTAAGGAAAGAATGTGGAAAAGTTATGGCCTATATATATCTCGTGGTTATGACAATTTTTGTAGGGTGTTAAAAGAGACTTGTGCAATACCATTGCTTTTTTATCAGATTACAGACCTGTATGCTACCAGTTCTTTTGCCCAAGGCATTCCTGATTACCATCTCTGTAAGAGTTAGATTATTCAAAGTTTATTTAAAATAATTACTGTAATCGTCCATATATTGTCACAGTGTAAGGAACCAGAACATTGCCTTGTGTAATTCCCTTGCAGTTGTCTGAGAAATCTCACATCTGCTTTGCTAACACAGTGCAGATATTTGATGTGAAATCCTGGCTTTCATGCAAAGGGGCTGCTGCACTTTCAAGTTTATGAGGCGAGATAGGTAATACATTTATATTTTATCTGCTGTGCTTAACAATTGAATGAAGAAAAGTCTTAGCAGAGGTCAAGCATTGTTTGAATGTGTTGCAAATGGTTTCCCAGGGAAACAGCAAATCAGTACTCACAGCCTACTGCAGCATCTCCAGAACAACATCTAGCCACCAGCCATAGCTGAGTGTTTACTATAGTATTGGGGACCAAAAGCGATGCAGACTAAAGGCGAAGTGAGTGTGTGAGTAGGAGAGCAAGTTCAAAGGATGAAGAAACATTCAGCAAGAGTAGCACCATTACCATCTTACAATGTTTCTGAATTAAATTCGCCTGTGCCAGATGGTAAATGTTTTTTTTTTCCTGTATATCTAACACTAGGCAGGAATTTAGTTTGCATGCTCTGTTCCGTGCAAAGTAATGTGAATGTGTGTGTGTGTGTGTATTTATAAAGTAACTAATGCTTGGGTAGCATTTTTAGCACTTTAATACCATCTGGGGTAAGTGCTGTTAAATTTCTATTGCTTGATTTCAGCTGCTGTGTGAATAATTTCTGATGAAGAAGCTAATGTTGAACTGTGAACCACAGATAAAGTTGTGTATACTTCAATTCTGGCTTTTAAAATGATATGAAATTAGGTCCATGGAATGTTACTGAATTTTCCATAGTATTTTAATATTGTGCTCTAGATTTATCTTTTTTGCTTCAAAGACAGAGGCACCAACTTCTTTGTGCTTGCTATTCCTCAGCTTCAGATAGCAATTGTTCCCTTAAACTGCCCCCCCCCCCGATTTTCAGAAGTGTCAGCTTCTAAAGTGTCAGAATTAAGGATTGTTTTAGAAACAATTCCTTAATACAAAACCCATAAGAAATTGTGAAATTTGTTGTATACTCTTGATTGGATGTAACAGTCTCGTTTCTTAAAGAGTATGTACCAACTTAACATCACACTTCTGTGGCAACTGGAAATTTGGAGATGTTGTCCAGTGTGAGATACAGCTATGCTTATAGCATGATGCAGATCTGAAGCTTGTCATGCTGAAAATACACAGCAGATATATGTGCAGAAGGTTGAAAGGAAAGCTTTTCTAAAAATATACCTAATGTTTGAGTTCAAGTTTTTGTTTTAAATATCTCTAAAAATCTGAGGCTTTAACTGTGCTGTTTTGAGTTTATTATATTCAGTGTCAGATGTTTTGAAGAGCCATGCGGTACTTTGGGAAGTTGCTTCTTCTGTCAGAAATGAACTCTTTTCCCACCAGGTGTGGTACGTTGTTACAAGCATTTGAGCCCTAAAACTGCAGGGTGCCTGCTGTCTCTGGTTTGAGCTTTGTTATGCTGACCAGCAGTGAAAATGTGATTCCTTTTGGTGAGTTAAATTCAGCTACACCCAAGATAAAAACAAATCAAGAGACATGGTCCAGTGCTTGTCAGTAGAGCGTGACTTCCCG